>NC_092860.1:91464906-91691237 GCF_032062135.1 Pyxicephalus adspersus
TGTTGGTTTTTAATGCACATAAAATATTTTAGGACACTATTTGTTTCAGAATCTTTTTTTTCTTCATTTCCCTTCTCTAAAAACTGCTGCGTCTTATGGTCCAGTGCGTCTTATGGTCCGAAAAATACGGTAGGTTTTTCTTACGCTTTTCTACCTGTATACTTGTAAGTTACTTAGATCTGCAGGATCTGCTGCTAAGGAGCCTATGCACTATGTCTATGCAGCAAATTTTATTTTTTCATTTTGCCTTTATATATATAGCTTAGAAAGTTTGGTATGTGATCAGTTTCTAATGGATAGGATTCATGACTAACTAGGTAGTGTTGCCGAGCCTAATCGTCTAGAGGCCCCATGCCGAGCCTAATCACCTATATTGACCCACACTTCACTGGGGTTTGGTGTACATTATAACCAACCCTATCTAATGTTTCTATATTCATAATGTCAGAGTACTAAAACCTTATATGTATTCATGTTAAGACATTTTTTTTATTTTATTGAATATAAATAAAAGATTTAAATCAATTTCATTATAATACTGCCTAAAGAGCCACTTTTCTCTTCATCCTCCCCTTATCTTTATATATAGCTTTTTATTAGTTTTTAAAGCTATAAAAACTCTACTCTTGCCAATAGAACTATACAGTGTATCTTCTACAGGTTGGTGGTTCTTTTTGATTGTTTTTTAGTTAGTGGCATTTGTGTTTTGGTTCCTGGACACATTCTTGCAACCATAATAGTTCTGTCTTTTGGAACTGAAGTGACAAAACCTCCTTTTGTAAAGTGCCACATACAAGTACTTAGATGCAATTGACAGTCCTTTACTATTTTTTGTGTTATTCAGTCACAAATTGTCGAGGTCCACGAGGATCCTTGCATTGTGGCAAGATTGACCAATGCTGAAGCAATTCTAGAAGTTTTGTGGCATCCAAAGATTTTCTGAATTGTGGGGAACGTGACCAAATATATCTTTGGTTCTGAGGTTGCAGTACTATGTACTGTGTGGCAGGTTTCTCTTTCTATGACATAAAAGTATTTTACCAGGTTGTAATTTTTCTTTTCTATTGTTTCCTATTTGAGTTCTTCTCACTGGCCACATTAAAATAATAACCAAACTGCAAAACTGCCTGATTGCTGAAGTTATAGGTATACATGGCTTTATACTATGTCTAGAAGTTCTGTACATGGGCTTTAACCACCAGTAATTTATACAAAAGAAGCTTTTCTATACCGAAATTGTAATTACAGGATCATTGTACCCTAATTAAAGTTGTTGTCTTTACCTTATATGAACCACAGTTACACAGTGGTTAACTATGATATTACAGTGTACATCAAGTATTTGTAATCTCTGCCTTTTAACTCTATAGTATGAAGTAGAACATGTTGGCCTGCACTCCCCCTACCTCAGTACAATATCCACACCCACACTATATCTTGTGACGGGACCTCAAGGCAGGATTTATGCACATTTTGTCATCCAGCCAAATTGCAAAGCTTATAAATCATGCATTATGATGTTATTCATATAAGAAGGCTAGAATCACTTGCTTAAGGCACACAAGTTTGATTATTAATACTTTAAAGTTAATAATTAGGCGTTATGTCTTCATAAATAAGAATGAGCTGCAGTAATTTATGGAATTCTCCATAATATTAACATATAGCAATATTTATGCCTCTTTAGTGTAGTGTTATTCTTCCCTACAGCAAAGGCAATTCTAGAACAGAAAGAGGAGGGTCAGAAAGTTGAAAGTTTGCTCCATTTGATACATGACTTTGCTCAAGTTGTGATTTTTTTGTATTTCATCTCCAGTTCCCTGTGATTGTGTGTATAATATGCAGACACTGTAAAACTGAACTCTAGGCTGATATAATAGACACAAAGGAATAAGTTTGGTACTTACTGATACATTATTATTTATTATATTGACATGCAATGCAAAGTATGTGAATTTTACTTGTTTTTAGCCTATTGAAATCTTTGTAGAACAGACTTTAGACTGGGAGAGGGAGAACCTGCACAATGATCTATTTAGTTGTGTGACTGTGTGATATGCCGTCTTCTCCTTCACTAACCAATCACAAACAGGGCACAAACAAGGTTTAGCGGTCTTATTTACCTACAGTGGAAAAACGTAGGACTGCTATCCTCTCATAAAAAGGCTGTAATGTGGCAGAGTTGTGTAAATCCCAGAAATGAAAGAACACAAATGCGCAGAGAGATTGGCACTCCCCAGTTTCCCCAGTTACAGCAGGCTATGTTACCCGGTCTCACGGCTACTCAGTGCGGGATAATGTGACGTAGGCAGGAGTTGTAAAAGGAGGAAAGAAGAAGTGCTGGGATGAAGGTGGATTAAAGGACAGTGCGGGACCCAATCCAAGAAAGCTTCAGAGGGATCAAGGGATCTGTGGAAGTAAAGATGAGTTTTTTTGTTTGTTTTTTTTTTGGTTTTTTTTTTTTTTAGTTTAGTTCTTCTTGTACAAATTTCTATGTTTTTTGACATGACCGTTTCTGCATTTCAACCTTACTGATTAGAAAAGTAACAAAGATTGGAACAAACTAGAATACTTTCAGAAAGTGTTGCAGTAGCATTGCTTTTTTAAAATTTAAGCCTTGCAAATAAAAGGTAATTTTTGTCAAGAAGAAACTTTTTACACCATCTAGTGCAAGAGCAGTGATTTAGAGGACCATTAGTCAGGAGCCAAAAAGCTGATAGCTTCTGCCACGCTCTCTTAAGTAACCAATAGTAATATGGGAATCCTTTGTCTAGTAAAAAAACATGTCATTTTGAACTATATAAATTATATATGTGCATTAAATAGAATGAAGATTTAAAACATTTAAGCAGGTAAAAAAATGAAGATTAAATGGTAAACCCTTATAGTTTCCTTTTAAAATAAATTAAAAAGAAAATTGTGCTGAAAATTAACAGCTCCAGGCTCCCTGTGACAAAATGTTATTCACAGTTTGTAAAAAAATAATTAAAAATAATTCCAAGCCTGTGGGGCAGTGTTATCATCTGGGATTGCTTCAGTTGGCTAGGTATAGGTTAAGCAACTTCATGTGCCCAAAAAATAAGGTCAGATGACTACCTGAATATCCATCAATGAATCTTGTCTTCCCTGATGTCAAAGGCATATTCTAAAATGTCAATGCCAAGACTCGTTGGGGTCAAACATGCATGATATAAGCACATGGATTGGCCACCACAGAGTCCAGGCCAAAAACAAACCCATAGAGTATCCCTGGCATGTGCTGGAAAAGACTTTACATTGGGGTTCGTCTTGCCCATCCTACTCATCCCTAAAAATGCATGATGGCTGATTTACCAGGGCAGTAATAGTAAATATCTTCATGGTGTGTTTGCCTCAGACTTAAAATGGGTATTTCTCAATCCAAGTGCTATAGTTATAGTCTTGCATTCCTCTATTGCTCCACTGAACCCTCCTGTAATGATAACAGACCAAAGTATGGATGCGCCACGTTTCAAGAATTATGGCTAAGCAGTTGGCCCCCTGACACACCATATATACAAGAAGTAATTGGCTCATCTAGAATAAACGCTGTAGTGTAACATTAGATGTGACAGGATATGGAGAAAATCAAAGAGTTCTACATTTGGGTTCAACATGCTGTACCTTCTCTTTAAAATTTTTCACATAGCATGACAAAGTTCAGTAGTACAGAAAGAACAGATCGTACATCACTTCTAACCTGCAAAACCTTGCTACATGAAATTATGAGCATATGCCTTTATGGGCAATAATACAGAAAGAAAGAATACAATTAGCTAAGGAATAAATTACTTTAATTATAAGTTGTATGATGATGAAAGAAGGCTCTTGAATTTATGTGAAGTCAAAATGATACAAAGATTTTTACCCAGCAGAATTAAACCATAGCATTGCAAAAAAAGACCTGTTTAAAAGCTGGTTATATTTCTTTTTCTGCAAATTGAAAAATAATTTAGCAAGACATAGATAAGGGATATTCTGGTGCCTAGATGTCTGGGATGACCTACACCAGGTCTACCTATTAACTTCTCTTTACAAATCACTAGAGATGTATGTTTCCGTAAATTCCATCAGTTTGAGCTCTCATTGGTAGTCCTATAAGATGATCTGTGTGAGGCAGATCCTACAATAGAAAACACCATAAAGCCTGTAAAGATGCCTTTATGTGTCACAGTAAAAATATGTTTTATTAAAGGAAACAACAAATGGTTCACTGAAGATGATACTTTTTATAGCCGTGCAATGTTTTTAGCTGAAAGCTTTCCAGACAATTTAGGCCTTTCCTCGGGCTTCGCCATATTTTGCATTCTTCCGATAAGAACAGACTGTATTTCTTTCTAAAGTATTTATTGCTCTGCTTCACAGGAATTTTACAAGACTGCTTGTCTCTATAGATATTGTTCTGCACAAGTCATTTCAGTATCTGTTCACCTGTCCTACTAGAGTTCAAGATTGTAGCTTTAATAATCCAAGACAATCGCTGCCAGGAGCCGCTAAGGCAGACAGCTGATTCTGCTGACAAATGATGTAAGTATAGGGTCACGGGTGGCATAGATTTTATGAGCCTGTGAAGACACGTTACTTTGTTCGTGTTCCTACCAGAATCGAGCTTCACACCAACATCAATGTGTCGTTTCTACGGGATAGCAAATTTGACAATGAATAACGACAGATGAATTGCTAAGCATTGTCAGGCATATTACAAAGACTACACTGCTTTGATACAAAACTAAACATTTTATAATACAGAATGTGCTTACTACTAGGGATGAGCGAGACTGCCTCTGACAGTCTCGCAAAATTTTCCTTTAACTTCCAACGGGTCAGCTGTACTTATCAATGATAAGTACAGGCCAGGGAGTGTGGGATCATGGACCGTGGTTACCTGCTGTCACAGCTGATTGGAGGCACGTGCCTCCAATCAGCTGTGTCCGCAGGTGTACTACTGAACTCGTATGACTCATATGAGAATCTCCATTGAGAGGTCATATGAATTCAGTACGCCTGTAACAGGACCTCACGGCGAATCACAAGCCTGTTCTCGGTTACATGTTCGGTAAGCGAGAAAGGCCCGATTCGCCACGAGATTGAATTTAAAAATCTCGCTCGCTAATCCCTACTTACTACATAATCAAAATGTAAAATAATCACCTTTCCAAACTTTACTATTACATGTGATGTTAGCATTGACTTCTCATTTTTAAAGTGGAGCTATATATACTAACCTGTCCCCTTTTTGTCGCGGACACTGCCATATTCTTCCTTCTTCTCTTCATCCTAGCAATGTTTGGACATTCTGACTGGTTGGGCCGGAAAGATGCAATATACAGATGCAGATAGGCAAGAGTTCTTTCAAACCATTTCACAGTGTGGCCTTAGGATATCCTTCTCCTGTGCAGCATTTTTGGCTTTTTTTATTTCAATAGGTTTTTTATTCAAAATGTTTGCATAAACAACAAGTAAATAAACAAATAAATAAAAGACAAATCAGAGTAGCAGGTATACATAAAGAATAAGTTTAAATAAACATAACAATAATACAGAGTATAAAAATTAAAGCAACTATACAAGAACATAATATATTCAGGGAAATTTGACTCTGTAACGATGCGTTGACCTGCAAAGCAAATTAAGTATTCAAGGGGTAGGGGTTATCAAAGGGGGAGAGGGCAGGGAAAGGGAGGAGTGGGGAGGGGGTAAGGTGTCCACTACAAGTAGGAATTGGGGATCCCATGTAAGCTCAAAAACACGAGGGGTGTCCTTGACCATACAGGTAAGTTTGTAATTTACCATGATCCAGTTAAGTTTAACCTATAGGGGAGTCATCGATATGGAAAGAGCCTTCCATGCTCTGGCCAGAGTAATTCTTCCCGCCAGAAGCATGTAGTTAGAATTTTGTGGTGTATTTGGGCAATGGAATATCAATTTTGCTCAGCAGGGCACATTCCGGGCTAAAAGGAAGAGGATCTGAATAATGGAAGAGAGGAGGTGAAACACCTTCTTCCAGAATTCCTGTGCCACCGGGCAAGATCCATTTTTGATTTTTTTTGTTGCTGACCTTACCTAAACAGATTCCAATGAACATCACTTGCTCTGACCTTTACTTCAACCCTTGATTTTGATTCCTCACTTCAGGTTTTAGATTGGCACTAACAACTGAGTCAACGCCTATTATGCTACTGCATCAATGTCATCCTTCATTGGACCTCCCAGATACTGGCCTTGGCCTTTTTGGACTGCCCCTGAGCTCTTGTCTTGACTTTTATCTTCTATGTTTCCTAACAGTTCTTAACAGATGTTTCTATTGAGCACGTTTAGAAAACTATACAGCTACATTTTATTTTTGTAACACAATCATAAAAGGTATTTTTTTTTCTACCATGAAGGGCCTTCAGGTACTTTCTGTTTTAAAATGACATGTAATAACAGGAGGTGTCAATACCCTTTGTTAATATACACAATATATAAAGAATTGTGCACATTTGATGTATGTATTTAGCTGTTTTAGTGACCATATAGCTATTATTTACCACCTCTTTTGATGTTGTACCATAACACCTATATTTTGATTTTCTGATCTGCCTGGAGGTCCAATGCCTGGAGAAGAAAAAGTAAATATAACTGTAAATATAGTCAACAGTCATAAATCATTTCTTTCGTGTTGGTTGTTTCTTTCATCCAGAGGAGGGTATGGGTGTGGGAGTTTCCAAACGTTTTCACTGTTAATTGTCCATATAATATAAAATCCTACATTCCTTCCATCAAATACCTTACATCACCATACAAATGTAGAGACATTTGAGCACCTGAGAATCTAACCACATCTCCACCCATTACACTACTGTCATTTGCACATCAAGTATGTCTGGTATCTCCTTTTAAAGAGAAAACGAGGCTGAAAAACACACATTTATAGCAAACTGCATACTTTAGTTGTAATCTATTTACATTATAACACTGAATGTTGGCTCCATAAAGTTTTTTTTTATATTCTTGAAAGTTATATATAGTATTTTTTTTTTTTAAAAAAGCTGTATTAACAAAAAAAGTTTTATGTTCTATTAAAATAAAAAAAATCACAAATTGCAGTAAGGCCCACTTATGTGTTGCCCTGCTGCATGCATGCACCTGCGTGCATCTCTGTCTGCTTCAGGGCACTGCCCTATTCAGTGTAAGGGATGGGATCACATCGCAACAGATAACTACGCAGGTGGCTGTGCATTATTATTATTACTATTAATAATAAACAGGATTTATATAGTGCCAACATATTACGCAGCGCTGTACATTAAATAGGGGTTGCAAATGACAAATGAATACAGACAGTGATACAGGAGGAGAGGACCCTTCCCCGAAGAGCTTACAATCTAATAGGTGGGGGAATTTACACACAATAGGATGGGAGATATGTAGTGGTGGGAAGTAGTGACGGTTTCCAAAGACAGAAGAAGATGGGTAGGCAAGTTTGAAAAAATGGGTTTTGAGTGCTCTTTTAAATGAGCAGAAATCAGCTCTAGAAATCGAGTCAGCTCTAGAAAAGTTTTGTAGCCGTTCGTGTGAGGAGGTTATGAGTGAGGAAGTCATTAGTAGGTCATTGGAGGAGCGGAGAGAACGGGTGGGGGAGTACTTTTTTTACCAGGTCAGAAATGTAAGTGGGACAATAACTGTGGAGGGATTTGAAGGCAAAGCACAGGAGCTTGAATTTTATTCTACGGTGAAATGGAAGCCAATGAAGAGAACTACAAAGAGATGCAGCAGAAGAGGAGCGGTGGGAAGGATGGATGAGTCTGGCTGCAGCATTCATAATAGATTGTAGAGGAGAGAGTCGGGTTAGTGGAATACCAGAGAGGAGGAGGTTACAGTAGTCCTAATGAGAGATAGGAGCATGTACAAGGAGCTTGGTGGTCTCTGGGGACAGGTAGCGGCAGAGTGCTGTGTGTTGCGGAAGAACACACATCCAGTCTAACAGATAGTAGCAGAATAGCAACAAGTTCAATTTTTACCAGGAAAAATGAAATCTGGTTGCTTCTTTTGTTCGTATAGTATTCTTTTTATTCACTTCAGTTTGTACTTTGCGAATCATGAAACTATGTAATTTGCTAAATTGTAATTCTGGTATGCCTAGTGTGTAGATTAAAAAAAAACAAAGCACTTTTTTTTGTATTGTTTTGTATGTTTGTATGTTTTTTTCTAGATTGTAAAGGATCTTCATTCAGGAAAACATGCTTGATTTATACTTGAAGAAGGCGATTACTTCCCGTTTCTTGTTCCACTGGCCACCTTTCTATGGGACAGAAAGTGAGAATAGACAGTAATAGTAAGCTTTCAGTGATTTTGATTATTCTTTATGTTTATGTTCTTTGGCGGGGACGCACCAAAATCATAACATAAAAAATAATATAACAAGAAAAATCAATACTACACTGGTAATTTCCTTTTTTTTCTCTGGAGCTACCTAACTTCTTGTTGGCAATCACTGAACTTGAATTTTACATAACAAATAATTTAATGTAATCATGTTGCCACTTAAGATCAATGGCACTCACTGTCAGCTGTCCATTCCAGTGGGTGTATAGCTAAGGTTTTATATATAATAAAAATGTATTTCTTCACTTACTTTCTGATATCACTCTGTAAGATCTACAAAATGGAATTTTTCATTAAAAGCCTGACTACTTAATGACAACTAACACAAACTCTGTGGGTTATTTGTAACTACTCAACATTCCTCTCTTTGCTTTTTAGATGTTTATCTATAGAAAGGCATTAAAATTGCTTGTACTGGCACTATGATTGGCTCACTGGATTACTAGAACATAAACATAGTATAGTAAAATGTATCACCTCTACAGTAGTTTGACAAGTCATTATTTTTTTTGCATATGGAGCACAAAACTTTTAAAACCTACACACCGAAAAGCAACATTTAGCTATTTTCTAATAATTTTCTTTGTCTACTGTCTACTCCATAAACTCCATTGTCTACTTGTCTACTGTCTTTCCATAAACAAGGGTAAAAATAAGTAAGAATTGATTTCACTTGTCAGAGCTCAAAATATTTTCCAGTTGTTTTCCCAACACAACACTATCGCATGGGCCCCCTGCACTGTGCTCTGGACAGCTGCCCCTACTATTCTCCTCCAGTTACACCCCTGGGTAAAGTGATAAATTTTAAATATTACACAGTGGCACACTGGAACTTGAAGCAAGTTGAGACTTCTAGCCCTTTAAAAGCATGCAATGTGAAATAACTGTATACATAAAAAATAGCATTAATGGAGTATGATGTAATGGTAAGAATGAACGCATTTTCTTTTGTATTGTATAGTATTTTTATACCCTAGATAGGTGGAAAGAATTGTTCTATACCTGCTGGGACTTTAGTTTATATTACTACTTATAAGTGATATTTTTTGCGAATTGTTAAAAAGGAATCAGTGTTTTACACCTTAGCAATCAAGTAAATGTTTTCTTCCTATGGGTTGCTATAAGCAATACTTCCATATACAGTAGACTCTGGACTTTCCACCCTAATGTGGCGGATAGGCAGGCCAGATAACAATAAAGCCGGATAGGCAGGAGTTCTACAGTACTCACTACCACAGGCCAGCCTTCCGCAACCGCGGACATCCGACACACAACCGAAGAAGTGAAGAGCAGGCAGTAGGGCGGGGGGAATCCGCGCCTCGCATGTCTCAACTTGTGACATGCAGGAGGACCGCAGCAGACACCCACCCGTAACGCCCCAACTTTTCACTATGGGGAATTATTTATTTTTACCTAGGACGGATAGTAGGGAGGACAGATAGTCATGAGCTGGAAAGTCAAGAGTCTACTGTGTATATATATATATATATATATAGCTAGCTATCCTTTCTCCACCTTAATGGGAACCCTTAAAAATAACATTCAGGTTCTTTAGAACCCCCACTATAATTACTTTATCCATAGCATACAGTATATTATTGTGGTGGCCAGTGGAAAGAATGTCTGTCTGTTAAACTGACCTGGGAGGCACAAATTGCTCATTACTCAGGGAACCCCTGAAAACCTCTGGAGGAACCCCGGTTAACAAACACTATATTATAGAAATCAGCAATATAGATAGGTGAGAGCATCCCAAAATTCCTGGTGTATTCACCAAAGCAGGCTGTTTTTCAGATCTCTGTGCATGGATATATTTAGCTGGTGTTTCTCAGAATGGGATGTGGGGGGTAGAGATGCTTTACACCCCTTTCAAACATTTTTATTCGTTTGAGCAAGTGTGAGCGAATTATTTACAATCGCTTTGAAGATTCATTTGGCTCTGTATCAAGAACATACAGACATCTTTACACAGACTATACATTTTATAGGCAGCAGAAAACCTGCCTGCGTTGTAGCACAAGCAATCCAAATATTTTGATAGATTCCAGGTTTATTGCAGGGTTTTATTATGCTTATAACTTTTTCTTAGATATATGGACACACTTTCTCTTAAAATAATAGAGTTTGCCTGGGGATTTTTTACTGATCTGAAATTGTGGGTACATGATTTTTAAGCATTAACCCTTCAGTATGTCATCACTTTTACAAAGTCACTTTTTGCATAGGACCTGTTTAGATAAACGCATATGGCATTACTGCAACCTTTAAATTCATCGTCATAAAACATTATTTTAGTGATTTGTGTTTAACTTTATGTATGTTACATAGGCATGTTAACACCAATGTTTGTTCTTTTGCCTGTATTTTACTTTTTTTCCCTGTAGTTACTGTCCTAATTATTTATGTGTAACCATTAGCTAAAAAGTGGCACTAAACCCACAATTAATCACTCATCCCCATTCCATTTTAGGGTGCCACCATCTTTCTTCTTCTTTTCTTGACACTCTTCGGCCATCTTCATTGGCTAGCAGGTTTTTTTTTTATTCCCAGCATGAGCAAGGGAAGCTGAGATTGCCAGGTTTCCCTGCACAGCTCAGTGGTGATCAGGCGGGTTATAGCAGAATGAACATCGCCTATCCCTTTCTACAATAACCACCTTTGGGCTTTGCCTAAAGAACAACTCTATATTCAACATTTTTTTAAACTAAAAGAAAAACTGAAATTTGCAAAGTGGGGCTTTAGTTTTACTTTACAATCACTTCAGCTGGCCCTATTAGACAGCATTAAACCAATCTTCAAGCACTTGCATTGACACATGAAAGGAAGAGAGTAAGAAACATGTTCCTTCATATTAGGATGTACAAAAATTTTTCTTCCCTGATGGTGCAGAGGAGGGAGCAAAAGACATGGATGAGTATGTGATGCCTGGGTGGGGAGTAATGAAGCGAACCCATTGCTATGCACTGCAAAGTGGTGCGAGGGTGGATTGGGATGGCCCACCCAATACCTTCCTTTCCATTCCAGAGTCCTAACCCCTGAAACTAACTAACAAAACAGCAACCCTAAGTTGTCCTCTTTCCCAGTACACAAACTATTTAAAGAGCTCATGCACTATATAGAAGGGGGTAACGTACCTCCCATCCAGGACCTATCCCTGCAGTCCTGTACAGGTACTCACTGCCTCACTCATAATACCCTCAACACTTATTCCCTAATAATAGGAATGGCCTCTTTATGGCGCACCAGACTGGTTGGTCCCATGATTTTTGCTGATTGAATACCAATTGATTATGCATATGGAGTTTGTTGGCTGTTGGCTGGAGCCTGTGCTTTCCCAGGGTGTGAAATTCTGCGTACAGCAGGTCCTGTAATAAATACTGTGCTGTTGCTTTTCCTTTCCTTTTTCAAAGTGACTTGTCTTGTATTTGGCACTTTTTCTGCAGGCAGCCTGCAACTTTAATTGCAGTGTACCACTTGCTTCTTTTCTCTTCTCTGAAGTCCTTTTATGGACTATAGGTTGCAAGATAGAAGCGTTTCCTAACAAAGAAAAACATCCAGGCCTGGCTAAAATTTCCAAAAACATACAAACATCAAGTCTCCCCAAAGCATGTGGCAAATGTGTTATTGCCTGATGAGAACAAGGTTCAACTTTTCGGCCACAATACTAAAAGGTTTGGCAGAAAAAATTTTGCATTACCAAAAGAACACCATCAGTGAAGCATGGTGGTAGCCGCATTTCTTCAGCTGGAACTGTGGCTTTAGTCAAGGTGGAAGGAATTATGAACAGTTCCCAATACCAGTCACTTGTGGGACAAAATCTTCAAACCTCTGCTAGAAAGCTGAACATAAAAAGGTATTTCACATTTCGACACGGCAATGACCCCAATCATACATCCAAATCAACAACCGAATTACTTCACTAGAAGAATTTTAAAGTTTCGGTATGATCCAGCCAGAGTCCAGACCTAAATTCAATAGAAAATCTGTGGGGTGACCTGAAGAGGACTGTGCACAAGAGATGTCCTCACAATCTGACAGATTTAGAGAAGAGCGGGTATTTATTGCTAAGTCAATATGATAGACTGGCCCAAGGAGAGAGAATACTGCAAGTAAATTAAAAGCTGCTTCAACAAAGCATAGGTTTAAGGATGTGCACACTTATGCAACCAATTTATTGTACATTTTTTTATTTTTATATATTTTTTCAATAACAGATTTGTTTGATTTTCAATTGAATTGTACAGGTTACACTAAAGATGGGAAAAGTTTTGAATTTTTATATTGTGGTCTTTTTTTTTACATCACAAAAACCTGGCATTTTAACTTTTTATATCCATTGTACATAGGGCAACAGTGATCTACAAAAAGACTTCTGGCTTTATCCACCAAAAGGGTTTAAAACACAGACGGTAAAACTAAACCAGGTTTCCCAGTTTTATTCAGACTGTCAAAGTGTATAGTGGTGATGCATGCTGAAAACTTTTAAGAATATTTGTTTTAACTGTTAATGGAAACGTACTAAAGAGTGTTACTGATGGAACTTGTATTATCATTATTATTATTACCTAGCAGTCCTCCCCATATATGTTGTAGGAGATTCCCATTTTCTTATCATGCTATGAAAACAAATGTCTTCAGAAATGTCAGGATTATTTATTATATTTTATGGAATTAGATCTAGCTTTAGGTGTGTATACAATACAGACAAAGACTCCTACAGAATAAATAAGCATGAAAGTTTGAATAGATTGCTCAAATGTAGCATAAAGCAGAAGTGGGATCACCATACAATGGAATTTGGAGCAATTATATAACTTATTTAACCACTTGCCGTTTTAAATACAATATATTTATATAGTTTTGGGCTTCGCCTAAGGAACAACACTATATTCAACATTTTTTTAAATAAAAAAAAAATATTATTTAAACTTATCTCTTCTGACTAGAAATTGCTGTTAGTGCAAAGTCAGTGTCAATGCACAGAACAGTTGAGCTGAATTTCTGGAGCTGCAACAGTCAGAGCCACAACTCTTTTTCCACGTTACCGGTTCTCAACTTGCCCAATACTCCTTTGATTTGGTGAATAGCTGGTGACTGGCCAAGGAGAGAAGAGGGCGTAAAAATGACAAGGCGCTTCACTAAATGAAATACAATTATGTAAGCAATGGGTTTGAAATGTTCAGCTATTTTGTATAATATATCTAACCCTTTGTTGGACTTATCCTTAACTTTAATCTGCCTTCATGAACTCTTTCCTTCAATTCTTATTACTTATTGTTACTATTTTTCTTCTGATTTTGTTACCATTAGCCTATGAGTTAACATAGAAATTAAGATATTTTATTAGAAAACAATACTGACAAAAGAAAATTCTAACTTGTCTCTTTAAATCAATGTATGTATTGCTGGTTATTCTAAGTAATAGTAAAGTCATTACTAAAAAAACTATACCATAGTGGAAATGAAAAAAGTGGGTAATATTTCATAAATTGTTTGGCTAGCAAAATTTTGGCAGCGTAGTACAGTCCCATTATCACCAGTTATATACTGGTTATATTTGAATTCAAAGTTGCAAAGGTTGTTCCTTTGATGTTATTTTTACACAGATTGACCTTGACTTTGCCTTTGTAACTACGTACAAGGAGCTGACAAAATATTAGAAAAAAACTAATAATGTGTTATTAGCAAAGACTTAATGGGGAAAAGAAATCTTTTGCTTTTATCACAGCTTCGGTTCCTCATGGAATACTATCATATAAGCTCTAAATGATGGTAGAGTTATTATTTCTCTATTGGTAGATGAAAAGATTGAAGATGAAAATTAATTTCAAATTCTTGAGTGCCTGATTTTCCAATAAAGCTTTTACTGGATCATTTTCTCATTGCTTAGGTTTATTGTCTTCACACCAGGTTTTATATCTTTACAATGGCTTTGGAAATAATCAGCCCCTAAAAGCAGCTCTGTCATACATTCCAGCATAGTTTTGGTGACATTAAGACTTGTTGCCAATTCAAGTAATTGATCTTCTGTAGTTGCAAATTGTCCATAATTTAAACATTCAATTTTTAAACATCTTTCATATGACATATTACTATTTCCCAAGTGCCATGGTATGAAAAGAAATACCTTAGCTATTCACAAAACTGATAACTGTAACGTAAATTATTTTGTCATATGCTGTTTCATTTTTCTTCTTACCCCAACTTTATTCAGGAGGACGGAAGAAAATGGTTTTCTAATGTGGATTATCTGGTAATAGATGCAGAAATTACAATAACTTGTCCTTGGTAATTGTATCATTTGACAACATTACCAATTGTTGTCCTAAATTTTTTGAAGATTATTGTATTTACATGGGAAAGCAAGCTTTTTCTGCCACAAGAGCACAGAGACCAGCGGTGGTTGGCAGCTCTAGCTGGTGCACCATGTCTCCCGTACAGATCGCACGCTCAAGACGGTGGGCCTGTGATGAGAGAGTAGGCAGGTTCTGGCATTGGCCCTCAGGGAGATGTTTCTTCCCCTTGAGTGACACAGGACACAGGAGTTTGTAGATTCAGTAGTCCACATGCTCGAAAAGTTTGGGGACCACTGCATTAAAACAAAATTTTTTTTTAATATATTTAAGGTTATGCCTAGTACTTATGTTCTGACAGGAAGCATGCTGGTAGGAGGTCAGGGAATAATGACACCCTCATCAACGTACCAATTTAGTTTGCCTCAGTACCTCTCTTAAAAGCCCTCTTGGCTGCCTCTGAGGAGGAGTAATTCAAATGTAAAAATGCTTAGTGGATTGATGTGAGCCTAGAGAAGTGGGAATTCCAGACTGATTGCATTGGCATGTAGACTGCCCAGAGTAACACCCATATGTGAAGTACGACTGGAGCTTGGTTGCAACCGTAGCTAAGAAAAATCCTGTCTCCTACCTGCCCCAGAGAGTTGTGTTTTGAGTTGTGTGAATCTCTTTTATTGGTGCATCTTATCTTGTAAATGTGTATTTGGCTGTTTTCATTTTTACATTCCTGCTAATGTGACCCAAGGTCAGCAACTGAGGAGCAAGAATGTAAGAGTGAATTGGTAATGGTTTCACAGGGTCCCTATAAAGTTATTGTGAATGAGAATATGCATGATAATTATTAATAAACATATTATGCAGAGCTGTACATTAGAGGTTGGAAATGACACACAGATACAGACAGTGACACGGAAGGAGAGGACCCTGCCCTGAAGAGCTTACAATCTAAGTGGTGGGGAAGTAGCACACAATAGGAGGGGGGATATGGAATGGTCAGTAAGTAGTGAGGGTTTTTAAGACAGAAGTAGACAGCCAGGAAAGTTTTCTCCAAATCAAATTTCACCTTTGCGTGTATTGATTTGAACCCTTAAAAAAGGAGGAAAATAAATATTATGGTTAATATGTAATTGAACCTGCTTTATGAAATAGATGTGCATAGTCACCTGAAAGCAGAAAGAATTTTAGTTTCTCAGCATTAATTATATTTATAAGTGACCTATTTCTCATATTTCGGCTGTGTAAACATCCACATACCAGTCAGTTCATTTATTAAACATGTTATAAATGCATGCTTTAGACAGCAACGCTTTCATGTGACAGCAGCATCTCCTCAACATGAATGCATCTAATTTTATTAGTATAATAAAGCTTGCTTTAAACAAAAGAAAAGAGAAAGAAGTCTGTTTGCAGTGGCATACTTGTACATATATTATTTAAATAAGTCAGCTCATGAATAGGTACCTGTCATCTGAGAAGTATGGGGCTTCTGCTAACCTTCTGAAAATGATTGGATAACTTTAGCCATTGCCTTCAATGCTTTGTAAGTTACTGATTGCTGTCCAGCAAGGTCAGAAGCCCTGATCTGTTTATTTGCCTTGGCTGGGTAAGAAGATCATTAAAAATACCAAGCAACTAGTTCTCCTTAAAGGAGGATTGGTAAACGGCAGACTTTCTAATGACAGGATGAGTCAAAGAAAACATTGCAAGTTACAGTATATTAAAGTATCACTTATGGCCTTATGTAACTTTATAGGCTATAAACATGGGCACAAACTAACATATATCAAAACCAGCTTTTATTGTATTTCCAGTAAACTTAATATACCAAATTTATTATAGCATTGTTAATAACCACCACACAACGTACATACCATTGAAAGGAATAAATACAGAAGATATCAGAGATTCAGGAGGTGTCAGGCAAAACAGCCATGCCTACCATCAATTTTCTGAGTAGGACAATTTAAATATATTTAAAGTTTCTCAGGTCACGGTGTAAGAATATTAGTTGCCACTGATTTTAGCTTAGCAGTGATTTTACACCCTTTCATTGCATATATAGAGCAGGTGCGGGTACGGTAAGAGGAGCAAGTGCTCAGTGTTTACTTCAGTAGTCTTTGCTGGGAGGGAGAGCTAAGCTGCTAAATATTTTATTATATACAATTACAGTGATTCTGCTGGGATATTTGAGGACAATTGCTCCACAATGTCTGTAGCGTTGGAGGTCAGTGAACACTGGCTTTTGTTTTTTGGTAAAATTGTGCAAATACCTAATTGTCCTTTTTCTTGCATACATTTGCAAATAAAACAGAAAGACACACTGCTGCACCAAGGTACATCTGTGTGCTGTGGTCCATAACTCTAGTCTAAGAGCAACTATAGTGGAACATAGTAATAAATACTTTTAGAGCAGCCATGACTTGGAGGTTGCCCATTCCTATTTAAAGCAATATTAAACTAAAGAGGGGTTAAGTAAAAATGAAACAAAAACATTTTATTAGTATTCTTCTCTATATATATGGTATAGTATGATTCTCTTGGTCTAGTCATATGCCATGCTTTCCAAGGTTCTCAAGCCTTCTTGCTCCCCTGTAGCACATTTCTGCTTTCTTCCCCTTTACAATGTAGCACATGCACAGAGCCCTTCTGCACTTTCCATTTCAAATCTTGTGTCTGCATGACACAACCCCATGAAAACGTCTAATGGTATAGGAATAAAAGCAGTGTCATAAGGAGGGAGAAGTGTCTTAAAGCTTTTAAAAGAATATCACTCTGAAAATAGAAGAAGAATGGATGGAGGGTGCAGACTGCATTTCCTATAAGTACTGCATTAAAATAATCCAGTTAAGCAGCTGCAGAAGATTAGAATAGAGAAAGGGCTGAAGTCATAAATAGGTTTTATAAATAAATAGGTTCATAAAGGGTTTTTGGACTTTGTAAAACTTAGCATAAGAAGAGTTTTGTTTTGCATGGGAAAAAGCATACCATATGAATTAAGTAATGGTCTTTCGTTTTAGCTTTAAAGGCACAGAAACACTCCATAAGCCCAGCATGAGTGAGTTTACAACCTCTATCTGTAGAAATACAAGCAAAATAAAAATAGCAACCACCCAGTTTATACCTAAAATAACATACGTACGCAGTCTACATCAAACTTGCCAAATGCTAATTACACTTTCTTTTTTGTTGATGAATGTGTAGCAGTATTAGTCACGTGTGATTATTCCCATTTACAGGGATCACATCTCAAGTGCCTTGATTGACCGATCACATGGTTGACTGCCAGAGGCACCCTGGAACACCTTTTTCAATGGAGCAGTAAGTGCTTTTCAGCTGCAGATGCCAAGTAGTTGAATGGAAGTTCATGTTCCGTCATGTTGGGATAGATGCCTAATGCTGCAGATTCAGGTGGAAATCTGTCCAGGCACCAAATGTTCTTGGAAGTATGGGCCCACAGGTGGAAGGAATGCAGATCAAAAGTCAGGTATGGCCTGAATGTTTTATTCAACACTTTATTCAAGCTCTTCTGGGTAGGGTCCTCTTCCCCCTTCTCAGTCCCTGTTTGTATCATTCCGTCACTTGTTACCTTAATTTGAGGAGCAGCACTCCATAATTTGTTGGATCTATATAAATACTGTTTATTAATATTATTATTAATAACATTAATAAGCTAGAGCCACACAAAGCTATATCTGGCAAGTTAGAATGTAAATACTTAACTTTTAAGATCAGTATATTGTACTTTTTAGATCTTAGTCCTTAACAGCCAGGATCCATATACATTTTTAGTATTTCTTTAACAGAGAGCGGTGACTATAGAACATGGTTTTAAGTGAACAACAAATCTTATTGTTGCTTACTTGGTAAGACATGTGATCCAGTAAACATTAATTTTAAATTAAAGCACACATTACAAGGGACACTTTTGGGGCACCCCCCATCCCCTAATTTCAACGTCTTGGATGAAGGCAATAGCAAAAGTAAATAAAAACATGCCTACCTTACTCCTTGGCTTCTGGCAAGGTTGACATCACTGGGTCATCTTGCAGAATTCTGGACAGCTGAGAATCCCAAATCTTGCGAGAATGCATTCACATACAGTACTGGGGCTTCTTATCATGAGATTTTTAATGCTGCATTTTTCCACCTATCTCCCATCAACATCAATCTGAAAGTATCTGGAACCTGGAAAGTAGCAGCACTTGGTCCCAGGCTCGCATCTGCAGGCCAGGACACTATTGGCATTGAGTTTGCAGGTTCTCCCTGTGTTTGAGTGGGTTTCCGGGTACTTCGGCTCCCTCTCACTTTTCTAAAAACTCACCCCCGAAACTGGCAGACTGTGTTAAAGTTTAATGACTATAGTAGGGACATTAATGTGTGCCCCTTTAAGGGACAGGTAGTAACATAACTGGATTTTATAAAGTGCTGCATAATATGTTGGCGCTATATAATATATAATAATGTGTTTTTGACAGCTTATTTCTCGTATTTTCTAGGTAGCAAATACAAAGAAATCAAGGGGCTTTTTACCTGCATTGAAAAGATCTGACAGTTATTGAAATGTAACTGCCTTTACATGCTTATTATTAACTGCACCAATTTTCTTAAATAAACCAAGTTGGTATGCATCCATTTTTTGCAATATATAGGCTAGCCATTTATAAACTAGCCATTTCAGCCTTTCATTTAAAATCCCTATATTTAAAATACACTGCTTTTTTATTTAGTTATTTAATCTATTTATAATTAAAGTCAGGGATCCCAGTTGCATACAATTAAAACACTTGTGAAAGCAGATTGCCATGTCAAGGATTCTCTATAAAATCCGAGCAGGACATAAAAGGGGACAGGAGACAACACATATAAACAAACATACAAAATTATGATTTTACAATATTCAGTTCTTTTTTTTGGTTTTACTGCCAAGGATTCTTGCACTGAAAGAAAAAAGAAAAGCTAAATCCATAATGGTTTATTCCTGGTAATAATTAAAATAGTGTTAATTTTTGCCAGTATTTCTGCCAAACACGTCAGATGTTCCTGGTATGGGTTACCAGATGGACACATGGACTCATTTTAAATAGAGGCGAGCAGCTATGCGGATAGACATATATAGAGCCCGAGAATCTAGCTGCCAACTGAACTCAAAATACATAGTACAAAAATAAGTGAGAACATCTAAGCAACTTGTGCAATAAGCTATCACAAGTAACTTCTGCTGTCTCTATTAATCAGCACTCTGTTAAACTAAGTGTTGGACTAATAAATACATTAAGGCGTATATAACCCTAATAATAATAATAAGTAATCGACATCAAAATCATGGGTTTATACCTAAAGGGACCATCTAGTTTAAACAGAAATATCCCAACTGCTTTTGACTCTTCTCTTAAAGCAGAACTAACTCTGCTCCTGTTCCATCACCTTCCTTCTTCTCTTCTTAGTTTTGATCTTGGTGCCATCCTAATTGGCTGGACCATGATAATATAACTCTTGCATGCATGAGTTCATTTAGTCCCACCAGCTACAGTGGAAGCATTTTTGACAGATAACGATGGTAATCAGGCAGATAAGGATGTTTTACTGCAGAAGGGACGTCTTTCTGCAATAAAATAGGGGTCACTTTCTACAATAAAACCCTACCTAGTTGCTTTTTTTTTACAGTAATCATTTGTTTTAAAAGGCAGAAAATACCTGCTGATCCTGCTAAAAGTGCTGTCCTGTGCTGTTCCCTGTACTATGCAGTCTTAAGCTTTTTTATCCACCATAATTTATAGTGATGAGGAACGTTAATGTGTTCTGTAGTTCCAACACACCTACTATCTTAAAGTGCCAATGCTTCTCTATAGATAAAGTACAGTGAGTGAGCATTGTCACCATAAAACAGGAGGCATGTTACTGGCGGGATCATCAGGTAAAATAAATTATCCAGAAATCCTGAAAATAAACTAATGCAGCCACCACTTTTATGAACTGCTAAGCTCCAATATATTACAATTTGGTAACATATTGTACTCCAGTCAGCATAATATTGTAATAGCACAGCTACATTTACTTGTAGGAAACTAATTTTAATCTACAGTGTATTTCTGCAGCTGGTATTAAGTGCACATATCCTGCATATATGCTATTTTACTGACAGTTTTTCTTTGGTGAAACATTTTTTTAAAAGCTCTTGACTGTCTCATGAAGTGTAAGGTAATTTAACTTTAATTATTTCAATGGTACTCATCTTGTGGTGCTTGTTTTTCCAAGAGTTATTCGATTTGTTAATGATACTGTAATGATACTTAAACAACACTTGACACCATAATGTTCATCTTCTGATGCGGCTTTTGTGACACTTTTACCCTTTAACATCTGCAAGTTGTAGGCACCAAAGTGAGCAAATGCCATCCAGCTTATATCACAAGTACCTTACAGCCTTACAGTTTCATTGCTCTGTCTAAAATTGTAAATGGTTACTATTTATAAAACATGGAATCTGACATTCTCTCAAACATTCCCTGGTGGGAGTCAGTTACCGCCATTAATATTATTATTATTAATAATAATAATAATAATAATCCATTGACCTATAAAACTGTCTGTGTTATAAATAGGACCCAATGTATTATAAAATATTATACAGTTTTAATTTAATATTAAGCAAAGGTGTAACCAGATAATTTTGCACCCTGGCTGAGTGATATATCATAGTATCCATTTCGAAAGTTTCCCTTTCTAATTATATTGTTTAACTAAAATATTCAAACAATACAAAGGGTACTTGTCCTATTATCTTGCCCTGGTGATATTTGTCTGGAGAGCAAGTGAGTTCCCCAAACCTTGGGATGATATTCTCTCACTACAGTTTGTAAATAGCAATAAACACCAAACAATGGTGTCTCTATAGGCCTGATTTGCTAAAAATTTGCTTGTACATTTAAGCCGCATACACACTTGCAATTATAGTCGTTGGAAAGGATCTTTGACAACCCTTTCCAACGACTAGCATTCCACGATGCATGAACGCTGCTGTACATATGCTCTCCCCCTTTCCTTGCATTACGATTGTTGGTCGTTCATCGTTCTTGGACCCGCCAGGGCGGTTGTTCGAACAATGAACGACGCGCACTGTACACATTTTAAATTCTCGTCCAATATCGGCCAAGAACCATTGGAAGTGTGTACGTAGCTTTAGTACCTCTCGGTACCAGAACAAGTTCCCCATTGCTAGATTTCTTTCTACCTTCTGATTATTTGTAACTAAAAATGTGGATTTTTATACCACAAGAGAATGTTATAAGGTAAAATAGAGAGGGTGAGGAAGAGAAAAAAAACATTATGGGGGTTCTTACACTTTACCCCAATTTATCCAAAACTAAGGTCTGAGAAATCTACACTCTTAATACACTTGACACCAGGGGTGTAGTCGTAAAAAAAGAAAAGGCACGGTAATAGTAAAGGCTTTCCATGATGAGCCCAAAGGTAAAGCCCATACGGGGGTCCCAAAAAAATGAGGGCACGGCGTGCCCACCCCACTACACCCCTACTTGACACATGGAAAGATAAAACCTAAAGACTGTTTTATTGACTAAATCTCTTTTCTGAAATACTGGCCATTCAAATTCCAAGCCTATTTTTAGCGTAGTTTGAACAAAAAAACCCTAAGTGGTCCACTTGTAATACATTTTTGTATGAGTTGTTCTATGAAGAGGAGTCTGGATTTTAGGGGAAAAAAAAAGATATGATTACACTTATTTTGCCACTTAGAATTTAAAAAAAATCTGCAATGTAAGTTGACAATGATAATAATTATCCTGTTAGGAGCACACGACTGTGACTAATTACTTCCCAGGTTCCTGGAAAAATGGTAAGAGGCAGCTCGCAGCATTTTTAAGTTCAATCACTTAACACCAGTTTTGCTTCTGTTTGCTGTACAATATTTGCAAAACACACACTTGCAGCTGTTTGGAGTCAATCCACATTCTTTGCATTGTTGGATTGCAAAAATATATAAGAGGCTTTCGTGATATTTTTCAGATCATTACCAGCATGGTAAGACAAAGACTAGCTTAAGATATGGTCTTCACACAGGAAAACATTAGGAAGTTATCATTCAAGATTATATCCTTCCCCTTGTGCCACACACATACATTCATTCCACATTTTATTCCTTAGCAAGTTGATTGATCCAAAGGGCTTTAGGAGTATTTAAAAGATAATAAAGAATTGTGAACAAGCCTAAAAAAATTTGGTGGTTTATTCAGCAACGGACACCGTAACCCACATCCCACATGCCTTAAGCTTTACCCTCCCACCTATTTGAAATACACAATGTACAAAAAGACTGAACCAGCCATATTATTACCCATTACAATTTGAAAACCAGTAGAATTCATTAACTAAAAACATCAAATATTTTGGCACTTCTGTGAATATAGTGAAAAAGCTATCACGGCTTCTTGTAAGTTCTAATTGTAGGGAGAACATTTTCCGCAAAGAAAAAAGGGAGAGATTCAGCAGGACCACTGATCTCTATTGTGGCCTGTGGCATTCACCTCTATGGAATTGGTGAATGCAATCTTCAATCAATCAATCTGATTATTTTATTCACCATTTATAAATGCAACTAGAGTATTAGTCCTGCTGGTTAACAACAGTGATAACCATTTTTTTCATGAATGCTAAATACCACTTATGAATAGTTTTATTTAAATAGTGTCATTATCTCTGCAGATCTTTGTCCCACTTACCTTTCTGTCCTGATATAAAATATTCCCCTAGCAGCTCTCCCCACTCCTCCAATGACTTACTAATGATTCCTCACTCATAACCTCATCACATGGATATAAGACTTTTCTAGAGCTTTTCTAGACCCCAACTCTCTGGAATGGTCTTCCTCGTCCTATTCGGCTTGCTCCTACTTTCTGCTCATTTAAAAGAGCACTCAAAACCTATTTTTTCAAACTTGCCTACCCATCTTCTTCTGTCTTTAAAAACCCTCACTACTTCCCACCACTACATATCTCCCATCCTATTGTGTGATACTTCCCCCACCTCCTGTAAGCTCTTTCAGGACGGGTCCTTACCTTTCACTTGCGTCACTGTCTGTATTCGTCTGTCTTTTGCAACCCCTTCAATGTACAGCGCTTCATAATACGCTGGTGGTATACAAATACTGTTTAAAAATAATACTAATAATACTATTGGCACTTTGTTAGCAATCATTCATCATTTATTCGCTGCCTTTACAAGTTGGTCCCCAAGATTCAAGAAAGAGTTTACAAGACAATGGCTGAATCATGTGAAAGGAGCCAGTTGGTAATGACCTATCCTGCTCCTTGTGCCACCTGAGCATTTTTTAGTTACTGGCTAAAGTCCAAAGAGAAACCAACTTCTGCGTGTGATAATCTCCTAGGCAAGTGTTTCTCAAACAGGGTTTCTCCAGAGGTAGATTGTAAGCTCTTCTGGGCAGGATCCTCCCCCCCTCCTGTGTCACTGTTTGTATCTGTCTTTCACTTGCAAACCATGTTTTTTTATGTACAGCACAATCTGCATATTATGCTGGCGCTATATAAATCCCGGTTATTACTATTAATAATTTTACTAATAATATTAATATATGACAGGAATGTTTGTGGGCTTCAGTCTTACTTTGAAAGAAAACTAAACATTGTTGGGGTTGATTTTTTTTTTAGTATAAAAGTTGTTCAACTCTTTGTACAGTACAATTCTTTGTTAACTGTGGACATTGGGCATGCTAGGAACAGCAACATAACTACATACAGAGTTTATTTGCCACCTAATGTCCCCTACTCCACCCCAATGCTGCTCACTGCTGCTGTGTTCCTCAGCAGGCTGTCATATGAAGGGTTTTCTGATTACTGTTTATACTCAGTAGCTAGATACAAGTTACTGGTATTTTGTATTTTGCTTTTCCATTCACTTGTAGGGATGATCTTTGATCTGCTTATGATGTCAGTTAACAATATGCATCCCAAATTATATTTTTTAAATGACATA
Source organism: Pyxicephalus adspersus (assembly GCF_032062135.1). Taxonomy (NCBI): domain Eukaryota; kingdom Metazoa; phylum Chordata; class Amphibia; order Anura; family Pyxicephalidae; genus Pyxicephalus; species Pyxicephalus adspersus. The sequence continues at coordinate 91,489,593 of NC_092860.1, forward strand.
GCAGCCCACTGTAGAACTATCAGAACAGGGCTGTTAGGGTTCTGTCCTGCCTATTCCTGTTATAGTAATCCAATGCTGGCTTATTGACAATTAAATGAATGGAAAAAAAAACCAATACAATTTTGTTTACACACTCTCTCCTTTTACTATAAATGTATTACTAATTACTAAATAAAAAATGTGCTACAAGATTTAAGCCCCTTCTGTTAAAAAAAAAAGTGTAATACATCATGTAACAAAACTTCAAACAACACATTTTTCTACTTTGATCACTAGTTTTAATAAAGAAATGAGTCTTACTGAATAAAAGTATTCATCCTTTTCTATAATTTATGTTGTTTATAATAACACTAAACTATACAGTAACAAAGTTAACAAACAAAAGAACAAACCTAAAAAGAAATAATAATGGGTAAATAAGGTACCCAGAAAATCAGAAAATAATGTGTGGGGGTGGGGGGGTGGGGGGCGGTGCATCAGGGTTTATTAGATTTAGATTCGAGTTACTAAGCTGATAAATATAATTATAATAGGTTGAATTTATTTTTTTCTTTGAGTCATGAGATTTAATCAATACATATTTATACATACAATGTAAAAATATCAGTTTAAAAACAGTGTTGCAAACAAGCAGAAAAAGTCATTTTAACAGCTGGGATTTGCCAGCAGAAACATTGGAGAAATGGCAGCAGGTGAAAAGGTTGTATGATGTATGATCTTTGTTTTTCCATTATTATTTTTATTATACAGTATTTATATAGCGCCATCATATTACGCAGTGCTGTACAAAGTCCATAGTCGTGTCACTAACTGTCCCTCAAAGGAGCTCACAATCTAATGTCCCTACTATAGTCATATGTTGTTAATGTAGTCTAAGGTCTATTTTAGGGGGAAGCCAGTTAACCTCACTGCATGTTTTTGGGATATGGGAGGAACCTGGAGAACCCGGAGGAAACCCACGCAGACACAGGGAGAACCTGCAAACTCCATGCATATAGTGTCCTGGCTGGCTTAGCGCTGCAAAGACCGGAGTGCTAACCCCTGAGCCACCGTGTTGGTGAATTGATTAGGGCATTTACCATACTCCCAAAACACACAACTGTTTATTATACATTGTTTTGTATTTACCTAAGAGCATTTTTTAATAGATTGTGGTGCACATTTGTCCACTGTTCCGCACGGTGTGTCCCATATGCTAAAACATCAGACATTGCATAGAAAGCCTGAAATATTTGAGGATCCTACAATACATGATTAAGCGCAGTATGATGTTTGGTCACCACATGTGACACAGTGTGAACAAAGCTTTTATACAACATAGAATATTAAAATAAGATGGAAATTGCTTTAAGATCTATTTTTGATCACGCCACACTATCAACTTTGTAGTATAGATTTGTAGCAGCCACAAGTTATTTTAGTAGCTACCTACATAGTTGTTGCTGCAGTAGATGAATGCAATGCTTTGCCAAGCAGCTAAATTGCTGGTGTCTCATGGTTGTATGCAGTTGCTTAGGATAACATGAATAACTATCCAAGCTGGTGAGTCTGTCACAAAAACAACATGACCACTATAGCATGGGCCTTTACATTAATGTACTAGTAAGCACTACTACAGGAGAATATACGTGTTCATGTATGGATAAACACTAAAGAAGATTGTTTTATAATTTCTGCTAGAGAAGGCCTTGCATTTTCCAGAACATTACAGATGGCCGGCAAATAAAGAACAAGTCTGAATAGAACATAAAATGACCAATCTATAAATACTGTGGACTCAGACTGTAATAATATAGGTGACAACTTGAATCCAATGCAGAAACAAAGGCAGCTTTATTACTGCTGATTGCAGCTCTCTCCTGCTATCATCTGTAGGAGAACAATCAACGAGCATCATTTCTCCATTCTTTCTTTAGCCTCTTAATCTTGCTCTTTGAGAGGGTTGGGAAAAAAATAAAACATAAAAGATAACGTCACTGTCAAAAGGAATGTTTAGTATATTTATAATGCTGGTTGAATGACTTAGTTGTCTCTGCATTTTCTGCAGGAATACTCAAGTAAAGACTTCTTTAATTTTTGTATCCACCACTTCCAACTCTTGAAGCATGCATGGGGTTTTAAATGCTTTACCTTTGGTCAGAATTGTCTTATAATGAAATTGGTGGACTTGGTTTTTCAAATTTTTTCAACTCTAGCCAGCTGATTTTAGCTTACAAATTGTACATCATTTCAAGAACAATGTAAACCAAGTATAAAAAAAGATGAAAAAGAAAACCAAACTGAGAATACTAAATCTAAATCTGGGCCCTTTCCCATCTTCTTAATTGCAGAAGAAACTTAGGGCATTCAGCAACTTAACAATAAAGATTTTATAAGGCAACAAAAATCAACCTTGTAGTATTTAGCTGTAAAATGATGTAAGGAAGTTTCTTTTATCCACAGGAGAACAGCTGGGAGTGCATTCCCTTTTTATCCTTAAACCATTGAAAGTATAAAAGAAGTTGGAGGGTTGTGAAGTTCCCATAAAACACCAATTTGACATGACTGCTGTAGACTTTGCCAAATTATATTTTTTATACTGCATAAAGGGTCTCCTGGAGTATAAAAGTGAATAAAAGCTTTGTACAGGACTTTAGCCATTACTGATCCTTGGGCAGTGCCAGGCATCAATGTTCTTCCCTCACTTCAGTTTCCCCCCTCCTCAACAGCAAATTTTATTTTATGACCAGCTAGAAAAAGGAAACCTTGGCCTAGATATGTGGCAGTGTAGCTATAGGAAAGCTACAACATTCTTTTATGGAGACCTATCATTACCTATTACCCTCCCTCGTGCAATGTGGTCATGATAATGTAGAAAAGATTTATCTCTGATAGAATACTCATAACGGGTACTTATAACTTTGCCAATCACGGGTATTTTAAAGTTTTAATTTCCCTAACATTTTTTAATGTAACCAATTTTCTTGTCCATGCAACTCATGATGACATTTGCTTTATCTTGAGCTACATGCAGATAAATTTATGTTGCTGAAAATGATCTTTCTTGAACGTTTCCAGTGTTACTGCACCACCTCACACTACCTTATGTTTACCTACCTGTTTTCTATATGGATAAATATCAGAGCTGGGACTGCTTAGGAGAGGTTGGCATGTGGCCTTAAAACCAATTCTGCTCTTTTTGAATGATAAGGAGAAGGTGTTGCTTAATAGATATTTTTCCTCTGGATCGGGAGTTGTAGTTAAGTTATATGTGCCTTTTTGTCTGATGATAGCCTCGGCTATGATTAATGACTTCCATGCTACATCTCCCTGGGCTGCATATGGGGAGAAGACGGGTATTCTGCCTCCAAACTTTCCCTGGCTTGGCAAATCTTTTTGTGCTTTACTGGGTTTGGCTTAGTGTTGCTATCCATCTATCACATGTACCTATTCATTATTTTACCCTACTATGTCTCATGGGTGGACATCACTGCTTACCCACTTATCTCCCTTAGGCTTTGCCTATGATACATGACCAACTTCTCTGACCTCTCCCTTGGCTGTCTGATAGTTACTAAATTATGTTTGCCAAACTTTTTGTGTCAGTTTTTTAGATGTGCTGTCCTTTATATTTTAGTGCTAGTTAAACAGAAAATGTTTTTGGGCTTACCAAACAAAATGTAGATTTCAAACATTTTCTTCCATTCACTTGTGACTTTGAATTTGGGGATCAAGGGGGTTTCCATTATTTGACCATCTTCAATCATTCCTCCAACTTACATTTTTCCCTTATCCTAATATTGCTGCATTGTACATTGGAAGCGTCTATCACTCCCTTCCAGATCCAGCAGTACCTATCATTTTAAACTGTTACTGGGCTTCCCAATTAGTCTGTCTCTGTGCCTATAACACCTCTTGAAACAATGTCTTGTGGGTAAGCCTGGAAGCCTTTTGAACTTATGTTAACCTCTGAAATGCCATTACCAGTCCTCTCCTAAGCCACTCATTGCCTAAGAAGAGATTTGTATTGAAGTGTATTGTGGGAAAATAATGTCTTTTGTTCATAATCCCTCTTTCCCACGTGACCTTGATGATCCCAACCATTTTACTTGGTGGCTTGCTAAGGATTTTAGTATAATTGGAGATTTTATTACTATTGGCGGGGCCATATTTTTCACCTTGCTTTTGTAGTAACCATTTTTGGTAATGTTGGACACTTGTTGAATACGTCTCAGTGGGACTAAATCTAGGAGATTACTGTTCAAAGTTCCACCAACGTTATCCTTAGGAAGCTAACTATAATACCATTTTTGATGGTATATAGTGCTCCATAATATAGAAAAATTTCAATGAGAAGTCTCTAACTTATCCTGTGTATGTGTGATCTGTGGGTTTCCTAATTTATATTTGGTGGGAATGCCTGAAAATCTAGCGTTTCTGGACAGGGGTAATATACCTATTTGTAGGCATCCAGCTCAAAAGGAGCATTTAGAAAATTCTAGTTGAAGCAGTGTTGCTCCTCTAGCCATGAAGGTGTAATAAACATCAAGCAAGACTTCCAACCTTTACATTAACATCTGTAAAACAAAGTCTTGCGAAGGCTTGGCAGTCTGGTTGTCCCAAATATTATCATGGTTAAACAGAGGGACACGTGGTAGTTCAACAAAAAAGCTGGGAGTCGTGCTTCTTGACAAAATCTTTTCTTTATGCAAACATGGAACCTTGGATCACTCACAACCTTCTGAAGGATTTTTATAGCACTTGACTAACTTTTTAACTCCCCCACTCTTTTAGGCACGATTTTTATCGTTGGAAATGAACGACGAACGAACGACGAACGACCGATTGGCCAAAAATCGTTCGTAAAAAAAGTAACCAACGACGCCGAAGAACGAGGATAGTCGTTGGAAATGAACGACCAGACCGGCGGATCAGATTGGACGACGATCGTTGACCATCTATCGTGTGTACGGTCGTTCATTGATCGTCCAAGGTCTGAGCATGCGCGATGAACGAACGTTCGCTCACTTCCTGTGGTGCACGTCACTTCTTGTATCGTTCAAACGATCGCATCTATCGTGTGTACAATATCTGCGAACGATCGTGTCGTTATCTGTATGTACAGGATCGGTGCCATACGATCGTTCGCAGATATCGTGCAGGATCGTTCGTCGTTCGTTTACCAACGATATTAATTGAAAGTGTGTACGTAGCTTTAGTCCCCTCCCTTCCCTACTCACCCTTATTATTATATTCTCCTTTTACCCTCTCAAACATTTCTCATGACCCCTGCCCTTTCTCTTCTCTATTCTCTATTTACGTTATCTCAGTCCTCTCTTTATGGTTGGAATTACTTTGAGTTTTCGTTCTCACTCCTGGCTTCTGGGATCTTATGAATGCCCAGTCTCTCATGAATCTCTGTCGTTCTTCAAATCCACCCATTCTTTCTGTATGACTTTATGTTGTCCTTGTGTTAAAAATTTTTTACTTTTGTACTTGTTTACTTAGTATTTCTTAGGCTATATACACGCGTGCAATAATTGTTGTTAGAGATCAAACGACTAACGACAGATTAACGGTTATTCACAATTATTTTTGAATGATCGTATAGTGCACAATTCTGTGCATGCTGTAACCATGCGATCATTTAAATATAATCCACTAATAATGTACACACACTAGATACAATCATTTGAATAATGCAGGAAGTGATGTGTACCAGGGAAAGTGTACCGCAGAACAATCCCCAATCACTGAACAACCGTACACACAATAGATAGTGAACAATCGTTGCCCAACCGAATCTGCCAGGACCGTTGTTCGGTTTCAGCGACATTCCTTGTTCATAGGCGTCATTGTGCTTTTTTTTGTTAAAGATTATTAAACGATTTACAGTCTTAAATCGTTCGTCTTCAACAACAATTTTTGCATGTGTGTACATAGCCTTACTTATGAAAATTATTGAAACAGAGAAAATATACATAAATCACTATAGTATTTTCATTATGTATATCTGTTACTAATCATATATCTAATATCTCTATATCTTTTTGCCTCTTTAATGGATCACATACAAATATTTATTAGTGAAGTTGTGCACAGGCTAGAAGCCTACAGTACCTCACAACAACTATAACTCCCAATAACAACCCTAAAATTATCTTTCATCACCCTAAAATGATCATCTACCCACACTAAGATGCTACAAGATGATCTCTTACTGATTGCCCTCATTTACTGCACAGCATTACTGTTTGGCATTATCAAAAAAGTCTTTCAAACTTACTTAGCTTCGTATTTCATTGCCATATGTAATCAGGTCATAGAACTTTATACTCTTTAGAACCAAAATGACACATGTTGTGGCTGTGTAAATGAATAGCTGGTGTGTCTGCATAGCATTCAAGGGCTACCACATTATTCCCATGTGCTGCTTATGTACTAGGTCCAACAAAAAGAACACATCAAAGATTTTATTTTTAATTTTAGCATTCTTTTCCTCTCTTTTTAAAAACAGAACATTATTAATTACCACTATTAAAATAATGCAACCATCTTTTTGTTACAGATTTTTAGCAGCTGTTCTGAGCATATTTCTTTTAATTTATAAGAAAGGATAAGTCCTTACTAAAAGCTGAACACCAGACGGGTATAAGAAGGACAGCATTTAATGTAGTTATGGATTTTTTTTGTCATTAAAGGAAAACTGACTTTAGCCAGCATCCTTTGGCTACCAACCATACGAGGGGGCGCTGTGAAGTTTCTGGCTTTGCCCAGAAAGAAGAGAGCCAGAGTTATGAAATAACACATTTATTTAACATATTCCCCCCTGAGACTGATGCACTTGGTACAGCGTAGTTGCAGCTTTTCTAGACTGTTCAAATAAAAGTCCTTTGGTTGGGCAGCAAACCAGCTCTCAGCAGCATCTTTAATGTCAGAAATGTCCTCAAAAAGTTGCCCCTTCATGCTTTTTCTTCAAATTTTGGAACAGATAATAGTCAGAGGGGGCCAGGTCAGGTGAGTAGGGGGGATGGTGGACCAAACTCAAAGTGTTCAATTTGGCAGCCACAACGTTGGATGTGTGTGCAGGTGCATTGTCCTGCAAAACAAGAGGATCCCTTTGGTCCAGTTTCCATAGCATTTTGTCTTAATTGCCTTCTTCAGGTGGTCCAGGAGGTTAGCATAGTACTGTCTGGTGATACTAGAGCCCCGAGGTAGGTAGTCCACCATGGAATACCGTCTTTGTCCCAGAAAAGGGATGCCATGACTTTTTTGGCCGATTTCTGGGTTTGGAACTTCTTCGGCTGTGGGGGCCCACTGTAGCGCCATTTCTTTGACTGTTCCTTGGTTTCAGGATAGCATAGACAGCATAGATGTGGAGCCAGGTTTCATCCTCAGTCACTAACCTAGCCAAAAAGTCCTGCGCAGCTTCAAAATGGGCCAAAACAGCTTTGGATGCTTCAACTTGTTCCTTCTTCTGATCACTGTTCAAACATTTTGGCACCCACTTTGCTGAAGGCATGCACATGTCTAGGATAGTGGTGATAACAAACCCAACACACTCCCGTGAGATGTCAAGTATCTGGGCTATCTTTTTTTGCAGATATTCACCGGTCCTCAATAATCAGCTCGTGAACAGCATCGCAGGTTGCCGGGTCATTTGAGGTTGGGGGGCGCCCACTGCGGGGTTTATCTTCAGTCTTGTCCAGTCTTGAAAGGAGATATCCAGGTTTTGACAGCTGTAGGAAGGACACTTCTCTCCCAGTGTTTGTGACATCTCAGTGTGAATGTCCTTTGCTGACTTTCCCTGGACAAAAAAAACTTCATGACAGTCCGCAACTCCAATGATGTGAAACTAGCTTGTGTCTCTGCCATAACAGCTTCTCACTAAAAGAAAAAACAGTTTTAAGAATTGCAAAGACCTGATATTTGCACAGTTACATACTAAGATATTAGGCTGTCATATGCCACCACACTCATTTTTCTATTTCATCTGGAAGGGGTTAAAGCCAGGAACTTCTCAGCACCCCTTCGTAATATGAGCCAACCTTATGATGCCCTTTAAAGTGTGTCCTAGCTTTCCAGTTCCCAAACAGTGTGTTATAAATGTTTACATGGAAGGAGATATATAGAGATAACAAGGGTATTTTTATATATAAATAGACACATTATTAATAAACATAATGTTAAGATTACACAGCGCTGTACATTAAAGGGGGTTGAAAATGACAGACAGATACAGACAGTGACACAGGAGGAGGAGGAGAGGACCCTGACCCAAGGAGAAATAGGAAGAGATATAGACATTTCTAGTTGGAGTTATGTAGGAGCAGTGAGGTGGAATGCAGTGGTGTGGTGTAAGGAAAGGTGAGTGTGAGGAGAGCCAGGTGACAGAGGTGGAGAAGTGAAGGTGGTGTATGGTTACATGGAGGGTGTGTGGTGTGTAGACAGCTCCTCCTCACACACAGGGCTGGGAGGGAGCTGTGCTGGCCATGTCACAGTGCTCCCTGCAGGGAGGAGGACACACTCGGGTGTGCAGCTGTTGCCGGGGGACTCCGGGCTCCTTACACTCCTCACCTGGTGCTGCTGGTATTGGGAAGCTTCTTCTGCTGCTCTCACCTCACAACGGAGACTTATTCAGCTGCCCATTGTAGCCATGGATTTAGTTCTAAGGTTAATGATTGCATGTTCTCTCTACATGAAGGTTACTGGGGATTATGACGGGAGGTAAGCGCAACATTTGTCATCTTTATCCTTCTTCCCATCACTTACTGCAGAGGTGTCCTACCTGTCCCCATACAGGTGTACAGGTGTTATGTATAGGTGATATCCAATATTCATCCCTCACTCTGCCTTACACTAACTTTTCACCAGGACAGCCCAGGACTATATATATATATATATATATATATAATACATGTGTGTGTGTGTGTATATTTATATATATATATATATATATATATATATATATCAGTGTTGGTGGGGTATGTTACTGTCATTCTAATTGTCAGTATTTGTTTCTGTTTTGTGGAAGTTACCAGAAGTAGATTTTCATGGATTGATTAGATTTGACAAATCTCCCTGTGTGTACCCAGCCCTATTACAGTCTATAGGAATCTCTCTTACTCTGGAGGAACCTTTGGGATCATTTTCAGGTCTCCGGTACCCCTGCCAAAAAATGATCCTATCGACAGCTCATTGTGATCAGTGAGTTGTAGAAAGTTTTTCATAAAACCAGTGTACCCTAAGTATTTCTTGTATTTTTTAAACCATCTGCTGTATACATGAAGCTGTGTACATACGATGGTTAATGATCATTTACAGTAAGAATAAACAAGTTAATATAGCTATTCATTCTTTGGAGAGGGGAGGATGAGCAAGAGGCACCCCGCTGCGTCCTCCTTATTGGGAAGCATTTATCAGTTATTAATAGAAGATGGATCTCTAAATGTTTTAAATCTTTACTTGGGACCATCAAAAATAATAATTTCTGGTAGCAAAATTTATATTCTGTATGTAGTTTAAGGTGTAAATCCTAATGGAGCTGACTAGTAAGATATTGCCCCCTTGCATGGTGGTCATTATAGGTAGGAGATGACTTTGTTCCCCAAGGACCTCAGGAAGAACCCCATTAGGTAAGGCTGCTCTACAATCACTTGGTAAAATAATTTCACTGTTTGACCCATGGATGGTGATTTGTATTTTCAGTGCAGTTCCACTCCAGCAGAGTTTATATTCCTCCTTGGTTCACTTTAACAAACTTGTATCTTGCCAAGAGTCAGAAAGTTAATGCCTAGCATTTATGAGTCAAGACAATGGCAGTCATTTGTATCATTCATCCCCTGAGGACTCAGCACCATCTTCATCATCTGCCAATGACAGATTACCCTGTAGCAGGTCTCATTAGAAGACATGGCAAGCTGCAGCTTGGCAGTGTCTGACAGTGGAAAAGATCACACCTCTCCCAGCTGTCCTCCATGTAGTTGTGGATAGATAAGGCTGGGGAGTGAAAGGTTTCTGAGTCATTGAGCCTGGCAGATGTGCGTGTGGAATGAAGTGTACAGATGTGCTGAGAGATAGGAGACCTGCGGGTTGTAGGGAGCAAATAAGCCCTTTAGGACAGGTTCACTTTAGCTGTATTTATAAATCCAAAGGGATCTGCTAACTTACCACTTGCTGATGGATCAATACAACAACCAGTTACTAGATATACAAAGTTTTTACATAGTTGGCTGAAACACCTTCATTAAAATAACTGCCTAATTTTCTCAAGCTTTAATGATGATATTATTCTGTTTTAAAGATTTTCTTGTAAGAGACATTTTTAGCTAGAAGGCACTGGGTATGGAAGTGGTAATTCAGAGTTATTTGCTTGTATTGCCAAGGGCAGTCCCAGTGCAAGGATCAGCCATTCATTATTTGGGCAAGTGTATGCGGACTCTTTCTGTTCCTTTGCTAAACTGGGCTTTTAAAAGGTAACTGCGGTTCAGATTAAGCTCCCTTTGGGGGTAATTAAGCCCTAGAGATGGTATAACCAGCCAGCAAGACATTCTTGAACATAGATACCAGGCACTTATTAAAACCAGCATTTGGGTTAAAAGTATCCAAATTTCTGATATGGATAAGTCAAATATACTCGGAATCGGATTCTGGTTTATTTGGTGGAGTAATTAAAACCACAATGCATGAAATATTGTACTATACATATGTCCTCCTGCGGAAGTACACATGCAAGTTGGTTCATGTGAGCTGGATGCCTGTATGGTTTGTACTGTGCTCAGTTTGTAACATTATGGTGACCATGTGTAGGCTAGATTAGATCTGTGCCAAGTCTTCTGTACTGTGCTCATTTTTATTGTGTGATCTCTTATGTTTGAACTTTCTGTTGGCACACACATATTTCTGAAGGAATCAGCTTTCAGCAGGTGACACCGATAATCTGCAAAGTCAAAGAATTAAATTTAAGAATAAATTCTGTGCTAAGAAGCCTTAAAGCAGTTTCTGTCTGGAAGAGTAGCACTGTCTGTGCCATAAGCTTCTCAGCTTGCCTGAGCTCAGTATATTGTTACATTTGTGACAAGGATGCTATATTGTCTCTTAGCAGTCATGTGGAAACTCCCCAAAAATCTGAAATGAGTAGGATATTGAGGAACAAAGAATAGGATGATATAGTAAATCATTTCCCCTTTTGTGAAAGAATATGTTCTTGATAATTCCTGGTTTACGTAAGGTTTATTGCTTTGTTAATTTTTAAAGCCCTCTTTTGGGAAAGCAGTCACTGTTTTGGAAATATTTCCTTGTTCCTCTTTTCTGTACAACTGCCTCTTTTTCCCTTGGATGTAGAGACAATTTAAGCATTTCATTTCTCACATTAGACTTTATGTACATCCTTTACATTGTGACATTGCTGGTTTTCATTTGGCAGCAAAGGGGTAAAACAGTGCTGGAAAAGTTACCTATTTGTGTTGGTGATTTGTATATTTTGTTGTGTTGGCTGATGCTTAACATTAAAGGCACTGCATGCATGTGTCTTAGTGCTGAACTGGTCAGTTATGATAGCACTATGGATTTGTAAGTTTGTGCTTCCAATTTCAGTTCTGTGGGTTTACAATATGTTGCAAAAAAGTGACACTATGTACACCATTATACAATATATACTATTATTATTACTAATATTATTTTTACTACTACTATTATTAATATTGCATACAATATATACTATTATTAATACTAATTTTAATAATATTATTATTATTACTACTATTATTATTATACAATATATACTATTATCATTAATACTAATATTATTATTATTATATTAATATTATATACACTATTATACATTATATACTATATATTATTAAAAATAATATTATTATTAATATTATTATACACACTATTATACAATAGTGTGCTGTGGCTTTAAATCACTCCACCGCTCCTAGCCCACCTTCATTTCTAACCTGACACATAAATACCCCCAAGCCTTTCTCACTACTCATCTAATGACCTACTAATGACTCCCACATTAATAACCTCTTCACATGTGTGGTTTCAAGACTTCTCCACAGTTCTGGGACTACCTTTCCTTCCCTATAGGGCTTTCTCCCACCTTCGACACATAAAAAAACCTCTTAACTCTAACCTAAATTTGCCTCTGAACCCATTACTAATTAGCCACCCTTTCATACCCCCTCCTATTGTGTACTATTCTCCCCACCTTTTGGGCTGTGATCTATTGGGCAGAGTCTTCTCCTTATACTGTGCCATTGTATGTAAAATGGCAATTACAAAATGAACATTTTTCCATTTTTTTTCCAGTATGTTATGATCTGCCCAGCACATACAAAAAGTTTATTAAACTAAATTATTTTTTGCTTTTGTATTATGGAGTACATTTTCTGCAGCATTGACTCACACTGACACTGTTTTCTAATAAATGGTTCTTCTTCTAAGCTCAATAAATTTACACCTAGACAGTTTATATGGATGCTTCAAACTCACAGTGCAATGTGCAGTATGCCAGTATTCATAGCCAGAGGTTTAAATGAATATATAAACCTGTCAGATAAGCACATCCATTTGTATGGTACCCAGAGTATATATAGCTTTACCTGGTCAATGTGGAGTTGGAATACACATTTGCAGATGAAGGTATTGGGCCTGATTTATTAAAGCTATCCAAGGCTGGAGAGGATACACTTTCATCAGTTAAGTTGGGTGATCCAGCAAACCTGGAGTGGATCTGGCTTGGGGGTATTTATGTGTCAGGTCCATGGGTCCTGATCGAGATTTGCTGGATCACCCAGCTTCACTGATGAAAGTGTATTCTCTCCAGCCTTTGAGAGCTTTAATAAATCAGGTCCATTGGGTTGCTTTAATAAATAAGGTTAGTGATTTAATTTAGCAAAGTGAATTATCATTCTGCAAGGAAATGTTCACTTAGCTGTGTGAATTCCCTTTGCAAAGATCAGCCAATCATGGACAAGGAAATGTTAAAATGCATACATTGAATGGTTGAAGTCAAAAGAGCTTTACCACATTCACTAAACTAAGTGAATCCTACCCTGTGTTTAGAGGAATCAAATCTAAAATTGCTAAATATAATTAGAGCATGTTAGGGGAAAGGGTTTGTCCAAGATTGGAAGGTATATGATTGGATAGTAGAGTAGATGAAGAGTCATTGCTTAATATTGATACTCAGCACTGGATACATACACGTGTGCACTTACAGGAGGTCAAAGGAGAAAGAACAAAAGCCTTTCTTGTAATGATGGTGGAAGTGATAAGGTAGTAACCTCGGTCATAGTGATTTGTCATGTTATAATGTGAAATTACGTATTGCTGACACCTTGCTTTATATTTATTAATACTGTGACTCATAAAAAGTTCAGGCTGAGGACAGCGAGTACAGCAGCCATACTGACAGAACCCGGTGCACACCAATCCGCACACCCATTAAGCTTCCTTCCTGCACCTGACTTACATTTTCCTTGTCCTGTCATCCCGTTGGTTCTGTGTGAATGAATTCATTGGCTTCATAGGCAGGTAAAGTTTTGTCAAAGTTCACCAGTTATTTATACACACCACATGAACACCTTCCCTCCGCTGGATGTTTGAATTGGCTGTCACATTTTGGGCAGAGCCAAATCTAAAAAGGAAATTAGGCGGGGAAGGTCTGGCAATGCAACAAAAGGTGCTGGTTACAATAGAAATATATTGCTAGCAAAGCAATAAACCTAGATAATAAACAAAGAAAATTGTAGGTATAGATAACTAATCTGAAGCGTCTTATGGCAACATGGAAAGGAAGATGTAGTTGTCCATTACTGACCTCTGTTTTATAATTTTGTTTGTGCAGTTGCCAGGTGTTTCCAATTACAGCAAGATTTTCCAAGTCACTGTCCTGGAATAGGAATGGAGTACATGTTTACAGCTCTAAACTTCATATCTGGAAAAAGCAAATAGCGTTTTAATAAAAAAAAGAAATGATAGTCTAAACAATGTATCTTGGTACAGGTACTCTTTAAGGCATAGTAATTATAAAAGAAGGTCTTCCTCAATAACAGATCTTTTATTCTCCTGCTGACTACTTGTGTCCTAAATCTTTGATATGTAGTCTATGTTCTATTTAATGTATTACTGTACTGTACAATTTGTTACATATTCTTGTATCCTGGTAGGCTGGTAAAGTAGGAAAAATAGCTTAAATGTTGGTCACATGATGCCTAAGCTTCTAGATTTTAAAAGTTAGGGTATTTCAAGTCCTCAGTTATTTTTTATGGTAGTAGGGTGGGCAGGGTCATGAGGATGGCCTCATGTAAGTATAGTTTTGCTTTAAAGTTGGTATTTAGACATTTAGAAGTTCCTGCCTTCTTTTAAAATGCTAGTTTTGTTTTGTACTAGTCTCATCATTAGTTATCATTCAGTTTTTAGGCATAAAACATATGCTTCTAACACATCCTGACAACATAGACCCACTCTGTATTAATTCCAGTAGCCACATTCTGTAGAGAAAGTTATTTGGTGGTCTTGTTTATGCTTTGGCACCATTTTTTTCCACGGGCTGGTTCAGACCTGCAGTGGGAGCAAGCTATCTTGCACAGCTCCCAGTGGCTGGCACCTTGCCAGCTTTTTGCACTGCAGATTTGGCTCCTAAAGAACCAGCATTAGTAGATTTAGGAGCCAGCGACACAGCGATACTGAACCACTCACTGCCATCCCAATTCATTCTTTATTGGGCTGCCATACGTAGATGCTACATGCAGGGCCTCCCCCGAGCAGTTCACAAATATGGAGAAGCTATACCTACCCCACAACCTCACTGCTAGTCTGAACATATTGAAAATCCAAAACGGGACAAGAGATCTGGAGTTCCAAATGTTTTTTTTTTTTTTTTTTTTTTGCTGTATGCTAATTTTGGGTCAGCATCTCAGAAATATTTAAATTAGACACGTCTGAGCAATGAGCATTTTCAGAAGGAGACACCCCAACTGTTTCCTTCATTACAGGTGCACGTAATATGAGCGGTGCCATTAAAATACTGATAAAGGATTTGTGTTTTGTCAGTCTGGGCTTTATTAAGGTATTTCTAATACACCATGCTTGGTAACATTAAGCAGAGTATCACCCTGCTATGTATGTATACCTACAGAACAATGTACATATGTTTAGCACAATGCAAAAACATTGCTATGTATTAACACTCGGCGACCAATCGGTAAATCCCCATCCTTTCATGTGACTGCAGAAAGCTGCTAAATGCTGTTGGATAGATTTGTGTTGGATACATTACATTGGTGTTGCATTGTATCCATACCCTTGCAGCACTCCCTGTCTTGTCTGTTTGCACATTCCTAAAGCCTTCTATTATCCAAACACAACCATTGGTGTTTTTTGGCACCTACTGTATACTAAAAAGATTTATAACATTCATTTATGTGTTCAACCTAACATGAACTTTGTTATCGAGTTTACAGTGTACTACTAATATTTACAAAGGCTTCAATGCCAAATTAAATATTTCTTCTGTATAAAGGGTAATAGTTAGTATACCCTAAATATATCATAGGAGCAGTTTTTAAACAAGATGTTTATATCCAGTTTTAAAATGTACGCAGCTCTGATACATAGCAAAGCTCTATCTGGCTGAGCAGTAGACCTTTATTACCTTTTTTTTAATGATAGTTACATAAAAGACTTTCAGGTCTCTTCTCTCCCCAAGCTAGTGGTTAATTTACTGTATGACGGGTTTAATATTTGTTGACATTTGATTGTCTTAATGTTTATATTTACATTGGGTATTTATTTTTTATACTAAATAAAATTATAGTTAATATTTTGTTTTGATAAAAGGCCTACAGGCAATTTAACTAACATATAGTATTGTGTTTTATTGGGGGGGGGGGGGGGGGGTAATTGTTAAAGTGGTAATGGGTATTAAAGGAGTGAAAAAGGGGCTGCTATAGTGGTGGGAAATGGAAGTCTGGGTAGCTATGTTTTGCCCCAGTCAAGTGAAAGGTGAATCAGCACACCAACTAGCTCATCCCTCTGTTGCTCTGTTGTCTCCTATTATCAGCATGTTGTAGGCATATGAGCACTGCATTAGAGGTGAATGACATCTTTTTCTGCTTTTCCCTTTCACAATCATGTGGTAGGAAGTACTGCCATAAGTGTACATTAAGTCATATTTAAGCACATTTATAGGACTTAAAGCTGATCTAAACCTAAGAACAAGAATCTAATACTTTGCACTAAAATGCTTCTTTTTTAACAAAAAAATTATTTATTGGAAAGTTTTAGTTTGGGTAGTTGTTGTGTGATGGTGGGAAGAAGTTGCACCGTAGAAATAATGAGTATATGTTCACCTGAGAGTCATTGAGATCTAAGTGACTGTGTAAGATAAGAACTGCAGGTCATGTTAAGACAAGTAGCAGAAAAAGTACTAGAAGTGGCAAAAGTATGGAATGCAGGTCCGGCTGTGAAATATTTTGCTGTATGACTCATAGGGGCAGCACTAAAGATTGCTTGGTGTTGATAAAATCATGAACCAGAACAAGAGACAGCAACAATTATATGTGGAATTGTTTAATGAGGTGAGAATGATAACCGATTTAATGTACAGCGCTGCATAATATGTTGGCGCTATATAAATCCTGTTTATAAATAATATTATTAACCCACAGTCTAACAATCACCAAGGGTTTCATTGCGTTGCTTATGAAGCTGATGAAAACAAACTCGGGTTGCAATGCTTTACCAGTGTCACTGCCTTAGTATTGTGATGTTTTGTGTGAATCTATAGCCAAATTTGAGGAAAAATTAGAAGCCTGTTAGTTTAAGAGAATCAGACAAACTAGAAAGGTGTCAGAGAATGTCACTGAGCTGAAGGTGAAGATTAGGCAAAGGAAGAGGTGTCCTTGATTTAATGGTTTGTCTTGTTACATAAACATATCACAAAAGATGAAAAAAAATCAAGTGATCTAGTAAATATTAATGGTGTTGGTAATCATACTAAGTACTGCCATGTGAACTAATATGGCTTCTGGCACAGAACACATATAAATATGCAGAGGTCAATTTGTCACTCATTGATGTTTGTGAATACTGGAACAGCTTAGGCTTTTGTATGTTTAGCCAGAAGTACATAGTTTCTTAATAAATTTCCAATAATAGCCAGAAATTGGATCCCAGCCTAATTTGCTTTAAAAAAAGAAAAAAGGGTGAATAGCCCAGTGTCTGCAATTTGGGACATTAATTTTTTATGCTGACACTAACTTCTGCTTAGTTTTATTGTGATACTCAAACTTAGTTTTCTTAGTTGTATAAAACCTTACTACGCAGGAGTCTATTTATAAAGCCATGAATCTGACATTCACTAAACACTCTCCGATGGAGAATCAATTATTATTGAACACACATGGACCTGGTAAATTCTCCATTAGAGAATGTTTGGTGAATGTTAGATTTACAAATGTATAAATAGACCTACTATAGTACATACCATTAAAAAAGGTTTGTGATGTGCAATGGCTTTTTTTAGGCCAAATACCATGCCATATTTCACATAAGGATGGTAGCACATCCTGAGGATTCACATTCTATGCTACCATTGGGTAAACTGAAATTATGTAAATGACAGCTGAATGGTGACTGAGTAAACACCAGCAGAGAATATTAGGAGATGTACTATGAAAATGTAACTTCAATCAATAATAATATAATGATTAATACAAGCGTTGCTTAAACACATTGAGACACTGTCCAGTGCTGATCCAGAATCCATACAGGGTCAGAAATTGGTTATAGGTTTAATCATTTTCTGTATTAGTTGCATTACTGTCTTCTTTACAAAATTACTGTATCATGCATGTGGGCTGGTATCATCCTATAGGTTTAATGCCAATCTTTAGAATTTTGTGGACAGCTTGAATGTGTCGCCTAGAATTTTTTCCTACACGTATGACTGATTTAAGGGGAAAATTTAATTTGTTTTCTCAGAATCTTAATGATTACTGTGCTGTGCTTGGGATTCAGTGGGTTTGTGGAGATTTGGGTGAGATATATTCTCCTAGGTCCACATTTGGTAGCAAAATCTCGTTAGTCTTAGCTGTGCACGGGCCTTTTTTTACATGAGATAACTCTGGGCGCTTCCTCTCTTTCACTCCCTCTCCTATGAGATCCTGTTGCTGGATGAAAAAGCTGAGTGCTGACAAAACTCTAAAAAGGTACAAGAGTTACCTGTTTGTTTGCCTACCCATTAGTAGGCACCCAGTTAGTCAGACATGATTTGACATGAGTTTTTTTGGAGGCAAGGGTGGGTAGAGGTTTTGTTTTTTTATGGTATGGACTTGCTGTTTAAAGGCCTTCTGCATTTGGACTGTTCACTTTTCTGTCTGACAGTATATATATATATATATATATATATATATATATATATATATATATATATATATATATATATATATATATACACACAGTGTGTATTAACTCACAGTGAGGATTTTATACAGCAACTGACACCACACTGCCTAATAATATGTCGAGACAAACATCTGTCCTAATTGCATTTATTAAATATTGTACCTGTTCCGACTTACATACAAATTCAACGTAAGAGCAAATCTACAGTCCCTATCTTGTATGTAACCCAGGAACTACCTGTATATATTGCAAATTCATATTCACAATCATGGCTAAATGTTTCATGTTTATATCTCCTTATTGATAGTCAGTAGTGAGCTTTATGACCCGTATTAATAATCCTTTGCCCTTTATACCTCTGAATTATATTGTTTATTTTGGTGGTCTGTGGCAGCCTATTAGGGTCCCCCGTTCCTTATTACCGCTATGTTGGTAGCAGTGGGAACTGTTTGTACCCTCCCATTGATAGCCATCTCTAACTTGGTGATCATTCTGTGTCCTCCATATAACAGCCCTTCATACACTAGAATCTGTACATGAATGAGCACTTGTACTGTAGCCAAAACATGCAAACACTTTTCTCATTTCTGAGTCTTGTGCTGTGAAGGAGTATAGTTAAGGCTGGGTGCATCAGAAGCTCAGTTTTTTCCTTAACAGATGCTGTTGTTCCTGAAAGTTTCTGCTTCTCTCTATAGCATGCTGGCTTGAACTTCACTAGTTTGGACAAGTGCATTAAGGGAACCCTGTGGGGATTGAAAGTACCCACATGGTATAATGAAGTGTATGTAATTATGAAGGTTTTTGACAGAATCCATACTGATTGTGGCTTCATAACCGACCCATTTAAGTGGAACAAGTGGGATGAGACTGTTAGACCCTGACTCTACACAAAGCTTCACTATCAGTGTGTCCACTGTGTCACACAAGCTGGACTAAAATATGTCTGCTTTCAGCTAAATTACATGGGAGATAAGTAGTTTGTAACTTGGTGTTATAAGTGGTTCCATTAGAGTTTTGAATGTTCAAATGCCAATACTCACCAAATCCAATCAAGAGGGCATATCCCCTAAACAGTGAACACAGACGGGAATAAAGGCCCAACAAATGTTCCTACCCTAACCCTTCCTTTCTGTATCCACACATTTCTTGCTATGGATACAAAATAAACCCACATCAGCAAGCCAGTATTCTAAGCAGTAAGTGTTGATGATAACACTACAAGGATGACATTTTTAAGAATTTTACTTACCATTTATAGAACCCTCTCTAGATATATGGCCACCATGTGGGCTGCTTGAGTAGTAGTTCAGCCCTTGTCTACTCATTTAGCCTGGTTAATGAAAGCTCTCCAAGGCTGGAGAAGATACACTTTAATCAGGGAAGCTGGGTGATCCAGCAAACCTGGAATAGATTTCTTCAAAGTCATTTGCTATTTGTTAGCAAATGTTTTGAATTCTTGCCCAGATTCCGTTCCAGGTTTGCTGGATCGCCCATCTTGGAGAGCTTTAATAAATTGGGCCTATTGTGTCATATTAAATAAATTCAAACTGTAGCATTCTTAGATTTTGACTTTATTTATTATTTATTTTATATTATATATATTATATTATATTCATTGTCATAAAGGAGTGCATTGCACATATATCATAATGCTGTGATGTAATCTGTACACGTTCTTTGTGAAGTCTGGTTTCAGAACAGCTAAAAATCCTCAGGCAGTGATGGAGAAACCTGCAATTAAGTATTAGGATTCCATTTGGTGAAGTGAGCTGTTTGCAGAATGTATCTATAATGTTGCTAAAGGTTAAATACACTTCTATTGTTTAAGTGGCAGAATGTAGGCTTGATAAGACTTCCAAAATACAATGCCTAACACAACACTGTTTCTTTCTCTGTATCTATTTTCAACTAAACCACCACTTGGCAAAGAGTTAAAAAAAATTCCAGCCTCCAAGATTATTACATTTTTCAAGAATAAAAAAATACTAATACCACATTGCCAAGTGCAATTATGTCTGGCTTCAAGCAGCTTAATGGCTCTTCTAAAGAAATCTGATTCCTTTTAGTTGCTGACATTCCTAAACATATTTGTATGACAGTACAAGAATGAACCAAAAGGATAAGTATAAATATCATGATACACTTTGTATAGGTTATTTGTAATAGTAGAAGTATAGTAATACAAAGAAATCCGTGACAACTGCAAATAGATGTTTAGTTGTGGTAAACAGCAAAAGTAGGTCATTGATTTGCATAACACTTCTTCTGATTGTCTATGAGCCTGCTGAGACAGTGAGCCAGGGCAACCAGTTGACCTCTTCTTGTTTTATCAGGGATAGCCTTGGAATATTTCCATTAGGACTTTACAAATAGAATGATATATTTATAAATGGAATGCCAGCATAGAACTAGTATATGACTATTAGAATTTACTGCTACACAAGATACAAATGTGGCTAATGAAGCTGCAATTTGCATTTCAGAAACTATGAATCTATCTAATTACAAATTGAATCATTAAATTCGATTCATTTTATACTCTAGTAAACATGAAAAGCTGGCATGATCACTGATCACAAACACACTAAAATGGAAAATTTAGCAAAAATGTGAATTTTGTTAGGACACTAAAAAGTGACAAAAACTTAATCCATACAAACAATAAAAAAACTGAATAAATAAACTCTGGTTTGACTATGATGGACTTTAGAAGACAAACCTGAAAAGCCATCCCACAGACCAAGCTCAGTGAGGGGCTACTGGAAGTGTCTGCAGCATACATTCTAGTGCTCATTTTTCTTTTAGTCACCTCACCTAAACCTAAAACTCCCACTTAGGGTTAATAATTTGACCTCACTGAACAAATAATTTGGAGAATGCAAGGGGGTGGAGTTATTTGTTTCTGCATTGTTTTTGCTAGCCATTTTCTTTCTTTATGTCTAGTTTTCTATTCAACAGCTCTGTAGTTCTGTTCTTTTTTTGTACATGATTCTAAGTGCACATATTATGTATCTGTTATCATTTGCACAATGCAGGTGGTGAACACATTCTTTATTTGGCAAATCTATAAAAAAGGCATACCATATTACCAACAAATTTAATAACATTGCATTTGTCCGTCAACTGTGACTGTATATTTAAAGTAGTTTTTAACCCTATGTGAAAACATTTTATTTTACAGAAGCACTGCATACCAGAAACAGCTGGGTCATTTTAATTTTTATAAAATTATTTTTTTTCACATTTTATTTCTCTTTTGAATCTTAGTGCTGCTGTTCTTTTCAGCCTATGGACCTGATTTGTTAAAGCTCTCCAAAGCTGGAGAGGATACATTTTCAGCAGTGAAGCTGGGTGATCCAGCAAATTTGGAATGTATTTCTTCATTAGCTATTTGCTAGCAAATGTTTTGAATCCTGGACCATATCCATTCCAGGTTTGCTGGATCACCCATATTCACTGATGAAAGTGTATCCTCTCTAGCCTGAGATGGCTTTATTATATCAGGGCCCTTTATGTCTGCTTGCATGCATTCTGGCATTGGCCACCCTGCATTGCTCATATGAGATTGCCTTCCTGGTTGTGAAAACAGAAGACCATGTCTATGCAATGTCCATATGGTCACTTGTACCTTCCTCGAGGAATTATGACAGGGTGACAACAGAAAAGCACAATTATGCTTCCCAAAACAGTACCCAAACAAAGGTGTTCATTTAATAAAAGCTACAGATTTGAAAGGGTTAAACACAATTTTAAAATAACATTACCATGTTAATACTTACTTTATATGGGATTTTAGTTATTGGTTTTAAATCTAATCTAACGACCACTTTCACCTAAAAGCCAAAGGGATGTGTCACCTATTCTCTTGTTATAACTTAAGAGATATGTGATATGTTACGTATGTATCTGAATGCTGTTTTGCTTGCCCATAGTTTAGGATATTCAAGCTTTACAGATACCCTTTAGGATGTAAGATATAAAGTATGGGCAGATACAAATATGAAACTTGAGAAAGATTTTATAAAACAATACTGTAATGAGATCTAATGACAAATCTGTTTTACAGGTGGCCCACGCAGGTTGCATCTTCTACTGGACTCTGTCAGTATGGTAACAGGATTGACTGCTGTTGGGGGTGGGCTCGGCAATCTTGGGGACAATGCACACGTAAGTATTGTCATCGCTGGGGCTTTATGCCATGTCAGAGGGGCTTTTTACATATCTAATAAAAGCTTCCATACATTATAGCAAGGCTTATTTAACGTGGGCTTTTGCACGTGCTGATGTTTTAGAATGATTCTCGCTGACCATAATTTAGAAAGATGCTTTAGCGTTCTAGCTCTGAATTACATCCCCTGAGGAGCCATGAATACTAAGCAGCTTTATTTTACAAGACACAGAAGTTTCCCGTAGTATATTAACTTCCTGTGTGTGGAAATCCTTTCTAGTCCTGCTTAGTACTTATGTGCCAGTTTTTGTGGAGGAACTGTGATGGAACCATGCCCATTCTAAAGGATCACTAAACCTAAAATATAAGCTGACATACAAAGCTACAGGTAACATTCACAAATGTATATTTAAAGTGCATTCCTCCACAGATATTTCAGGTATTTGACAGTGTTTACATGTATTATCCAGCTTTGTGAGGGTTATAGTTTGATGTGACCTTTTACAGAAAAAAAATCTTAACTGTCAGGAAGTCTTCAGTATGTACAAAAAAAGTATATTCCCAATAATTCAAAGTATTTCAAACATACAAGAAGTTCATATAAGCCTTCCATATACACATATGAATGCTGTCTGCAGCTTGTTTTTTTTTTTGTGGCAACTTACATTTTAGATTTAATGGTCCCTTAACACCTCTGTTGCTCAAGGGTATGTGAAGTCAGCCACCTTTCAGTTGTGACACCCAGATTATTCTAGACAGTTCATGTGGGTTTGGGTTGAATAGAATACTTCAACGATTTGTTCATGCTTTTTTCTTGTGTTGCATTTAAATTTGAGGGATATAGACAGGTCAGCATTTGATTATTTAAAATGAGGTATTAGACAGATCTGACAATGTTTATTTTATGTTATATATGCATAAATAGCAATGTTGTGTCAGATTAGCCAGTTATTGAACAGGATTTTCTGTTATGTTGGTTTTCAGTGCTAAACCACAAGCCTTCTTGTAATTGTCAGTACTTTGCGTTCAGTTCCAAAAGTGAAAAAAGTGCCTCCCAATCCATAACTGTCTTTGGCAACCTGACCCATATAATACTCTTTACACTCAACCCTAATAAATGTTTTAATAATTCATAGCTCTAAACCTATGCAATAATCTAACCCTATACTTGACTGTGACATTTATCCCAAACTGAACCCTAATGCTTACACTTTGAAACCAGCAACTACCTTCACATAACCCTTAACAGTATGTTAACCTTTCCTTATTTAAGTCTTTATGTACTTGGGTTTCACCTAAAGTATTGATTTATTCTTTGCTTGAAAACCAACTGATTCAGATTATCCTGGTGTATGATTACCTTGTTAATTCAGTATGATGCTGTATTAATTTGCTTTATTCTAATATATAAATAAACAGTGTTATACTTTTATACCACTTCACAATTATACTAACTACTTTGCACAGAGATCACATTGAAAATGCTTGTTTTATTGCACATCGTGTGAAAAGCTATGCTACAATACTAGTCAATTGGATATGACTTCTAAAGTACAGGAGCAATGTGCTACATTTGCAGTTATGTTTTTACCCCCATTCATAACATATTTTAAAGTTACACTACTACTGATAGAAAAAAACTTAACATAACAATACCTGTATTGCAGATAAACAGAATATTTTAGTTAGGATAAAATATTTACTGAATATATGAAAAGTAAACTAAGGCTATGTACACGTTAGACTTTTGTTGTTGAAAAGAATATTTCACAATCCTTTTTGAAAGACAAAAGACAGAGAGTTGCATGAACAAGTGCTGTACTTACAGCGTTGTTCTGCTCTATAGAGGGGAGGGGGTAGAATGAGTGCATGGAACCCCACTGTGCTTTCTCCCCTTCATTTGATTTGCAGTCATTTGTCGATAGTTGTTCATGGATCCACCAGGACGGATCTATGAATGAGGTTGGGCGGCTGTTGTACACATGTCAGATTCTTGTCCGATACCAGCCCTGAAACGATAATCATCTGACGTGTGTATGTAGCCTTAATCAAAACACACCCTGAAAAGACAAAATAATTGCAAAATATGTATTAATTTATCATACTTTACATACCTTTTGTCCTTAAAAAATAAAAAAGAAAGGAAACTTCCACTCAAGAAGTAAAAATCCAAAATCCTAAAATGTAATGCCTTAATAATAAATTTAAAAACCTATGTATTTGTGAGAATAAATTAAGTATTTTGAAAGCAGCTAATTGCTTCCTAACCCAAACTAAAGTTGCTTTAAAAAACCCAACTCAACCCATATTTTCCCCTTATAGTGCTTTTTTTTTGTGTATACACATTTTATGTTTTCTAAAATCTTAAGGTCTTAAGACCCGGTCACATATATCTCTTATTCCTTGCCTGCTCCCAGGAAGATTGGTCCTTATTGATGCAAAAAGCAGTGCAGGGATGTCAGTGCCATTTTCTTCACCACTACACTGTAAACATAGGCTGCTTTGCTAGGAATCTATCAAAGGGCATGGCTAAGACGTCCTGTATTTATAGTAGAACCATTGCTAGCCAATCCTGCTTCACAATAGACTTCTGGGTTGAGCAATGAGGGCAGTATTAAACCGAAAACACTGAGGATCACTGAGGCACTGTGTCCAAAAATGTACCCTGGAGTGCAGTACAAACCATTCATAAGCCAATACAAAAACCAAGTCAACACAAAAGCACAGCAACTTTTACTTGTGTCTTAGTTGTTAACCTTTGTACAAAAGAAAACGTAATTACTGGTAGAAAAAGGGTATTCTAGACAGAAACTACGTACACACACTGGATTTATTGTCACCTGAAATGGAATATAATGACTGTCTCATCCCATGGGGAAAATCTAGTGCATGTACAGTGTTCCCCTGTCATTGTTCATCAGTCCATCCTGGCCGATCAATGAAAATCTGAGCGGGAATACAGTGAGTTTCCTCTTGCTCGTCCTCCCTCGTCTCTTCTCCGGTGAACAGAACAGTGCTGTGTGTACACTGCTCGTTTATTCTCCTGTCACTAGAAACAATCACAAAAGATAATTTCCAGCAACAGAAATCTAACATGTACAGGACTTTAAAAACAAATGGTTGTAAAAATGAATTGTGCAGGTTTTCTGCATCATAAGTTTTGATATTTAAAGCACCAGAGAAGGTTTATTTCTGAGATCTTCAGTTTTCTGTGTGCTTGGATGGTAATGGGGGAATTGCTGGCAAACGTTTAGGAGCAATTGAAAACTCCTATGATTAGATGTGAATTCATACACAATAGAAAGAGAAAGATCTCTTATTACAGAGCTATATCGCACAAAATAATCACACCTAGGTAAATCTGAACTGTACATAATAAACTCCAGAGGATTTTCCTTTCACGATAAAGTCATATCGCAATTTTTTGACTTCTATTTTTGCCCTACAAAGTTCAGAATGAGATCAGCTCTCTCTAAATGAATAGTGTTAATTCCTTCTCTCAGCATGAGACATTACATTTAGAGATCAGCTCGTTGTAAACTTATAAACAAACCAGCATACAATATCTATTTTGACGCAGTGAAACTGAACTAGATATACATATATACAGGAAAATATAGGTGCTTGGCCTGAATATATTTGAGCACACATAGGATAGTAAAAATTAAATGCATTTGTTCTTGGTCAGCAAAGGTCAGCATCACAGCCATGCAATTAAAATGTAAGGAGTCAGTAGTGGGAGCCTCCATGTTTATGTTACAATACCTTTCCTCTAAACAGCTGACATACACAGTAACCTTTGTTAGCATTTTGCTGTAACTTATTTCATGTCTTGACTCTTCTCAGTTGTAAACTAATTCTGTACTACAATCAATAAATAAAAAAATGTACTTTGAGACCCAGTTTGATAAACACTACCCCATGCTTCAGGGTTCTAAATTTTATATGTGCATAAAAAATATTATTCTAACCCACTGCCTGTAGCACACCCCAGGAATATTTTCCTTCATTTGATATAACTAAATGTTTTATTGCACTAAGCTGAACTGAAGTTTGAATACATTATTTGAAACATTCTTGGCCCAAAGTATCTAGTTGAACACAAAGCCAGCTGACACGATACATGACACAGCACGCACAACATGGAGAAGAGCCGTGTGCTCCACTCTTGGCTGTGTATGACCTGCACATAACTGACTTTTTATTGCTAATCATAAAAAATTAGATAGAAGAGAACACTTCATAAGCCAAACCTTGTAGATTTTGCTTTCCTGATTGTGTTTTATATCACAGAAGAGAAATCAGAACTGTTAAATATTAAATCTCATTATAAGAGCATGCTCCAATAACTGTGTATGGTAAACAAACAAGTGTAATTAGTTTAATTGTGCATGAAATATTTTTGCACACACACATAGTCCATGGCAATACTGATGGAGTGCCTGATACTTTATGTGCATATTTTAGGCACATACTGAATATGTATATGTTTTAAATATGCATATATTGTAAGCAAAGAAGGCTTGCCCCCAAAAAAGTTGGTGGGCAGATAGACATACCATCTTAGGCCCCCCACTGCTACCTGGAAAATTGGTACCAAACAAAACCTTTATCCCTAATGTCTAAATTAGACCGTATTATTTTCTTTTATTACTCTGATGAATACAAAAGTCCAGTTTCTGGTTGCCTTTTATGGTAGTTTATTGTTGATTTTGTTTAGGCTTTTGGTTGGTTCACCAAAGTCTATTGCTCATTGTATCCACCTACAGACGAAGGACAAATACATTTGGCTGAGATATCTAACCATGCTCTGTGTTTATCAAGGGCACAGCTATGTCTGGGACATGTCACTTTGTATTAGCCAGAGCATCATAATAACCCCTAAGCACAGAAGGTGTGTGGGCACTGCTAGGTGGGCTTTGCTTGCTGCATGTGGCTGCCTGCTTATCACAATAGCTTTTATTGCAAAATGTTAAATAAAATGCTTGTGCTGCTTTGAAGTACAAATTAGTTCATGTGCACATGTTATTCATGCCCTGTCACACTTTCACTTTAAACAATGCTTAAACAATGAATGGCATAGCACTGCTTGCGTTATATTACAAAATGTTGTAGTATAAAAATTGTTCTTTACATGTGTAATAAACATGTTAACAGTTCTGTACAATACAGGTGGATCCAATTGTATGTATTATTTTGGAATGTACAATGTTTTTGTAACATGTCAGATTCTTACCATAGTTGAGCATCCAGTGTCACCTCGGAAAGTAAATCCACCATTTATACCTTAAATTGATGAAACTACTGGAGGAAAAATGATGTAAAACTATTGTGTCACCTATTACTGGAATAAATAGAGATAGTTCTGTTTAATGGTATAGAGAAAGCTATATTAAAACAATGTTGATGGTAGTGGAGATTCTGTTAAGGCACCTGAACACACAATCTATGAAAATATCATCCTGTAGTTCAGGTCAAGACCTGCAAGTTAAACAAAACACATGCCACCTAATATTCTAGATCTAAGATCCAAATTTAAACCGACCCTTCCACCATATACCATATGTAAAAGTTTAGTTGGTGCTTTGGGTAAATATATAAAAGGTATAGTAAACAAAAAATGAGAAAGAGCAACTTTAGTTTGTAGCATTCTAACCTATACAGAACTCAAATGAGCTAGTAAATAGCATCTTTCTAAATACCATAATACACACTAGGAGGTGTCAGAGTTGTGCAATCATCTCAGAATGTATTCAAAACATAAAGTTTCAGTTTCCCGACGCATTTAGATGTATGGCCTCCTCAGGGTTAATTAGAGACAGAATTGAAAGTTCTTAAGAGATGAAGACTGGCTTGGGAGTCATGGTTTCATGTGTATTGGAGTTAAAGAATAAAAATGATTGGATAAGATGAAAAAGGAGAGTTGTTTTAGTTTCCTAAGATGGTGATGCAGACTGATAAAGGGTACTGGTAAGTGAGTTCTTGTATGGTAAACAAGTTCATCTATTATCCTTATAGAACCAGAGGTGACAAATGCAAGCAATAGCAGAGTTTGGGTCTGGTCTGGAGGGCAAAAGCCGTTCTTTCTCATTTTTCTGTTTATATATGATCTTCATATAGGCTTGCCAACCACAATTTGTGTAGGCTCCTTTTGGGTTTCATTACTTTTTCCAATGAAAAAGGGTATAGATGAAAGTAAAGTCTTTTGACCACAGCTCTCCAAAGCACCTCTTTTGGATCCTCTCCCAAATCACCACTAAGGGAATGTTCCTCTGCAGATCACCTGCTTCAAAAGTGAGTGGAGAAGAGAAAGCTATCAGCTAAACTTAAGTTTAGATTCAGTCTGACTGAAGTACAATAACCGGTGGAACAAAATACTATTTTTTACTTTAGGTCCACTTCAAACTGGAACTTGATTATAGATTATTTTTGACATTTTATTTTTATGTTTTTTTTACATGGGTGAAAAACAAGAGTTGTAATTTGGCTGTTGTAGAATATATGGACAACACTTTTTTTTTTTAATTTTGGAAAAACAAATTTTACTGGCATTCACAAATATAATTTTACAAAGATTGAATTGTCATTGTGTAAATCATGGAATCCTAGGTCAGTGTATATAGTCTTGTCTATGTGATCAATCTGACTGATTGCTGTATCAATCATTTCCTAATTTGTCCCCATTTGGTATTTACACCAGCACTAACTTATGTGTTCCCAAGTATGGTGGTTAAAATGTATTAAACTTTGAGTTCAATCTACTGTGTTGTTCCTGATTATTATTATAATTTATTAGATTTATCAGACAATTCTCAAACAATGCTGTTGAGTCTCCTACACAGAACATTCTATGTGTGAGTGTAGCTTACAACAAATTAAATTTTCCTGAAATTTCAATGCACGCATGTATAGAGTCTGAACATAAACATAACATAAGGAAGAGGTCATTAGCAATCTCTCTGAAAGGAACTAAATTGTAAGTAAACATACTCTTACATGTTAACATAAAGCTGTGTTACTCTTGATGGGATGGATAAGTACCAGCATAATGGAAGGGTAGCAGAAGATCCAAAATACTTACCTGTCCTCATTTCTTTTTTTACTGAAGATACTGTTGCTTTGGGTAATGTCCATTGTTGTTCATGGTACTGGTAAGCTGCATTATACTATATTCTTTGTTTTTTGGATCCAATGGCCCTGATTTATTTAAGCTCTCCAAGGCTGGAGAGAATACACTTTCACCAGTGAAGCTAGGTGAACAAACAAACCTGGAATGGATCTGGTACAGGATTCAAAGCATTTGCTAGCAAATAGCAAATTACATTGAAGAAATCCATTCCAGGTTTGCTTGATCACCCAGTTTCACTGGTGAAAGTGTATTCTCTCCAGCCTTGGGGAGCTTTAATAAATCAGCCCAATATGTTTTTGTATTTGAGTGTTCCAGGATTCTTAAAATATTCTCAGGTAACTTGAGCTCCCTATTGGTTATTTGCTTTCTTTACCACTATGGATTTATTTCCCTACTTACATCAATGTGGACATATTTCTCACTCACTTTGACCTATTAAACTCATGTTAAGCAGTGTTAAATAATTCTCTATGTCCATTTTATGTCTTTTAATATGATTATTGTATGCGTCACAGTTCATTTCCACATTCTTTTTATAAACTCATCTGCAAAGTGCTTCTGGCTAGAACACCAAGTACACATATAATCAGCAAGTTTGCTTCTGATTAGTTTCACTTGTCAGAAAAAAAATCAGTTTCTCTCCTAAGCAATAAGTAGGGTAGGGTTAGATCATGTGTTTTACTGGAATCAGTCCTAGCAAGTGTCAGAAACCTCTGTACAAAAGTCTGCTTCATTTAGCATGTTCATTATAACAGTGAGAATTTCGGGTTTGGGTACACGAAACACATTAGGCCATTATAACACAAGAACTTCAGTCTTCTGCGCTAAAAACCCACATCTGTATATTTATTACTTGAGGGACTAGCAAAATGCTTAGTTCCTGGTACTTTCTTTTATTGTACAGGACTGGCACAGAGACAGTGATGATATTCATCTGACTTGCATAGTGCTGTGGCTTGGGTCTAAATCAGGCCATGATTACAGCCCTGCAGCACTATTTCTTATTTCAATAATTTCTATACTATAACCACACTTCATTGTTGAACTGTTTACTAGCACTCTAAAAGCAATGTGCAGATGAATTAAAACTTTTTTTTTCATCCAACTTTTAACTCATATAACCCAATAGATGATGTATTAACCCAAAGGATGATTTAATGAATGATGTAGGAGACCCAATCAAGAATAAAAAAAAATCCCTATAAATCCACATCTTAATTATATGTTTAATGGAAGTGCTGGCTTATTATCCCATTTATTGTATTCATAGCTTACCTTGCTAAACAGGTATTGTTTTTTAAATGATCAGAACGGTTTGTTTCTATTTGTGACTATGAAGGCTTACATAAATCTAGAAAAATGTTATATCATTTCCAGCCAAGGGAGTTTGAAAATGACCTCTGCTAATGTTTGTTTTACCATTCCTGTGTGTTAGGATGACATAAAGCAGCAGTGCTATGCCATGTATAACTAACTTGTTTTCTCTTGCAGCATGCTTTCTGCAATTAAATAACAAAATGCTTGTTTTGTGCTTTTTTTCAATTAAATCTTGTCCAAGATTTGTTTTCTTGTTGCAGACTTTCTGTGAAAGTTGAATGTCTTTAAGGCTGCCGGAATGTAGCATGTTGATTAAAACCCAAGTCCAGCCTTTCTAAAAGGAACTAAAAAAAAAAAATAAAGATCTTCAATTCCTTTTTTGGACATTTGTTTTGCAGCTTTCTACTACGTCTTAAGGCAGAGAATAGCCAGCGTAAGGTGCCGTACACAAGGTTAGCTAATCATATTTCTTACAAATCATTCTGGCAGACTAAAATGTGACTGGGGAGAGCAGTCTTCAGTCACACATGGTAAAAAATATAATATTTTCAGTGTCCAATAAATCTAGAAAACTATCTTTGATTATCACAATTGTTATTAAGAGATCCTTTTTTTTTACGTACAGTGTGTTTTCGTTTAAGTATTTCCTTTAAAGGTCCAATTCTTCTCTATCAGTTGTGGGATGCTGCAGTAATGCACCATACATGCATTGTAGTGCCATACTAAGGCAGAGCAACTTCAAAATATATGTGTTGTAGAACATCAAAAAACTTAGTAACTTACTACTGTGCATTGTGGGGAACTGAAATTTAAAAAATGGTTTGTGTACAAATTTTTGTACAGTATGGTGCGCAGCTGGTCCATACTAATGAAAATTGCTTTCCTTAATGCACCAAAAGGGAACAGACTTGCAAATAAGCCAAGTCCAATGCACATTCTATTTTGTGAACATAAAAGCAGTAAACATACAAAAACAAAATGCTAAGATGTGACGCATGTATATTTGTCAATAAAACTGTGAATTATATTAAATGGATCCTGATTTGTTGTACTTGTCTGAAAAGCAGTTTAAATCCACTGATGGCAGCTAACATTTTGTGACTCCAAAAAGTAACAAAGTGGCTACCGTCTATGGAGGCTTAAATGTCTTCTCACACAGGTATCTCCAGTCATGACAGATTCCATTTAATATTCTATTTGTGTAAGCCTGCCTGTGTTTAGTCTTACTGACCCTTCATTTCATTTCATGTATTTAATTCAAAGATACCTGACATAAGAGAAAGGTTCAGGCTTCCATTGCTGAACTTTATCTGAACATGATAGTCGCTTAGCTCTTTTTGGCATTAATCTTTCCTGAGTTGTTGACCTGAAGCATTGAACTGGTCCGTGTATCAGCATGACAGCATTTTCAGAAGCAGTTTAGCAGTGGAAGGCCAAATATGTCTAATATGTTTCTTTGAAGTAGATATTATATTAAATTGTATCGTGTTACAAAATGATGACATGGTATTATATAATTAGCACTTTTTATGTATAACAGTAGAGAAAATATATATGCCAAACACTTTCAGGCTTATACAATAAAATTGCTTTAAATACTCTGCTTGAAAATGTGTTACTGCATGTTCAGTATGTTTTGTGTAACTTAAGCCTTTCCCCCACCCCATTTTAAAGAAAATTAGCATGGTTTTCTGGTGCACGCATACAGGTGTTGTTTTCAATTTCCTTTGCCTTTCAGCATGTATATTTTACTGTGCCCCAAGGATATTGTAATTTACCTATGCTGCAAAATAACTTGCATTCCTCAGTATGTCTGCTGGCTTCTTACATCATACTTCAGTCAGTCTGATAAATGCAAGTAAGAGTTCCATTCTAAAGGTCACCTGTGCAGATTTACTTTTTAACAGGCACATACCTAGAAGGTTTTCTTTTCCTATACATATGTCACACAAAGTGTAGTTTATACTTTACTTTTATACTAAGTTATAGAAAGAAAATAGATTTTTATTTATAGGAGCTGCTTATTTTATTTTAGTCTTGTGCTAGAAATCTAATAGGTGAGACAAATTCCTCTTTCCTTACTTTTACTGCACACCATAATCATGTTACCTGGCTAATTTAATTGCAGATATGCACTTTTCACAAAGACGGGTTTCTGAATGAACAGCTACACTATGGATAGTGTGCTTATGTTTGTCTATTGTTTTGTATAAATTTTGTATTTCACCAAATATTAGGCCTGGTCCTTTTTGTAATATATGTGTAATAATCTGTAAAATAGATTAATAATTATCCATTAGTGTTTTTATTATAACTTGAGTTTGGTGCTTTCAGTTACCTATTGACATACTTATTTCTTTAGGATCAGGATAATTCTCCCTCTTTCAGTTGCTTTCTTAAAAATATGAATTTTGTAATTGCGTTGGGAAATGAAAGCATTTTAAGTAAATGGCTTGAAATTCAACTGCACATATCTTCTGATTAGAGCCTGAAAGAAACATACAAATAAAACATATATTTTTAACATTGTGGGTAGACTAAACTTTTAAAACTACCAAGCAAAGACATGATACTAGTCAAAATGTTTGCATTAGTTTAGTGATGTCAAAATACAAATATTTAGAAAAAAGTAAGGTGTGAAGGGTAGCTTAATTTCGGCCCAAGGACCACTAAACTTATGCACTCTGGACCACACATGAGCGGAGAGCCGTGTGTCACTCAAAGGGGAAGAAATTTCCCCCAAAGTTACGTGATGATGCCAGAACCTGCCCATTCTCCCATCTCAGGTCTAAGCCCCGAGCCTGCGATACATACAGGGGACATGGTCTCTAGCTCTGGCCGGTGCGCACCCCGTTCCCCCTAAGTGGTTTCCGCGCTCTCGCGGCCCAGCTATCAGACTTAAAAAGGTAAGGTATATAGGTGCTTATTCAGCGGAATGGTCAGTGCACTGGTTTTTACTACAAGCCTATTCATTTACCTTTCAGTTAGGATTTATTATAAATTAATCAAACAAATGAAAATGGTTACAACAAGGTATACATAGAGGCAGCTGATTTAAATAAAATATTTTTAAATAATAGTGAGGCATTGAAAGTGCAAGGTACAGCAGCTGTAGTTTTGATCATGCACAGGATGCACATACTCATGCATGCAGGTTAAACTTTTTTATATTACTCAAAATGAAAAGTGTAATGCATATACATGCACAATGCAAGAGGCTGCCTGACCTAGGGGATTTTTTGTTGGCTGACAGGGTGCAAAGACAGGTAGAGTGAGTGTACAGATATCCCTAAATGGCTGGGTTTTCATTATTAGGGGTAACTTCACCAGTATGATCTATTTGTTTATATTTATGGGAAACATCACTACATTTCAGTTGTGACAATATATGTTTTTTTTTAACAAATCCCAAAAGAAAATATTTTTAATCATTCCACATTATAGTTTTAAACTGTATGCTTACTGCAAATGGCTGTTTTTTCAACCTTAGTGAATGCACAAGGAAAGATGCAATGTGTTTGAACAAATAAAACACAGTTGTGTTAAGTAATGTCCATCATCCACTTTTATGATATTCATAATCCACGTTATTAAGTCACATTTACATCAGTGAGAAAACATCTGTTACTACATAAAAATAATTCTCCAGATTCCTCTTTGTCTTCAGTTTGTCTTCGGCTCTTTGTAGTAGCGCCAACAGAAACCGTGTGCTAACAGCTGACTGTGACTTTTTTGCGGTGTGTTGCAAGTGGTCATTAAATGACATGGTGCCTTCTGTCTCAAATGTCTCCCGTGTGTGCTTGATATGTTTTGTTTTTTTCTATCAGGAATGGTATAATATTTACTGATGTTAAGCCAATATGAAGAAAACCAGGGAAACAGCTTAAAACAAATTCTCAGTCGTTCTGTGCCATTCAGTACACTATTCTGTAAAGCTTGGTACCCTTCTGGAATGAGACTTCTCCTACTGTTTGTGGGAAAGTTTTGTTGAATTATATCTTAGAGTAATCAGTACATCTCTGCAATAAAATTTAGATAGAATGATAAAATTCTAGACTAATAACTAAGGTTTGAATGGGGTCATGGACTACTTTCAATAGCCTGGCCTGTCCTTTCCTGTTCTCGGTCCTGCTGGAGGGCCTGATTAGGACTTCTACTAGAGGTAGGTTCTGATGAAGGACTTCACTGAAATTTAACAGATAAATAGAGGTGCTCCAGGACATTGCAAAGAAGAGTTTCCAGAATAAGGAAAAAAGCCACGATGTAATGTCTGTAGAAACAAAGTCTGCCTGTCTATGGTTTGTACTATGGTGACTGCCTCACATACGGATCCTGCACACTAATTTTTTTCCTCCATACTTCACTAGTCAATAAAACCCACAAAAAATGCAAAGTAAGTTTGACCCGAGTGTATCTATTATTACATGCCAGTAACCCACACCAGCACCTCCAGTACAGGAGTTAGGTTAGTTTTAATTGTGCCATTAGGTTCTATGCCATGTGATTTATCTCTGTCAGTTGTACTAGTGTATAACAAAAGGAACATTTGTGAGTCACTCATATCCTTTTCACATTTCCCTCACCTCCTCAGTGAAAAACCATACAGGTTGTCCATTCCTGGGCACACAGCAAACTGCACCGCAGGTAACCACACTGGCATACAACTAGGACCACCATTGAGCTCAGGGCTGAACACTGCAGCCCACCTCAGGTCTGAAATTTCCCTTAGTGCTACAGTGTTTATATAAATCTTACTACTTCATTTTATTGATGTTAACACTATAAAAAAACCTACGAAAATGAAATGAAAAAACTACATTTGTACACCCTCTTTTTAATTGTGTTGGTATAAAACATTAAACCATTACCCCTAAAGAAGAAAGTAAAAGTGAGTTTACAATATTAAAAGCAGCATATCAGACTCAGCAGACTTTATGTCTGCTGTATTGCTGCACTTTCACTAGTTCATATTTTTATCTGTGTGTCTGCTTATCTCCCAGTGTGACATTATGAACTGCTGAGTGTTTATTTACCTTTTAGTCATCTAGGTAGACTATACAAAGGTGTGAAAGGAATTGCTAGTGTTAAATCTGATATTTGGGAAAGTATAAGAAAAGGCACATCGAGTCTGATGCACTGATAGTAGAACTTGAATTATCTCCTATTTTAGTAAATGGAAGTTTTGCTTACACCTTAGACCTGATTTATTAAAGTTCTCCAAACTGGAGAATATATTGTGGGAGAATTTGAGTGATCAGACTCTATCACATTAAATCTAATCTAGTCTAACTCTAGGAACACAAGCAAGACAAGGGGAACACAGGGATGGCCAGGTCTGTTTATGGTTTTTAATGCCCATTATTTAGCATCAGGCTGGGAGCGAAGGTGACAACTAAAGAGGAACTTTGGGACCCACTTTTTTCCTGCAGTCCCCCCTTTATGCAAGAATTATATCGAATACTGAACTGAACTCAAAGAGAAATGATTGCAGCTGTAACAACAAGGTGGAACATGTATGTGGTGCATGTATGTATATGCATAAAAGTAAGATCTGACATTTGTTTTTTTTTTTTGCCTGGAGCTCTGATGGTTTATTTTCACAACACTATAGTTCAGATGCATTAAACAGCAGCTTTAAAAATATTTTCTATAATCCCTTTTTATACATGTAGTTATAATTTTGTTTTGTCTTTTTGTGCATTAGATATACCCAGAGAATATTGAAAATAAAAATCATATTGAAAACTTAAAAGAAGTAAAAAAAAAAATTTTCCAAACCAGTACACACAAGCCTTCAGAGTGTAATCCTAACAGGCATTAGCTCGATGACATGCAACCATTCTATTATTATTATTATTATTATTATTAATAATAATAAAAAAAACAGGATTTATATAGCGCCAACATATTACACATAGCTGTACATTAAATATGGGTCGAATACAGACAGTGACACAGGAGGAGAGGACCCTGCCCCGAAGAGCTTACAATTTTATAGGATTACATTCTAAATACCTTGTGCCAGTATAGTTGCAGAGCAATTTTTTGCAAAGTCCAGAGACTTAAAGCTGTTCTGCTGCTGGAACTGCTCTGCAATTTTCCATTAACAGAACAGATAATGTTTACCTTGGATGATGTTTATAACTTACACAGGAATACAGCAGGGAAAAGGTCTTGTATGTCGATTTAAAAGACAAACATAAATACTTTATTTTAGAAATTTATTTTAATATTTTTTTAGAAAAAATGTATAAGAAAATACTATATAGAAAATGCAGAGTTGTTTGGATAACTAACAAAGATGATGTTTGTATAAGTAAGATAAATTAATTTAGAGATGTAAAATAATGTAGCTCCTTCAGTAGGTATTAGTGACAGTAACAACCTCACTGTTTCTTGTTGAATGAACTGAATAACGAGCTCCAAAATGTCTCTGTTGTATTTACATTACTGTGGGGAGCACATGGTGTGCAGGTGATCTATAAATTTTCCTGTGACCTCTCTTCGGTTGAAGATTAAGAATGTATCTGTTCATGTATGGCTATATTTAGGTGAGGGTTTTGTAAAGACAATCAATTTAAGGCAAATTAGTTGCTTTGCTTGCCTACATATATTACATTACTGCATTGGTATTAACCTATTTATTCTTGAGTGTACAGTATTTTAACTAATATATATACTAACCATACTCTTTAGTATTTTACTTTACCTATATCAATGTTTTAATCTATTTCCCATCCTAAATTACACACACCATAGATCAACAGGCTGCAAAAAATGTCAAAGAGGAGAGGAGATTTTCATCCACAGCACAGGAAATAATTCCTGTATAAACTGTGTGCTTTCTGTTAATGTACTACATATAAAATCACACACCGTGCACTGCATGGTTTGGTATGTCTGCATTTTTATAATATGAACTCAATTTCAGTACTGTGCTGGTACATGTCAAGTTACAAAATATAGCAATTTCTCCATGGTGTTCAATTTAGAGATTGCTTTATATAATTATCGCTTGGTCAATCCTGTAATAAGCCTCATATTGTACAACTCCTCAAATAAGAAAAACTTTGGTTTTACAAGCAGATCCATGGGATATATGATGTATTATGCCTTTTGCCCACCTTCTCCATACCAAAGAAAATGTAGAGAAAAAAAAGTCATTCATGATACACCATCAGCGCTAAATTTGTAGGATCCACTTGTCTAAGGTCAATGGTCTGGCAGAGGGGCAAGAAAGAAGCACATTCCTTCCTTAATATTCCTATTTTTACAAAAGTGTCTTAC
This sequence comes from Pyxicephalus adspersus, assembly GCF_032062135.1. Lineage (NCBI taxonomy): Eukaryota > Metazoa > Chordata > Amphibia > Anura > Pyxicephalidae > Pyxicephalus > Pyxicephalus adspersus. The sequence continues at coordinate 91,527,896 of NC_092860.1, forward strand.
TGACATCTGATACACGTGGGCAGTATCAATGATTATAGCAGTATTTGGTCACTGTGCACATTTGGTCCCATTCACCAGCCCATGTATACATTTATCTAATGTATTTTCTTACCATAACGACTATGGATATCCTGCAGGAAGGCATAGCTGCTGCAACACGATGGCTTAGGTTAATGGAACACTTTAACAGGTCATTTAACACTTCCAGTATGCTCACTTTGTGACACCCCCAGCCCACCCTTCCACTTCAAGTATTAAAAAAAGTAGTAAGAATATGTATAGAAAATAACAACCAAACACATTTATGCAAACAACTAGATTATGAAGGTGAAAACTTTAATCAGGGAAAAATGTGTTCTAATATTGAAATAATTGTTTTCTTATAAGAAGCGTTGATCTTCATTACTTCATTGGTGTGAGATGTTCGCTCCATGTGATTGAAAGATAGTTGTATCAAGCAAAATTCATCTTAAGTCTTTAGATACCTTTATAGTATATTGTAGCTGATCTGTATCACAATATTTTGCCTTTTAAGTGCTGAATTCATACTTATGAAGTACTTAAATCACAGGCAACAGAAAATTCCTTAAACATGAAGCAAGCCATTACTATTGGCTATAAGAAGGAAAAATTTTGAATCACCAGCACTGTGTAAATACATTGCATTTCATGCAGTACATCATTGCAATTTAGAGAATCAAATGCTCCAGTATTATTTACAATGTCATATTTCCAGGTTGTCTCATGCATAAAACTAATGGGTTAATAGCTACCATTAAAACAGCATGCGTTCCATTGTTCTTGCAAAATATTCAGTGTGCTAAAAGTTTATAATATTTTAGGTTATATAATCTGCTAAAGTAAATGATAAAATTCACATACTTTATTATACTTTTAAGTTTGAATTATATAAAAATAATAAGCCTAAAATACAAATCATCCAACAGATAAATACAATCACACAATTTGATTTTGCATCAGTGTGAACCCATTATATGTCTGATCTTATTTCTGTTATATATTTAATGCATTTTAGTGAGGATTTAATGTTTAATTTTTGTGAACCTTAGAAATGAAACTTCATGTATTATAGGAAAACATTTTACAAATCATTTTAGGTTATTGCTTTTTAGTATTTTAAAAAAGTTGTATACTTATCAAATGCAATGATAAGCAGACACAAGTCGAGATTCCAAGCTTATATTAATTGTATTGTTTTATTTGAATGTAATAAATGTATTCTTGCCAAGTATTATAACTCTAAATTAATTTCTATATATCTTCTTTCTGTAGCTATGTGTCAGCCGCCATGTAAACATGGAGACTGTATAGGTCCCAATAAATGCAAATGTCATCCTGGTTACACCGGAAAGACCTGCAATCTAGGTACTGTATGCATATTAATTTACCCTCTACATTTACTGTGATTTTGTATATGCATTTTTGTTCCTGAACTTTTTCTGTAATACATTTCTTAATTTAATATGGTTAATGATTTTACTTCAAACATCCTTAAGTCCTAGCTAAAACTGAGCCTTTTTTTTTTACATATATGATACTGTAATTATGATACTTAAGAAATATGAATAATGAATTGCTGGAACAGTAATATTGCATACAACTGTTTGAAGACTATTAGATGAAACAAACACCTTTTCTGGCAATAATTATGTATACTCGTATCGGAACAACACAAACATTTCTGGCAAATATTCCACAGTTGGTCAGTGCATAGAATAAGAATACTTTTATTGGATCATTGCTGTAGCCAATATAATATAATAGAGAACTGGAAGGTTACCTGGTCATCTGGGCTAACACAGAGATAATAGGTAAGGATCACACAGTATTACACAATATTCGAGATGATGTAAGGGGTCACACAGTATTCGTTGCCTGTGTTTTTTTCTTTTCTGACAGTTATCGTTGTTTGATTTATTCCATGTATTTTGTGTATAATATATTATACTATATTGTATATTATATTATATATATATATATATATATACACATTTATATTAGGTCAGGGGGCAAAATGTTTTATTTTTTAAGAAAAAAACTTTACAATATACTGTACAGATTACACTAATGTTCTCTGATCTGGTCAGGGGCTTTTCTGTGGAACAAAATTGTAAAGGCTAATAATGTTGTTTGTGTACTGCTTTTATTAGTTTAATAGCTTTTTGTGATTTTGACAGCTTTTTAATTTGTCTGCCACACTGTAAACTCAGGTTCCAGTATTTAATCAATCAGTTTTACATAGAGCTGTGTGATACCTCTGATTTATAGTCCATCCAGCATACTGGAGGTGGTGAGTTAGCATTGGAAGCTGCACAGCTAAAACAAGAGATTAGTGTGTCATCTGCATGGCCATACTGTGTGGCAAGATTGTTTGCATCACAACATCATTTGACAAATAAACTGTTCTGAGTACAATAGTAAAGCACACTACATAGGGCTCTATTTATAAAACTGGGAATCTGATATTCCCTCAAACATTTCCTGGTGGCAATCATTTATTGCCATTGAAACAGATAAATCTGGGAGATTCCCATGAGTGGGTGTTTGATTGAATGTAAGATTCCCTGTTTAAAAAAAGAAAACAGAGCCTATAGAGTACTTCCAATTAATTCTAGTTTTAACATACTATTATTCTCAGCTGGAGGAATAAAGGAGAAAGTGATACTGTTCTTTCTATATTAGCCATGGTTGTTACATTTATTTATTCTGTTTCCAATACATTTCCAGTATTTTGCAAATGTTTTCAAAGATCCTTTGTTGATACGTTGATAAATTAAAAACTATGTTCTTGGCATGATAGAAAATAAATCCTCAAATATCAGAAAACAGATGTTGAGTTTAGACATTTTCTTTGTTCAGTGGACTTATTTTTTAAGTCTATGACCTGTAGTTTATCTGTTGGTATTTTGACTCAAATTTCCATGTACTCCTACATTCTTCCAGACCCTCTGCAATGTAAGGCACAGCTATTACGCTTTACTTTGTTTTTTAATTCATTTTCCATTTTTTATTTTTACTGGAATCTTATGTATACTTAGGGCATATATTTGCTCTCTAAAATTTATAAAATAATAAGTTTTCAAATTTGTAATTCAGTTATGTTAAATTATATTTTACCTATTCTGTATTAGTAATTAAATTTGGATAAATGTTAACAAAAAATTGTGTACATTTCTTTATCATTTGCCTAAAATTAGGCATGGATTTCCTAGACTTTATATAAAATATGTTTTATGGAAAAAGTTATATTGTGACATTGATTAAACCGAATGTATTCAAGGATTTAGATTTTTTTTGTCTGTATGCCCCTGAAAAGAGAGATGAGAGATTTCTCTTCATTCTTCATCCAGAGAGGCAACAAGAAATAAGATGATATCTCTGTAAAGTGAGAACGTTGCAATAGAGACAGCTGTCCCAAATGAAGAATTTTTACTCCTTTTTTGCTCTAGTCTCAATTGTAAAATATTAAATTTACTTGGTGACGATGGTTACCAGGGCAAATTGAGAAGGTAAAGATTCTCGGCATAGAGACAGACAGCCATAAAAGAAAGAAAATTGCTTTTAATTACTTTCGTCATTTAACAAATTTTTACAATGTTTAATCATTATTTAGACTCTTCCAACTAGTAATTCTTTCAAGTTCTTTGATTAGACTCATAGGTATAATGACCAATTGGTTTCTATTAAATTGTGAGTAGTTAAGGTATCTTTATTAGTAGACAGTACAAAGTACTAATATGTTCTTAGCATTTTATTAAGCTAGACGAAATAGAAATTTACATGAACTGAAGGTAAAAACATTTTGTCACTGGTATACCAAGAACATTTTCATTGTATAGGTGGCCAGATTTTACATTTTGTGCCTAAAGAGATAGGTAAAATGAATCTGTCACATCCACTAAAGCATCCAATTACCAGAAGAAGCAGCTGAACTTTACTGAAACCAGGTCAAATATTTTTTCAGCTAGAGGTATGCAAATCACACACCCTGCCTCAACAATATTCTGTCCAATGTTCTTTACTTGTGATAGGCGTAATCGTATGGATTACTGGTATGTGTATTTGCCTTGGCATAAGAGCTTTTGTGCAATGGAAGGACCTGGCTTTTCTTTTCCCGTGCCTGCACATTCTGAATAATGTTAAAAAATATTATATAATATTTAAAAATGATAAATATACAATAATAATATAGAATTTTTCTATGAGATCATAAGGTTTGGCCAATTTTACGTGAGCAAATAATGTGTTTTGACCTCAAGAGTCTGCACAGTAGGGAAGATTCATCCATGCCATGATGATAACTAGTGTTGGTGTTCGAATTCGGGTTGTCCTTATATTCGACCCAAATATGGCTGTTCGAATTCGGATAGACTCGACCTGAAAAACACGGGATTCGACGGCGCTAATTCATGTGTAAAAAAATGAATGTTAAAGTGATTTTTCGAATGTGTGATTTGTGTAACTAACTTTTATTTTTTTACAGGTTATATCCCACACTGACAGGAAGATTCCCAGTGCCGCAGATCGCACACTGTTATCAATGAATGCGGCCGCGGGCACTACAGGCTAAATGGGGACAAGTCTCCCCATTCATCACCTCTAGTGCTCTGTGATTGGCTGAGGAAAGGTAAACCCTGATGACTGTTCATCATTGTTCATTGAGAACAGTGTGCGAGCTGCGGCACTAGAGGTTAATTAAGGACAAGTCGCCCCATTCAAAACCTCTAGTGCTCTCTGATTGGCTGAAGAAAGCTTTCCTCAGCCAATCAGGGAGCACTATCCATATTCCTGGATAAAGTTTCTCTATCCAGGAACACAGGACTCCTGTGTTCTTGGAGAGAGAAAATCTATCCAAGAACACATACAACTAGTAAAGGACTGCAAGAGCAATCAGGGGAGCGGAGCTGTCAGCTCTGCTCCCCTGATTTGTCTTGCAGCTCTTCACAGTCCCGAAAAATAAAAAAAATTTCCCACCATTTACTTTAATGGTGTTCAAATTCAGCATTTGATAACCCGAACAATATCCCCCTTTTCGATCGAAAAGCTGTCGAATCAAATAGTGAGATATTTGACCAACACTAGTGATAACAGAAAGTGATAGGATAGATGATAGTGTCTTTTCTAATTTTGAAAATTACATCCAGTGGCAGTCGCATAACGATATTCTCTGCACACTCTAAAGTCTGTACTTAATAATAAACATGTCTTCTTCTTGTGTATGAAGATGAGCGTCCTCTGACCATCCAGCCTGACTGGTACCATGATGTGCCTGTTTTCTACCCCATGGATGTTCCCGTGACAGGGTATCCTTCTGATGGTGAGATTGCCTCCTTTCTCCTACGCCAGTGCTCTTCTTGTCAGCGCCCGGCTGTAGAAGACCTAAAATACTGCTCCCTGATGGTGGTTAACCAAAAGCTTTGACATGAAAGCATGCTCCTTAAGCCTAAGGCATGCAAGTTAAATGCCATGGCAAGAATTATTCTTTTTCTGAGAATGACATATTTTACTCTACTTTCTTTCTATGAGCACACTTCTTTTCCACATTTTCTGGGACAACTTTTTTTGTATAGATGAGGAAACCAATAAAAGTGTTTATAACAGAACACTAATAATTATGAGTGCTGGTACAGTACATTACCGACACAAAGCAGATTATCTTTGCAGTTTTACCATCTTGTATTCAGTAGGATTTATTATCTAGTAGCGAAAAATTTATAAATTAGTTTATTAGGTTATTTTTGAAGCCACTATTGAGTCTCAGTGTTTTCTATACGTATATTTAAAATATATGGCCAAGATTTGTAGACACCTGACAATATAACACAGCTTTCATTAAAAAATGGGAATTAATTTGGTACGGCTTACCCTACAGGTTACAACAGCCTGTATGGTTCTGAGCAGGCTTTCCATAAAACTATATTATGTCTCTAAAACATTGGTGTCTTATAGCCTAAAGGAACATATGTGAGGTCAGGTACTAATATTGAATAAGAAGGTTTTGCTCACAACTGGCACAGTTGACTAATCACCCTAAGGTCTCTTTCTGACTGATGCTGTTAGCGGCTGTAAGCCACCCCTATTCAATACTGTGCGGTTTAACCTTGTGGTTGTTGTATCAACAGCAGTTTGACTGCACTCAACCTCTTTGTCATGGGGATGAGGTTGGTAGTTGAGGTTTGCTGCAGTTCAATTTTTTCCGGTTGATGTATAAAAGGAAGTAACTGCAACTGCTTTCCATCCACTGTAAGTTACAATTAAAGTTGATAGCATTCAATTCAATGGGAGTAACCAGAAACAACATACTTAGTTCAGGAAGCGCAGCTTCAGTTTACCTTTAATCGCTCCACAAGGTTTTTCCCAACCATTTTCATTCAGTTTAAGAAAGGGGTTGGGAGTGTGGTTAACTTTGTAGCAGACCGCTACAGTCAACCACAGGTCTGAAATTACCCTAATGGTGTTTTTAAGGCTCAAGGTCAGACTTCTGTACATGTCATTTACATTTTATCACCACAAAAACCATCAAACCATCTTTTTTGGTCCTGGCTTTTTGCATAAAGACACAATTATGCTGGAAAATAAATGAATGAAAATGGGATTCCCCAAACTGTTCCCACAAGGTTTGAAGTACACAATTGCTTAAAATGTTATTGTGTACTCTATCATTATTAGAAACATCAAAAATGAATCATTTGGAGGGGGGTCCACACTCTTTTAGCTAAACAGGTTGAGATGGCCATTAAATGTATATAGTTTTAATAAAAAAGATTTGTGAATAATAATGTAAAGTTTCTGGAAGAAGTTATTAAAAACCATGATGACATTGCGGGAATAGATACATTCTCTGCTGCAGAAAACTGCCATTTCAACTTTTAAGACCTTTTTTTTTTTCGACTGGATTATTATTAGCCTGTTTAAAGTCACCTCATCACAAACCTGGACACTACAAAATGAGCATACCGTATTATAGAGCTATGCAAGGAGAAGAATTTACTACAAACATCAAATGCCTTATTAATCTGTAGATCTGTAATAAATATAGAGCTTTCATTCCTCCAAAGCCTCCCTATTACTCATTAATTGTGATGGGTGATTTCTTTACCCAAATAGGGCAGCTTGAGAGGTAGGAAGTTCAGGACCAAATGTGACCTCTTGAATAAGAAAAAAGGTAACATTTGAAGATAGTTTCTTCTGCCTGTATATCCGAACCTGGATCTTTTTGATGTGTCATATGTACTGAATATAACTGCTTTTAAATTAAAGTTTTTTTATCATATGCCCAGTTTATACTGTCCAGGTTTGTGACTCAACTAGTTTTCCAATGTTGAAAATGTTCCCAGCTATAATTTAAGTAAGAAAAAAACACTGCACTCTAATATATGAATGAGGACTGTACATTGCATGCAAGGTCAAACCTATAATTCACTGCTCCATCTAGAAAATGTAATATATTTAGCAGTTGTCCCTTTATATTCTCTCCTGCTGCTGTTGCTCATTTTGGACAATGTTCCTATTGTATGTACCTTTGCTTTTTATCTGCCTTCACTTTAATCACCCTGCTCAGACCTTCAGGCTGCAATGTGAATTTTGTAAGCAGAACTTTTCTTAGCACTGATTTTTATGTATGTGCTTAATGATCAGCATGTTAAATCTGTCTAAATGTAAATGCAAAATATTTCAAGATAACTTACATTTTGTAATCATTTATTCTGGGTGGATCCTTGTGTTACTGAATTAGACAGATGTCAAAATGTCATAAATTCTCCTACCTGGCATACAAACAAATGCTCTTGGGAAATCAAAAAGACAAGCCTCTGCAGGGTCACAAAAGTTCACTGAAACATCATTTTGGATCATTTTCATATTTCAGACTACAATTATCAAAAGCACATGAATATTGTCACAAATTCTATTGTATAGGCTAAATGAGAATAATTTTCATCAATATATAGTTTTTTTAAAATATAATATCATATTATAGTTTTTTTAATGTTGGATTTTTGTTGAAAATGATGGTAAATTTCGACTAAAACATTTAATTGTTTAAATGCTGATTTTGAAGTAATAATGCTCTTGTTGTTTGTAACCATTATGATTTTAAGAGTATCTGAGCAGGTTTACACATGTCAAATGCATAAAAACCAGTAGTATGGGCACAGTCTGGTTCCAATGATTATGTATCTAGTCTATTTGTCTGGTTTAAAGGATTTTTCCCATATTTACTTACCGATATTTATTTATTTTAATCTAGAATGCTACAAGTTTTGATCTACAATCTTTGAAACTAGCAATGTTCTTTTGGAATTTAGCTAAGATGCAATAAATGTGTAGGAACTATGTTAGCATGGAATTGTAAAGGCAGACGGGAATGCCTGCTAAAGAAATGTGAATCAGCATAGATATGTTTGTGGTACAAAATGAATGCTTGGGCCACCAGCACGACCACTTCCCCTGACCTGAACATTACAATATATCAAATAATGTGAAGCCTCTGTATAGTAAACAATGACAGTAGGCTTACAATGCAAAAAATTGTGGTGCCAATCTTTTCAGGGCTTGCTTATTCCTGTGGCTGGAGGTATGGTGGGGGAATGTGGTTGGGAGGTAGTTGCAGATATCTTGGAAGGTTCATTAACACTACTGTGAGCATTGTCTTAGCATTGCCACAAAGGTATCTATGCTGAATCACACTGTGCAGTGTGTGGAAGCCTGGAAAGCATCTTCGGTACTTAGTAATTCAATTAGCCATTAAAGAGAATATAATTTCTGGATCAAATTCACAGTTCAAAGTTATCACTAAAAGAAACATTCAACAGATAACATATAATGTAATATTATGACACTGTGCCATTTATCTCTGAAATGGTATGCAGTAAATACATTAGCTATTTGGCAGCTGTACTTATAACAATTTAAAAAAATATATATTTTTATTTATGTATTTATTCCTCTTTAGATTGGTATTGTACCATATATGTGTATATCAGTGTGTTATTATAACAAAAAAAAAAAACTTGTTTCTCTGTACAGATTGTAATAAACCTATTTTGCCTACTCTTCTGTTGTCTAACAGTGATTAACATAATTTTTTGTTGATGCATAGCAAATTCTGCAGCAGTCACAGAGACAAGATAATCTGCACTTGCTTTAGAGCAATAGTAGATCAGGTCCAAGATGAGACTCTTACAGTCAATCGTTGACGGAGATCACATTATATGTTTCCTTTGGAACTTCAAACATATGAGGAACAATTTGTTTCCCATTATTGCTCCACAAATACATGTTGCATGTATGATCAGAACCAAAAGACTTTTGGTAAAAGATGACTCCTTGTCAATTTTACAAGCTCTATTAATATTTAAATGTAGTGGAGAGGCATGGCCATTAAGAGTTTATTCCTTCTTTTTTTCTGCACATTTGAACTTGGTAGGAAATAGTGAACAAAACATGTATATAATTTGTGTTTGTTACTGTGCTATATGTAGCAATGGTCTTACAAATTCTTTCTGTTTTTGACACTTCTCCACATTACTTATGTTTTGGGTTTTCCTCTAAAATGAAGATCAGTGAGTGTTCATATTAAACTTTACTAAACTAAACAAAAAACATGAATCATTTAACATTTTACTTACAACAAAAAAGTTTGCTTAAGTTTTGGGTTTTCCTCTAAAATGAAGATCAGTGAGTGTTCATATTAAACTTCACTAAACTAAACAAAAAACATGAATCATTTAACATTTTACTTACAACAAAAAAGTTTGCGTACTCAATTGTTTTTCATCCCAATATTCCATAGATCTAAATGAATGTGGACTGAAGCCTCGACCCTGCAAATACCGTTGCATGAACACATATGGAAGCTACAAATGCTATTGTCTCAATGGATACATGCTCATGCCTGATGGATCATGTTCAAGTATGTCCACTCAGTTCTGTATTACTGTCTTTATTATTATTTTCCTTTCTCTTGGTGGGGTAGGGGGAGTTCATCAAAACACAAGTTATATATTTTCTTGCTCTTCTATTTTAAACATAACTCTTTTAATTCTAATAAATGAGGGTTATTAAATGAGATTTAGGATTATTAGATATTAAAGCTAAACTCGGAGATAAGCACATTTTTGTAAATGCAAAATGTATTGTGTATTCTTAATTTACAATACAATATATTTAGTACAATTCTGTACAGTTAAACTGAATATTAAATGTGCAGGAGCTTCCTATGCTAAGGTCATAGCTGCTCGTTCTGTTTATGCAGAGTAACTGGTGTCTTTTGTCCACTCATCTTTAGTTTTGGTAGCTTGTAGCAAGCGGACCTGCAGCTTAATTTCTCTACTACTTTTACAATGTAATAACCGGTTGATGCACTCATTGTAAATTTATATCCTTTCTGACTATTAAGGAATATATTTAAATCACAATTTTAGCTTTAGGATGCCTAATAGCACAGGTGTTTGGCCAACTAAGAGCAAAATGCTATTACTTACAGCTGTATCAAGCACAGATGTATCCTGTACTGCAGGGTTGTCACACTCAAATACACAGCGGGCCAAAATTAAAAACCTAGACAATGTCATGGGCCAACCTTGAAATTTATTGAAAAAATTGAGGAAGTTTTTCCTTCTCATTAGATTTAAAACCTTTTCATATGGATACAATGAGGGTTTGCCTAACATTCAATCTGGAACAACCTATAATTGAGAAAGAGGCATAAGATTTATTTTTGGATGCTAGTTCACCAATGTTTGGGGTCAGGCTATGAGCTGAAGAAATCCTCAGGATTGAGTGAAGGTATTCATCAGTATAACAACTCCTGTGCAATGTTTTCTTCATCTTCAGCTTGGAGAATAGTTACTCACACAGACATGTTTTCATGAACAGCTTGGGTATAGAGCTGGGGCATTGTGTCAGGGATGTAACGTGGAAAGTGTGCAGCACCCACAGTGTCATACGCTTGGATAACAGCAGGCTACGCACAGCCAGGAACACCGCTATATGACACAAGGCCATGGGTCGCCAAGAAGCCCCTGTAACTCCAAAAGCCTCCTGGCACCTCCCATGTGTAGCCGAGGGGGAATCTTATGAGTGTCCCGCCGCTGGAACTGATTCTTCATTGAAATAGTGCCGCTATTACAATTCCCGGCATTACTTGCATCTATAAAACAGACCAATGCGGTGCCCCGCAAAGGCATATAGACGCGAGTGATGCCAAGAATTGTAGTATCGGTGCTTTTTCAATTCAATGTTGGGCCAGCTGCAATTCATATCTAGGCTTCCTTTGGGGGCCAAAAAAAAGGACGTGGAGGGACAGATTTGGCCCCCGGGCCAGAGTTTTACACCCCTGTTCTACAGAAAGATATCTGTAGCATGTATATGTCTCTCATCACTAAATGTATCTTAAAAATGCAATTAAAATGCACAGAGAGCCGGCCTTTTCTGCATAACCAACTCAATAAGCCACAAACCCCCCTTTACTACCTTTGCAGAGTACCCTTGCAAAATTTAACTGTCAGATGATGGATAAAAAAAAACTTATGACCAAGAAGTCTATACCTTTTACATTTGGAAGGCCTAAAACAGGCTGATAGGAAAAAGTGTGTGATGATAGGTCCTCATCAAAGTGACATCTGGGCTGTGAATAGTTACAATCAGTAAGAAGCCCCCTTTCATACCCTTTTAAAACATGCTGCCAAGTATGTTGTTGCTAAAACAATAAGAAGCCCAGGGATTTTCAGAAGGCTTAAAATAAACCTAGCTTGGTAGTTCCAATAGTGTGGACATGAGGTATGAAAGGAATTATAAACACCATTATGTGTGGAGCATTCAAAGTGTTTAGGATTTTGTTATACAGTATATGTGCCAGGTCCAAGCTTTTGCTTTCATCTAGGAATGGAAAACAAATAAAAGGCCAGAATTTGCTAAATTAATTAAGGAATACATTCGATTAATTTGATTAGAAGGCCAAAAATGTGTTTTTTTGCCAGAAGATCTGTGCATCTAGACTGACATCTAGAAAAAGGGCTGATTATGTTATACAACATGCAGGTTCCTCTACCCATCAGATACCTGGTAAACATACATGTATGTTTTAATGAATGCCATATCCAGCCCTTACTATCAAGGACATTTATTTTTTGGTTAGATGGATTTAAAAAAAAAACTGTCCTGTTCTTCCTATTGATATATTCATTAAATAAATAGGTTATGTTTGATTACTAAATATTATCTATATGACAACGATGAATAGAAATAATTAAGATTGTTGCTTTCTTTATTTCAGATGCCCACACTTGTGCTATGGCAAATTGTCAGTATGGTTGTGATGTAGTAAAAGGCGAAGTTCGATGTCGCTGTCCATCTCCAGGATTACAGCTAGGTCCAGATGGGAGAACATGTGTGGGTAAGTTATGTACAGAAACTTAGAATGCAACAAAATAAACCACATGCATAACTCAATGGTTGGAACTTATCAATAACAGGGAATGATTAAAACAAACATTGAGACCTGCATTAGTTAATTTGACAGGCTTAATAATTATTTTTGGCTAATATATTTCCATTTCCTTTTCCATTTCCAATTTTTAGATTTTTGCTTGTCATTGCGTTCAGCTTCCGTTGGACACGGCAGCCCAACAGATGCAGCGTTAATAGGCTCTCCTTGTATAAGCACATATAGTTTATGGTATTCTTAATACCCATAAAATTTAAAGCTATAAAGTGTGCTCAAAAAGCGCATTTACTATGTACACTATTAATGATAGTATGGTATATATAGGTGTTTTTTTTTCTGCAAATGCTATTTTTATTACTTTTGAGAAGTCTTTATTTCTAACACAGCCAGAAATGTAGCTTAAAAAAAAAATAATATATATATATATATATATATATATATATATATAGTAAATGTAAAAGCTTTTCAGGAAGCCAGATTAATTGACATATACCGTCAGAATTACAAGCCTCTCTGGAACAAAACAGATTGCATGATAACCCACAGGGACAAAGAAAGGCCCACTTTCCTACTTTGTAATGAATTGGTGCAAAACTAAGGTTGAAATGGAAACAGCATGTTGGCTTAGTGGCTAGCACTCATTCCTTTGCAGCATTAGGGTGCCAGATTCAAATCTAGCCCAGGACACTAACTGTATAGAGTTTGTATCTTCTCCCTGTATTTGCGTGGTCTTCCTCCAGGCACTCTGGTTTCCTGTGTTGATGAAATATGAAGATGCTAGGGGCGTTAGATTGTGCACCCCTCTGAGGTACACTTAGTGACATGACTATGGACTTTGTAAATTGTTGTGTAGTATGTTGATGGTATATAAATACAAGTTAACAATAATAATACCTGTGTACATGAATATAGTTTACAATTATACTCCAGACTAAACATTCACACATCTTTCCTAGATGTTGATGAATGTGCAACAGGAAAAGCTGCATGTCCTCGGTTTAGAAAATGTGTCAATACCTTTGGCAGCTATATCTGCAAGTGTTATCCTGGATATGACTTAATCCATGCCCATGGAAAGTACCAGTGTTTTGGTAAGTAATATCATATGTAACTTTAAAGTTGTCCTTATCCATAAGGAAATTGGACTTTGCTATTCTGATTATAGTATGCTATCTGACTAAGATACCTAAATTCAATCCGCGCTATTCTCCACTTGGTTTTAGGGATTACCCATCTCCAGGTAGTATGGTGGATGTTTTCAGCTATTGATTGAATATACTGGGCCTCATGGACCCAATCCTTCTCTTTTAATTAAATCTCTCACCCCTGCGATATTGCTTTTATAACTTTACTTTGATTCCATGGTTTTCATAAAGGTATATCTATGTTCTCGAAGTTTGATGTATCTCAATTTTTATTACCCCACCCAATATCTATTTTCTTACTTGACTGTTTTTGACAAAAATCGATATGAAATGTCTTTTTAAATTTACCAACCTGTAAAGTTTACTTCTCAAAATCATTATTTTTATTGGTTCATTGCCTTTGTATAAAATGTCAGCAGTAATGTAGTTAGTAAGATTCTATGTGGTTTGTATTTAAATGATGTTTTACTTTATTTGACAGATATTGATGAATGCTACACCGGGCAGTATCAATGCAGTAACTATGCAAGATGCTACAACACTCCGGGATCATACAAGTGTAAATGTAACGAAGGCTACCGTGGCAATGGAGCAGACTGTTCACGTAGGTTTCATGTGTGGCCCCAACGTCTTTTATACAGAAATCACTTCTAGTATTGGAGTATTAAAGCTCAACTGAACTTTTACAGATAAACTACTGGAAAACAGCTTAGTATACAGGTGTAATACATATATTACAGTTGTTTGGCTACTTGCCAAAGTATTTCCACTTCTGTCAATGTATTCCTGGTATTTTTTACACAGAACAGCCCCCTCCAATTTTAGAGGGAATCTGGCTTTATTTCATGCAGTTAGGTGACATTTAAGGGTTGTGTCCTTCAATCTGTGACTGGGTAGTGAAAAGAAAAGAAGACTGTTATGCAAATATCTCTTTTATTTTGCATTCCTATCAGCATGTCTCCTTTTAGCACATGAGCACTGCAGCACACCTAATTGGCTTCCCGTGTTGCTTTTCGCTCTCCTAGTGTGAGGACTGTTGTATAGGGGCTGCAAGAGATATTTGGGTATTTATGCTGCTTGTATTGAATAAATGTTTGTATTTTACATCTGCTTGGAACTCAGCTTTACCTATAATAGCTTAGGGTGTAATATATGTAGGTCTTTTTCTTTTTTCATGATGTATGACTGATGTAGCACCATATCAATTTATACCCATGCACAATGCTTCAATCAACAATAGTCATTTTCTTTGAGCAGCATGGTTGGCTGAACCACAGTGCAGGAGGCATGCCAGACCGCTGGAGATCTGGACCACTGCACTTTGCGTAAGAGCTGATGTCGCCTAGTGTTTCTTGAGCATGGCAAGATGATGTAAGGGTGCAACAATAACACAGGATAAAAAAAGAATAGGACAATTTTTTCACATTTAGCCAACCTGAAAGCATAGCAAAGCAAAGTTAGGAGTTTCATTGGCTTTCAATCCAGGAGATGCTGAATGAAAATCAGCATACTGTAAAACACAATATCTATACCTATTGGGTATGTGAACAGTGATTTGGTACTTCATTATGATCTTTAGGTATGCAAGTCAAAAAAGCAATTTTTGCCAGCAGCTTTTAGCTGTCTTATCCTAAATTGGTGACAAAATTAAAATTCATTGTTTAGTTTTTCATTATCTTTTCATTTACAGCTATCCCCAGAGTTGTGATTGATCCACTAGGGCCTCATAATTTTCTACCAGGTAAAGATAATGTCAGAAACATTATTAGAGGGAATGGAAGCTCACTAAGTGGTAGTGAAGGAAGCAGTAATAGGATTCCAGACTATGGTGGCAGACATCCTAAGTGGCCTCCTTCACCCTCTATTACAGCCAAGCCATATTCAAAGACAACAGCTAAAACTACAACTAGAGCACCACCAGTGACTCGGCCAGTGCCTAATCCAGTAACAAGACAACCTCAAAAGCCTGTTACAAGGCCTCCTCAGCCAGCGACAAGGCCTCCTCAGCCAGCTACAAGACCTCCGCAGCCAGCTACAAGGCCTCCGCAGCCAGCTACAAGGCCTCCGCAGCCAGCTACAAGGCCTCCACAGCCAGCAACAAGACCTCCGCAGCCAGCAACAAGACCTCCGCAGCCAGCAACAAGACCTCCGCAGCCACCAACAAGACCTCCACAACCACCAACAAGACCTCCACAACCACCAACAAGGCCACCACAGCTAGTAACGAAACCTCCACCCAAACCAACAACTACTACAGTCATGACTACTACAACAGTACCTACACAGCCCTCCACTAGAGTTCCAGATGATAACAGGATCCAGGACCAAGGCAAACAACGGGGCGATGTGTTCAGTAAGTAATCTCAGTAATACATTATAAGTGGCTTAATTTACTGAAACATTTATTAGAACTAATGACAACACAAATGATAACAGCATTCTTCATATGTCAAGAGCTGGAAATGCTGGTAAATAGTAAGTTAAAAACATTTTTTTCTAGTTCTAGTTGACGTGACACTTTAAATTTAAAATGTATCTTTCAGTAAGAATGAATAGAGCATATGCTTAGTGAGTTGAGTCTTTTTATACATAACCCATGAATAGACATTTCTCTGGTGGATTGCCAGTTTCCTTTGGTACATATTAGGCATGCCATTCTCATTCAGCCTTGAGCTAGTTTGATTCACAAGCTATTCTACCCGTATTACTAACTAACACTGCTGGCAGCAGTAAAGAGAGACCTTTTGAATGGCATACCATTGATAGATGGTAAACATTACTTAATAAATATTACATTCCTACTAAATGTAATTTAAAAACTTGGTTAAATATTGTACCAAATGGATTTTGTATCTTCCGGGATTTCATTGGCATGATCTCCCAAGTGACCATGGCTTTGGGCACTACAAATGGCCCCAAGTTTCCATGACAAGGGGCATAGCCGGAATTCTGAG
Source organism: Pyxicephalus adspersus (assembly GCF_032062135.1). Taxonomy (NCBI): domain Eukaryota; kingdom Metazoa; phylum Chordata; class Amphibia; order Anura; family Pyxicephalidae; genus Pyxicephalus; species Pyxicephalus adspersus. The sequence goes on from NC_092860.1 coordinate 91,544,464, forward strand.
CATTAGGGATTTTTTTAAGGATATAAAGATACTGGCTGGACCAATAATAACATGTGTTGCTTCCTTTTTTTTATCTTTTAGTATTTTTATTTGTGTGTTATTTGTGTAGCTGATTGCAGGGAAGCAACCTTTTTGATGAACAGTGTGACAGGTTACAGGTATTATGCAGACATTAAAATCGTATTCCTCATTTTCTTTATATAGAAGTGTGCTGATTTTTTTCTATTATTTATTACGGTCTGCCAGACCATTCTGATTTGACAAACCTGAAAATAGGCTTGCTGAGGAATGTAAAACAAACTGAAATGCTGTTGTAGCATAACATTTTTCAGGCCTGAGGCAGTGTAGTGTTGATATCAGATGTTGCCCATAACAGCTTAGGGTAAACAGTCAGTTGATGAAAAGATGGTATTACAGGTACACTAAATTCCTATGTTTTCCTGTGCACATGGTAATAATCCACCCGCACAATGAAATGTTAAGTTTGTGACCAGGGCTGTTTTTTGCACCAAGTAAATTAGGCGATTAACTAAAAACTTCAAAAAGGCAGCTCCTGAGGGACTGCAGTAGCCCTGATTTAATAAAGCTCTCCAAGGCTGGAGAGGATACACTTTCATCAGTGAAGATGGGTGATCCAGCAAACCTGGAATGCATCTGGTCCAGGATTAAAAACATTTTCTAACAATTAGCTAATGACTTTTAGGAAATCCCTTCAATGTTTGCTGGATTACCCAGCTTCACTGATGAAAGTGTATTCTCTCCAGCCTTGGAGAGCTTTAATAAATCAGGCCCACTGTGTCTCACTTTCTTTGATATAACACATGCAGTAAAGCTTTCATACCTTTGCTCCTACTGGTTAACTAATTGGGAGGTTGTCACCTACTTGAAATAACCATATCTTTCAGTCTGAGCCTTCTCGGAGAAGGGACTTCTGTCTTAGCTTTTGCCGATCCCACTTTCTACACAAACGATCAATATTCAGAGCTTTTTTTCTGATTACATCCAAGGTAGCTCCTGGTGATTTTGTAGTCCCTTCCTGACTGCCAACACCTTCCTAATGGTGTATTATGATAATGTTTGGCCTCACTGGCCAAAAGAAATGTTAAAAGTTGAAAGAGTGAGCAGAATTTGCTAGCAAGAGGTACAATTTGCCTTTTATTTTGACTAAGGTTTATTCTTATTGGCAGTTTAGTACCGATTACTAAATGACAGGTGTGCTTTAATCTCTTTCTTACCACATTTTAGGAAGGTAAACTGTGATCCCTAAATGAATTTCCTAATTATATGAGGATAATCCTCTTCAATAGGACTTGCTCTAGGAAGATATAATGGACACCTACAACAGCAGTACTGATAAGTCTCCCTCTCTTCCTTCCTGGGTCATATTATTATCAGATTTCACTTGTGAGACATTCAGATTTAGTTCTTACTTTTTTTAAATGCTTTTTTGCAATTTAATTGCAACAGGATATGTGTCTCTGACTTTAACTCTACTTCACTACCAGAGAAAGCCCTGAACTTTGTGTTTAGAAGACAGATCCAGCTCTAAAATTAGAATGCGTTAAGAATACAAATGAAATAATTTTTGGAAGTGGATTTTGCCCACACATGGTTAGCAGTTTGCTGCCCAGGCCTCTCAGCCAACTCTACAAGCAGTCATAATAAGAATTGGAATTTTTGTCTGTATTCCACTGAACACATTGTAATCTGTCTGTGTCATGAAAGCTTACATAAAGAACACTCTACGACACTATTATATTAAAGAATTCTGATAAGTGGTTGTGCCTCGTGTCAGCAGGAAAAGAAAGTGATGTGCAGGAATTTATCTTATAGGCATTGTCTACACTTTTAGAAAGAATTAGTAAAAGTGAACTGCTAAACAACCCTCGGTTACCCTGCAATCCAGATGTATTATGACCACCTCCAGGCTCATTTAAGTAGAGGAAGCCACTTGGTTTCATAACCCACCAGCTTCCTAAGAAAATCAATAATAAATGTATTTATTATAGATAAATATGCTTCCCATAGGACTTTTATTAGGTCACTAGGTCATTCTATCATTGAATCTCTGCTTCATTTATTTGTATATGTTGTGTAATGTATTGTGGTAGAGCTCCAAACTGACCAGGCATATACATCCAAACACAAAATTACAGTTAAGGCAAAATAAAATAAAAAAAATATTTGCAAGACAAAATATGAATGAAAATATAGATTTCGCTTGCACATACTTTGATGATTAAAGGCATCACAAGTTTGTTTCAATAATTTGGAAAATTCACTTTGAAAGATTGGATCTGCTCTGTTGGTAACTCAACCTCTTTGTGATGTGCATGCAGTCCAAACATCTGTGGAAGCAATGTGCATTTTTAGAGTAAAATGTTTAACTTGTACTGAAATAATGAATTAGTAAAGGGAAATAATTAATTTGTTGATAGCGGTAAGATACAAGTATATATTATTTCATGCAGTTCAGTGGATTTAGGTGTTTCGTAGGGCCAGTTCATGCTTCAAGTGATGTTTGGCATTTCGTGAATCTGCACATCTCTGAATTCACTGGCCTGCTATAGGTGTGTGCTACCATAACAAAGCAGTAGTTAGGCTTCGTACCACTTTGTGTGGTGTAGTTCTGTTTACTGCACTCCACATAGTGTGTGATACACAAGGACATCAGAGCAATGTCTGATGTTCTCAAGTTCGCATTGCACTATAGTGCGTTTTGTTAACACAGTTCAGTGTGCATTTCTGTCCATTTATGTGTACTTCCCCATTCAGTGTGATGAATAGGAACAGCATTGCAATGGACAGCCATGCAGGTGGTGGTGTTGAAGTATAATACACAGCAATGTTCTCTCTTGGAAATGAGACCTTAGGGTACAACAACAAAATATAGTCATATAACATAAATATGTTATTCATAGCACTCTTCAAATGTTTAGAGAAAAGCTGCACAAAAACAACCTGTATTGTTCATAATTTTAAACTATGTTACAAAGAAATATCAGCACCAATGGTTACAAAAAGGCATTCCAGTAAGATGTGATTGCATATAGACGATCTCACAATTCACACATTCAAGGCCATAGTTAATCTCTTAGTTAAACTGTTGTAGATTCAAGGCTGATATAAATCAATTTGTTTGGAATCTGGAGGCCAGGATGGGAAAACTTATTTATTAGCAAAGCAATTTTTTTATGTCAGCAGGTTAGGGACAGTCAAATCTTTCTTTGTTCACACATCCTAAAAAATCATGTCTTTTCCACACCATTAATACACTGATAGCAGGAAGCAAATAAATCATTTTCTTTATTTATTTGGTTTTGTTCTACATTTATAGGCTGAGCACTCAGTGGACAATGTGCAAATGATGCTGACAGCCATGCTGCCGTTATGCATTGGTCTTTATTTACAACTGAATGTAATTTTACAAACATTTACATTATTATCTATCAATTTAATATGGCTGCTGATGACAAACCAGAATACCTACCAAGTAAAAGTGCTGAGTTTATCATTTAAGAGGTGGCAAAGGGGGAGCAAAGAATAGAACAGGTAGGGTAAGGTGTTTTATTGTCCATAGGAAAAGACTGCAGACAAGGAACTTGGAAAAATTATTTTCTATAGACAAAATAAATAGAAATTGAAATAAATTCAACAAGTAAATACAAGCACAGGAAACAAGATTTTACAAATCAGATCACCTCACTTTTTCTTTTAAGAAGTTGGGTAAATAATTTAGATAAACCTGGAGTGAATGCCAATGTGAGCATTAATAACGTGATTCTGTCATGGAGGAATTTCAGTGCCAACCATTGTTGATCTTATAGAAAAGCAAGTTGCATGACTTTGTTATAGGCAGTTTAGCAGACCCCAACCAAGCACGGTTTTACTGACTGTCAGAATGGTTTTCCAGGGACAAGAGAATACAGCACAGCAAAAATGAAACCACCTACCACTGATGAACAGTTTTTGCTTAGTCATTAGCACTAAACATCAAATTTGGAGCATAGCGTGGGCACAAATCAGATCTTGTATATTTATTCTAAGTGGACTTTAAAAAGACTCTTTCATTGGCAGAGCCTCTTTACCACCCACCCCATCCCCTCCTTTGCTGTCCTAACCCTGTGCAAGTTTTATGTTGGATAACGTCAGAGCTTACACAGGGCTGTGGATGTGACTTCTCATGTATCAGTATTCAGAGGTCACATACACACATATACCCATAAGCACTGGGTATTTGTTGTCGGACTCTACAGAGAATGGAGTAAAGCTTTGGAAGTGTAAGTATAGGCGAGTTGAAGTTGGGCTTTGATGAAAGACTTTGTCATTTGCCCTGAATGGACCGGGTGACAGTCTTTTTAATGTGGCTACAACCTAGTTAGACCTTTTGTAAATTTGATAGAACTTGCATTCTGCTTGTATCCATTTAGGTAGTCCTTCACACTTCATATTTATTGATAAAATTTGCTTACAGATCAGATCTAAGAGAATGTGGTGTGTGATCAATTTTAGATTTCAGTAAAAGAAACGTGGTTGTCCTACACATTCTTTATCAAAGGCTCCACTAACCCATTAATTCTAGTGTGAGAATTCTTTTACATTTGTTTAAGCAAACCCATCACCTTATCACCTGCAGGTATGTAAGGGAGGTGTAAAGCACCATGACATTCCTTAATGCATTATGTAACTACATTCCCTTGGTAAGATTAATTGCAGCTTTTTTTTACAGAAAACTATGCAATAGGGATTTGTGTGAAGACTTATTGTGGGAATCCCGCATGTTTAAGCCTTGTAAGCTTGTCAGTCAGTGCACCTGCAAGCTGAAATATACAGTATGGTGCTCACACACAGACCTCCCAGATTAAATGCTAGATGTCTAGGATGTCCAACTTTGACATTCTTTCTTAAGCACAAAGTGTCAGTGGAATGAAGAATTTCCTCATGCTGGATTAGTTCTGTGATTGGAGAAAAAAGAGAACCGATATTAGGTAGCATGGTTTTATTGTCATAGAACACTAAAGAAATTGTTTGGATAGTTTACCGACTTAAAGGACTTTGGCAACACCGCTAAAGAACTCTCTCAGGTTCCACATTGTTGTTTCATAGCTATTGTCATCCAAACATCTTTCCAGTGAGAAATTCTCTGCCATTATATACAGCATAATATTGAGACCACAGCATAAATGCTTTCCTGACCATCCTAAAAATCATCCCTAATTTTAATTTAAAGGGAATAGTATGGAGTACATTAATCAGCTCTGTAGTCAGCAAATCATATTGTACATGTATAAAGGGAACACATGAGGCTTATCTTTTAAATTTTATAGATCAGCAAGCTATACATGCAATTTATTCTAAGTGTACATGGTTGTCCATTCATTATCTGCCTTTTGAGTGAATTGAACAATAAATTTGGTCTCTATTGGCTGTGAGATCTTGCATATTTGTGTGACATTCAGATCATACAACCTTCTTGTGTCTGTAGGTATATAAACATAGAATGAGAAAAAACCAGGGTGTGTGTAGGCTACACCAGTCTTCATCTTACACCTAATACCCGTATATTGACTTCTTTCCGTATGTTAATAGGAAAACCTGCATATGTAGGAAATGTAATTATGTTACTGAAAGCCATTTTTATTCTGTACTTTTTTAGTTCCACACCATGAAAACAACATATTTTACCATTTTGATGTTGAAAGAGGGCTGAGCGCAGATGAGAATGAAGAAAACGATGATCCAGGTATTGAAATGAAAAGGAATCTATTAATGGCAGTTGTATTACTAACAATGATGAATACAACTGGCAGCATCTAGCATTTTTCTGCTTTAGACTGAAGCTTGTGTGGTTCTTGTGTGGCACTTGTTACTGAATCTCATATACTAACATAATAGCTTTTACTACTTGCTAATCCTATAGTTAAAAAATTATACGTTTATATGGATGTATGGGTATATCATGTCATATGTATTTTTAATTTTTATGGGAGTTATTGGGAACAAACGTTTTAATGAGTGGAGAAAAATTATACAATTTATAATAATTGTATTATGTTGGCAAAAGTCCCATTGCTATTTAACTGGTTGTCCAGTTTAATATTAAGTTTACTTAACAGCATTCTTTGTGTGTATGCTTTGCCTTTGTCTTCTATAGGAGTATTGATCCACAGCTGCAATTTTGACAATGGACTGTGTGGCTGGATTAGGGATAAAGACAATGATTTACATTGGGAACTGGTCAAAGATTCCTCAGGTAATGTTCTGCAAATTATAGTATATCATTCCTTTCCAAGGTAAAGTTCCTATATTTCTTTAATAATCATGCTCTATTCCTTGCTAAATGTCTCCGATCAATTACATTAAGCAAGTACAACTTTCGATTTAGAAATGTGAGTGTGTATATTCTGAAATAACAATTGTTTAAGATCTCCCCCATGTTGCATTGTAATGCAATATGTATAAATAATATAGAATATAAACAATGTTTCTTTACTAATTTAGTATCTTTCTATATTCCAAAGTCTATTGGCAGAACAGTTTTTTGACTCTTTTTTTTTTTTTTTTTTTTTTTTGGCGGCAGCATTGCTGTGCATTTTTTCTGACACTTGATACAGCGTTCAAAGGCGTTTTACCACTCCAGTGACTTAATTGGAAACCACTACACTTGCCAGCACTGGAAAAGATGTAATATATTGCTAGGCTTTTGCAGCCACTTACAAACACTTGAAATAGCCTAGCAGTTACCACCTGCTACCATTCCTTGGTACCTAGTGGCTGCAAGTACGAGCTTGGGGAAGATAAATGCCAATTTTTTTTCACCACTGATGTTACCTAAGCCTAAATTATTACACTACATTGATTACACTATTACACGCCTAAAAGTGTCTACACTCCTTACAAAACCTGGGACACTAAGAAGCTGTGTCAATATACACAGAAACTGGACAGATGGGGGAAAAAATCAAACATTTATTTCATCTGTGGAATATATGCACATTTCTCATATTTTACCCCTTTAAACATGCTGCAGGCATAGAACAATAACTGTTGATGTGAAATACATCTTCCTTGTCTTGTGTATTTTCAGCTGTGATTTCATAAGCATAATTTTTTTGTACGGATTAAAAAGACTTCTCCACACCCCCTCCTTATCTCCCGAACTCTACCTTGGGCACAGGAAGAGAGCAAAGGAAGATATTAGCTCACAACATTTCTGGCAAAATCATTATTTTTTTTTTAAACAAATATAACAAAATAGTTTCAATGGCATATTTAGTTGGCCACAACTAAACTTTTATGGTTTTCACACAAATTAAAACACATTTTATAACATCATGGTTCTCCATTTACAATATATTTTGGTGTACTCGTGTTTTATGTAAAGTTTGATTAAAAAAAAATAGCTTTATTTACTAGAAGTATGATGAAACTTTTCCTTCTTACTATCTTAGTTGCAATGTTATTCTAATAATGATTTGTGCTATGTTTTAGGAGGACAGTATCTAACTGTCATGCAGCCAAAAGGAAACTTTGGAAAGGTAGCGCGCTTAGTCCTTCCTCTTGGACATCAATCACACCCTGAGGACCTTTGCCTGTCATTCAGACATTTTATGTCTGGGGAAAATTCAGGCAAATTACAAGTCTATGTAAGAAAGTTTGGAGCACACGGGCCTCCAATCTGGGGAAGAAATGGAAGTAATGGCTGGGGAGAGACTCAAATAACCCTGCCAGGATCTGGCATCAAAAGTGTAAGTAAATGACATATTTTTTAGTGTGATTTATTTTGAGGGATTGTTTTAGAGTTTTCATCTAATATATATATATATATATATATATATATATATATGGTTTCAAAGTTGTCATCATCACTGCTTAAAATGTACTTAAAAATGAAATGTTACTTTTTATTTTCTTTCTAAATATATGGCCATTCTATACATCTCGCTAAGAACTAAGAAATGCTTTTTAAGTATAAAGATGTTATATGAAGAACTGTCAGTGTTGTCCAAGTGGGAAACTTCCCCACAGCCAGGGACCATCATTACCATTAAACTTAAGGTTTTTGAAATGATGGCTATTTATATACCTAAAAAACCACACTAAACGTGTAAGTAAATGTGGGATGTAGGGCTCTTTCTTTCCCGTGGAGTTCTAACATCAAATACCTGGGCCAGTAGACAGCAGACAAACAGGCCTGTAAAAAAAAAAAAAACTTGGCTTCTATCCTATTATTATAGCTTGAATGAAAATAAATAATGTATCCCATGGTTATTTCAGCCTCATCCTCTTTTTATCCACACTCTAAAAAAATCCACTTGGTCATTATTAAATAAACATTTTCCAAACCATGTTGACCGTTAACATCACTTAAGAAAATACAGATTTTAGACTGGAAAAATGATGAGTTTATATTTCTGGCAGCTAATGGGGGCATCATCTTTTTATAACTGAATATCTAATACAAACAAGGTGTTTTTTTCACCTGGGAATCCCTCCCTCCCCCGCATTATAAATACCAGATCCAAAATGACTGTTTAGACTATTAACACCATTGATCTGGATGCACTGGCTCACTACTTTGTTCAATACTAAACTGACTCCCTGCCTTAAAGTGTAACTGGATAATGATTTTGCATACTTTGTTTATTAGCATAAAATCCAGAAAGCTTCATAGAACCTACTAATACAAAACAACAGTCAAGCTACACATAACATTCTAACATTGTAAACAATAATAAAACAAAATAAATGTTATCATAATTGGATCTACTAAAATTTTTCTTTAATGTTTATTTTATTTTGTTTTGCAGATCATTTTCAAAGCAGAAAGAGGCAGAGATCGAACAGGACAACTTGGCCTTGACGATGTCAGCTTAAAAAGAGGCCAATGCACAAAAGCATAAAAGTTAACAGATCTACAGTTAAAGTGAATGGCAACATAGTGCAGAGAGGGCCGGAAAATGGATATCAATCACCAAAGCTGTTGTGAAACAAAAGAGACAAAAATGTCACAACAAACTATAAACCCTCTTTGACAACGGGCACAAGAACTTGAAGATGGTTTGTTTTCTGGGAACATTTCAAAGTACTATGGTTCCCAATACTGTACACACACTACAAGAGACCATTTCCTGAGTAGGGGAACCTATTTAGGAGGAACTTTTCTGGTCCGGTGTGAGAATGATGCTTGAAATATATGTGCTCGAGCTTCTGACTGTAATATTGCCACTGATATGACGATTGTTTTACCACTTATAGTGGAAGAAAAAGCTTTGTAAATTCATAATGTATACCCAAGTATTTATCAGCAGAGAAGGACTCCACATTTTTTATGGCTATAGCAAGTTAATAAATTATGGTGAATAACTTTCAAAGTCAACCACTCACTCAGTCCTAATGGTGCTTTTCAATGGTTATTTTGTGCTAGAATGTTTAATTCTGTATCACATCTTATTCCGTATTGGTTACCTGATTGTGAGCATGTCTGCAAAAAAGGTTTTGAAATTGGAATTTTCTTTCCATTTGTACACTGTAATGATACATCAATCAGTTACTTGCTATGTATATATGTTCCATGGCACAATATTTTTAGTGCATCAAAATTTATTAAAATAAGTCTAAATACATGTTTTGCTAAATATTTGGTAGAACAAGCATGCGGGAAGTAAATGAGCAGTATTGATGGCATTAAAAGTAAAAATAAAAGTAAATGTTCATAGAGATTACTTGGAGAGATTTCATTACAGTGGAGCAGATAGTGATCACTGGGAACTGTACTAGACTTTGTCTATGTATATGACGTAAGCATGTGACTAGAGAGAGGAGCATAGTCAATCCTTACCTTAAAAATGAATGCAAGACAGAAGAACCTAAACTAGACAGGGATACATTACCCACCCAGATAGGTAAATTGTTACTTTGCAAATTTGTATGATTTCCATCTTTTGGAAACTTAGCTTGGGCTAATAAACTATACAATAGAGCAGTGTTTCTCAAAACTGATAAGAAATTAATTCACAAATGAACAATTTGTGACTTACAGGAGTCAGTTTAACTGAAACCAATGATCTTTTTTGGATATCTGTAACGGTGACATTCTTCCCACTAACTATCACACTAATATACTGTGAGATGTGGATATAGTAATAATACCAGGGGTTTCCTGAGACCTGAAAGTTATTTTAAGGGTTCCCCCATGTTAAAAAGGTGGAGAAAGTCAGCTGTAGAGTATATCATGCCAAAACGAGCGCTGACACAGAATTGCTTCTTTGCTCTAGAAAGAAAGACATACAAGTTACCTTAATTAGTGTGACATAGTTACCTGAAATTTATTATCTGAAAAAATGATTATTAGTAAACTAAATTTTTAAACAACTTTGAGAAACTGGTAAATTTATGTTACAGTTTCTTAAAAAAGTTTAATTATTTCATCTAGTTTATTATGTGAATTAATGCATTCAAAGTATGCTATCATTTACTATAGAGTTATCAGAGTTTTAAACCGAGGCTGAAGATAGCAGAAGAGAAGATAATATTATATAAATAAACAGTAGAGTAATTTGGCTCAGCAAACGCGTATGTGTACAGATACAAAGAGCAGAGAAATTTTAAAAAGGGACAAGGCTATTCCAATAGCCTAATAATAATGGACTGTGTAAGACTTTTTCCAAACTGATATGGAAAGATTGAGGTGTTAATCACATTGCTATGTTAAATGTATATATATGAATTAATTATAAACAAAGATTAACTGTGGTATGTTATAGTTTTGCTGGTTTAAGTACATGATACCCATACACTTTAAAGCTTGGTCACCAACTGCAACTAAAGGAGGCAACCAGTCTAATTTTTTTATTAGACTTTTTAGCTTGGCACAATTTTTCGGGGTTTATGTTTGGGGACCTAGCAGTTTGTCCCACTTTGAACACCCATCTATAAACTCATACACAGTGCAGGAACACGTGTATAAAGATAATAACACATCTGCAATGTATATAAAAGCAAGGGGATTGTGAGACCTTAGTTACCTGTCTCACACATAAGGTGCTACAAACCAGCCAGAAAGCCATATGGATGACTGCATTATCTGCACCACCACTGTCTTCTCTTCCTTGTGCTGATCTTCGGTCATCTCCATTAGCCTGGCCGTGATGACATAACTCTTGCGCAGGCTCATTGGAGTTCATCCATTCCCAGCAAGCAGAGGGGAAGCCAGAATGTGCCGTTAAAAGGAGTAATCAGACATTTAGGAATGCTTATTGCAGAAGGGACATTGCCTGCCTCTTCCCTGCAATAAAGCCCTGCTTGATCACAGATTTTTAAAAAGTAAAACTTAAGTCACATAGGTAAATAGCCTAAACTGTTTTAGCAAACCAACCAAAATATATAAATATAACCTTAAGGATACCAAACAATCCAACTTACTAAAAATATATTCTATATTTAGTGGTCAGTGAAAAATGATAGATTTTCATATTTTTAATAGATCACAAGTTCATAGCTTTTGAAACACATTTATATCAAATCCCATAAACATAAATGGGGTCTTCAAGCAAACAAAATGCCATTGTTATTCTTGAAACATAATTGTATTTGGCTTACTTAATGGGATAAGAGTAGTGTGCTATCTACAGGAATCTGTGGAACCAGTCAGTCAGCATTCATCCTTCAGAGTTATTGCTACGGCTAACTGAAACGTGACTGATTGTTGTACGTTTCATCATTTTGCTCATCACTGCTCTGACCTATGAAATATTCCTGAGACCTGGCTTATAAGGAAATTAAAGTGGTTCTAGTATGGTCAGATTACAGCTCATAAAGTCTACATAGGACATTCTTTGCAGAAAAAGGAATCCCTGCCAATTCCCTACCTTCCAATACCTAGAAACAATGAATAAGAGAGAAATATAGGAGTAAAGTTCATTTTTCTTCAGGACACAGACATTAAAAACCTCTTTGATGTTTCTCTCAGTGCTTTTTGTGAAAACAGTATTTGTTTATTATTTATTACTGTGGGTGGCAATAAGCAGCAGTCGCTCCCAGAATGACTTTTTTTGTAAATCTACAGATATATTGTTATCCCATAGTCATCTGACATTCCAACTCACAGGTATAGTGTTCACCACAGGAATTTACCAATACTATATACAAAGATAATATTTGTGTAGCCAAGTTTTATGTATTTAATAAATGGAATGGTTTTCACAACATTGAGTGTATTGATTATATTATTTTTTGTCTTTTTTATTAGAAGGTTGTGTAGTAGAACGTTTGTGAGCAGAGCCTGGAACAGTAAATGTATGGTAAACAGCAAAAGCCAGTTTATTGACTGGGTGACGGCTTTGGTGTGTTTCATAGAAGGAGGCTCTGTCCACAGTCTAAGTCTCTTGCTGCCTAAAGGAACGTTATTACCTCTGTATCAGAGATGAAGAAGACTAACGTCATTCAGACTTCATATACTGTATAGATAAATCATCCAATTAGGAAAAGCTTCAAAAAGCTTAGATCTTAATTCTTTTGATTTTTTCTAGGTACAGAAGACTGCAAGATGGGGGTACAATTAACTATATAGTCTTGTTTAAATCATTATTGTTGGTTGTTGGGGTATTAGTTATCCTAAAGAGGGGTCAACACATTGAAATTATATTTCAAGACCTTCTGTGGCTGGATCTTCCTACTACTGTTATGGCTACATCATGGGACCCTGGTATCTTTATTATGGGTAAGCCAAAACACCCCTCACAGCTATACCACAAATTCAAATAATATGTTTACTTATGTTACTAAAAATGTAACTTGTAAGTCATATTCTATTAGGTAAATGTTAGCACAGGGATACAAGAGTATCTGCTGGGCAGGAGTAGCAAGGGACATCTTGGCTAGGAACATGATTCAGAGACCTCGTCTAAGGATATAACGTTACACACAGCCATACACTAATAAAACAATAAATGTTATGTATGATGACTTCTTTTCTCCTTGGTATGGGGAATATTGAAGGGAGTAAGCAAAGGAAGAATAACCAGTTGTGGGTTTCCACCTTTGCTTCCTCAACTATGGCCATGTATAATCAGAAATGAGCATCTCTTAAGCTATGCATTGGCATTTTTAGACCTGGGAACCCATCATTTAGCCACACATTGGACTAGAAAATGGACTTTTCATTTCCCCTTAAACTACTTCGGCTTTATCTACTCTATACATCTGAAACTCCTGAACTAGAACATTTTTTTCTTTTTTTCCTATGGATCCATTGATTCTGTGATAATATTGTATGGTTACAATATAATACATACATTGTTTTGGCAGGACAAGCAAGGCTTTCCATGCAATCTATAGAACAATGTTTCTCAACCAGTGTTCCGTGATACCCTGGGGTTCCTCCATTTGTTTCTACGGAATCCTTGAGCCATGAGCAATTTTTGCCTTTCAGGTCAGTTTAAGTGACACCAATGATCTTTTTGGCTATCTGTACAGGTGGCATTCCTCCCACTGACCATAAAACTAACATACTGTGAGCTTTAGATATTGTAATTATAGCAGGGGTTCCCTGAAGACCTGAAAGTTATTTCAAGGATTCCCCCATGACTTAAAGGTTAAGAAAGGCTGCTATAGACTTTAAAAGGCATCACAAATCAAGAAAAAAATGAGCTTTTCCTTTCAGTGTTGTAAAACAACTAGTGTTATTGTAGATAAAATGTATACACTTCTATAATCTCATTGATTTTTTACTGAATTTAAATGCAAGGCTAAACATCAATACTTTAATGAACAAATCAGGAAAAAATTATGAACAATAGAAATAAAAACCCAGAAAACTGAACATGACACCAGATGATTACATACCTACCCATTTGAAAGGATGGGAAAGGGAACTGGGAATGAGTTTCACTCATGACCAAAGGGACCAAGTAATGAGATACTGTCACAAAAGTTCAATGCATAGCACCTCACAAGAAACGGGGTACAAAATTTTGACACTTTGACACACAATGCTGGATGTTTTCTGGTCATGCCCGCGGTTAACTGGGTTTTGGCAGGGGGTGAGGAAGGTATGCCAGGATTAGGCGGTGAGAACAATACCCGACGATCCAGGATTCTTCCTTCTCCATGTTAACGATTGGCCCCAGAAGGCCTATGACAAATCTGTGTTAAAATTTTTGGTAAATGCTGCCAGAGTCTGCATTCCGAGTTTGTGGAGAAAGCCCACAGGCCCATCCATGGGTATGTGGATAAGTAAAATGAATGAGATTAGGTTGATGGAGGATTTAACTGCCGACCCATATAAACAAATTTGGAAATTCCTTGATGTCTGGTCACCCTGGCTAATGTTTCAGGACTCAGCTAAATATAAAAGCATGTTGGGAGAGCGGACTGGAGGGACAGGGTAAACCGATAGGGTTTACCCAATATTCCATCTAAAGGGTTCTGAGGGGAGTGGGAGATGACTGTTGGATTTTTGATGGGTTTTGTGATGTTTGACATACTTTGTCAGGTAAATGGCAGGGTTATTGATTTTTTTTTTATAGTTTTTCTATGGATAATTTCCATTGTTGAAATGTAAGGGTTTTCATTCTCTTTGTTAGTGTTTTGCTTTGTTTTGTTTGTATGTTTGAATGTCCTATTGAAGTTTGATACAATTTGTACCAGACCAACACCTTTTTTTATTATATTAATGTGATTGCTGTTTGTTATGTCTGTTTTTGTTATGAAAACACAAAATTAATAAAAATAAAATGTTATAAAGAAAAAAAAACATAAAAACTATAGCTAAATGAAGGAGAGGAAATAGTAAATTAGGGTTAACAAAGAACTTTTAAGGTTTTATATAGAAATATATTATTTAATACTTTACTGATTTCATATGCAGACCAAATTTGTGTTCTATCCTAATTTCATTGAAGCCTCCAAAAACTATCAAAAGGTTTTTTTCTACACAGGAGCAGTTACATCAATTTCTGTAATGCAGGACAAGCCTTGTCATTTCGACAACTGGAATTTGCCAGCGATAAGCAGGGGAAAGAGGAACATAGTGTTTGGCCTACACCCATAGTACATCATTAAAGTTTTTAGAAGTTGTACAGTGTGCCAAATGTCCACAAATGGATGATTTTTAAAACTTATTTAAAAAAAGTATCTTATGTATTTTAGCTATTTTTCATATGATATTTTCTATGTAATTTGCATACAAATGCTTCCTATTTATTTCCTAAATAACGTATCAAAGTGACATCAAAGTGTTGGTTTTTCTTTGGTATAGAGCAAGTAAAAGTTCAAACCCTGGTCATATTTTTTTCTTTTTGTTTTATTAATTTCCCTCTACTTGCCTTGAAAAACATGCATCAAGAGAAAATCTGTTGACAGGGAGGAAGTTATTTCTTTGACTTTTTTAGTGGTCAATTTGAAAATTTTAGAAGGCCTCAAACACAATGGAAGCACAATAGTGGCATGTGTTCTAGTGTTGAGGTGCATTACATTAAATTTGGCAGCACATTAAAAAAATAATGAACTGTAATCCACCTCAACATCGAAAAAAAAAGACTGCAGAGTTAAAATAAGTCCCAACATTGTTGTCAGTGGGTACTTTATTAACCCCACTAATGTTAGTGATCACAATATTTGCTCCTATATTTGTGTCAGAGGATACAATAATAATTTCCCTAGGATTGTTCAGTGACCACAATAATATCCTCCACACTGGTAAGGCTACGTACACACTTGCAATGGTTCTTGTCCAGTAATCTGCTCAGGGCTGATATCGGACAAGAATCTGGCGTGTGTACATCACTCGCAGTCCATCATACGAACGACTGTCCTGGCGGATCCACGAACGATGGACGACGCATTATTGTATGCAAGTGAAGGGGGAGAGCGCGCAGCAGCGTGCTGGTCCGTAGTTCTCCCCCTCCCCTCTCTATAGAGCAGGATCGTTCATGCATCGTGCAGTAGTTTGTTGTTGGAAAGGATCGTGAAAGATCCTTTCCAAAGACAATTATTGCACGTGTCCACGCAGCCTAACAGTAAGAGCAATAATAACCCTGATACTGGTGTCAGTGACTGCATTATACTGTACCTCACGTGTGTGCAAGTGTTTGCGATAATATTCTTACATTAGTGTCAGTGTAGCAATAACACCCCCATTGTGTATCACTTCAATTTTTCAGCACTATCACTGATTTAATATATATATATATATATATATATATATATATTTTCATATATTTGGTCTAGGTCCCTAGTTCAGCTTTGGATATATGTCATTATAAAAATGCATTGTTTCTAGCAAAAAGTAAATTACACATAGCATGGATATCAGAAATTTTTTTATTTTTTTAGAAAATATTTTTTTACATCCATGGAGTACGAATTAATGTACTCACACAAAGGTGTACTTGAGATTAGGTAACCTATATTTGCTTCTGTAAAGTTGGGAGGCTATCTTGGGTTACTTCAGGGAACAATGTTCTTTCCAAATTTGTTCGTACTGATCTGGCTAGTGCGACCCCCAGTGGGGTCCTTCTCCTGGCCCTGCTGATCATGTCCCCCATATGGACACAACTTTTGTTCTGTCCACAGCCCTGTGCCTCTGTCCCCCCAGGATATTTAGAAAGCAGACCTGAGTCTGGGAGAGGGGCGTTCTGGCATCATGACATCATTCTGGGGGAAGTTTCTTCCCCCTTGAGTGACTCACGGCTCCCCGCACATGGGTTGTCCGGATTCCATGGATTTAGTGGTCAGTGAGGTCCGAAAGGTTGACGACTACTGATCTAAGCTATACTCAAGGAGTGTTTTCCAAAGTCCCTGTGGTATCTGTCATTACAGTGAATATATTCTTTACTTTGCAGTTTGTTATGGGATTCAAGAGCCATGTAGTGTTCCTCAACTGGAAAACATTACAGAAAGCTTGATTTCATTTTCAACCTGGCACATGGAATATACCAAATTGTCTAGGGTAACCAAAACAGTTTAATTTTCAGACAGTCTGAATATGACTTTGTTCCTCTATTAGTTTCCATGTGATTAAACATGGCACTTGGACATAACAGAAATCCATGTTATTTAATAATACGCTTGACCATTGGATGCAAACTGCTTGGATTTAACAAATCCCTCCTGTGTTCCAGCAAGCAAATAAATTAATTAATTTATATTCACACACTCTACCGCAGAAATCATATAATTAGTCCCTTGGAAAGCACAGTGCAATATTCTTGTTAACCTTTGTCCAGATGGTAGGTGGCTGCATGATACTGCGGTATTTATGTCAGATAGTGCAGCATTCTGGGGGTCTCCCTAGTAACATTTTCATTCTTTTTTGCTGCTTTTATTAAAACACAAAAAAAGTCAGTTGACATTTACCTAACTTTGATGTGAACGCTGGATATTTGAAGGAATGCTAAGCTGCAAGGCCGCCTAGTCAGCACAGACTCACACGGGCAAATGACACAGCTAAATAGCTCAATTACATGCAAAGCCACAGCTCTTGTTTAAATGCAAATTTCTCTACTCCCAGACATCGTTATGGTCTAATTAAAAGCCTCATTAAACAGCTCGAGATTCATTCACACACGTTCATCAGCGGTGAATTATAGGAAATTGGATGTGGCTTAGCACCAAAACAGACGACCATTTGGAAAATTAAAAATGTAATGTTCTAATCACACATGGTGTGCATGAAAAATGTAGCAATGCTTGGACAGTATGGAGAGATTAATCATTATTAAAAGGAGTTAAGTACTGCGGTAATGAGAATCACGTAATCTGATTGGATGATTATACGATGCATTATTCTTCCCCAAATAGGCATTATCGCTCACATGCTCCACATTAGAGCACAGAGAGTGAGAGAAGAAGAAAGGGACATTACAACTGGGTGCCTTTTACTCTGCATATAGGGACCCGATATGTTGCTAATAAGACTACAGGATGTTTATTTGCCAGTTAAAGTTCACTTTTGGAGCCAGGAGATCTGTGTAAAGGGCATCCTAATTCCCCAAATTATGATGCAATGCTTTTCTTTTTTTAATCTGTGAAAAAAATGTATACACAATAAACATTTAAAATCAAGTTCAACTACTCGAAAAACTGCATATTCCAGATGGAACCATATATACACAGTTCAAGGGAATATTTAGGGAGCATGATTCTCTATATGGACCATTTATATATTTATACAGAGTGATCATTTCCCCCCTTATGCTTCTCTTCTCAAGGGAGAATAGATTCAGTTCAGTTAATCTCTTCTCATAGCTGAGCTCCTCCATTACTTTTATTAGTTTAGTAGGAGTATGGATTGACCCACACATTCTACAAAGCAGCAGCAGAGTTGATTTGACAGAGGGCCATTGAAGGAAAACTAAGGTACTTACTTTGTATACTTACTTCTATAACTGTTGCACCAAACCAAACCAGAACTGCAAACGACCCTAAAAACCATCACTGATGATTGTAGTGAAAATGTATTTTGATTTTAGAAACCCAGTGTGATTTCTGGATTACTCGTCCCTTTTTTTTTTTTACATTTTCTATTAAATGTTTTAAAAAATATCAGAACAAATATTACCGGTGTACAAACACATGGAGGAAACAACTTAAAACAACATGGCATAGACTCACCATATGGAAAGGGAGCAAATGGGGAGGGAAAACAAGGATAGGTGGGAAGGAGAAGGGGTGTAAAGCTACAATACCACAAATGTGGGCAAAGTTTTAGGGACATAAAATACGCAAGAAGCTTACCTTCAGGTCTACTGCTTATACTTCTGGAATTAAATTGCTTATTAGGTCTGCTGTGTAATGGAATTACATCCAGTAAGTCATTGATCTTCCTGAACTACAGGCCAATGAAGTGGATTTGGTTGTCTCCACAATAAAAGTACACATGAACTCAGTATAGGAAAGTCTGTAAAGTTTTGCATGATCTGTCTGGCCCTAACCCAAAATGGTGGGAGTCTTAGACATGACCAAAATATTAGCAAAAGTCCACCTCTTTCCATGTCACATCTTCAGCATCTATCGGACACCACTGAAAATATTTGATATTATCTTTGCCATGCTTTTATATTTAGCAGTGCCATTATCTTGCAGCGCAACTCTTTATATTTGCTACAGATATATGATTTGTGAGTAAGAGCAACAATTTGGTTCCTTTGGGAGTTGGAGAGAGTGATACCCTAATTCCTCCTCTCATTACCTCAAATAGGCAGGTGAAAGCCCGGAGGGTGGAACATACAGAAGTTGGGATATTTCACAAGGGGAGTGCCCTCTTACATAGCCTTTCAAAAAGGGTTAGGGGGTCAGGAGAGGCTCTGTGCGGGAGGTAAGAATGTTAAAAAGTGCAGTAATTGGCCAGCCCACTACAAACGATAATCCATGATGAATTGGTGGGTGCCATCAACTCCAGAAAGGTGGGCCACTGGTCATGTATAGTGTTGGTCGAATAGCTCACTATTCGATTCGGCAGCTATTCGCTCGAATATAGCAAAAAAATTTGGGTGGTCGAATGTCAAAGTCGAACACCATTAAAGTCAATGGGAGGAAAAATTCAGTTTTTTTTTCAGCACAGAATACATGTCACAGCTCCTCTAGGGCTGAAGGAACGATCAGGGGAGCAGAGCTGTCAGCATAGTAAAGCTCCGCTGATTGCTCTGCTCCCTGATTGGCTGAGGAAAGGGAAATCCTGATGATGCCTTTGCTGTCATCCAGCTTTCCCTTTCCTCAGGGAGCAGAGCAATCAGCGCAGCTTTACTATGCTGACAGCTCTGCTCCCCTGATCGTTCCTGCAGACCTAGAGGAGCTGTGACATGTATTCTGTATGTGTAATACATGTCACAGCCCTGGGAGTAATCAGGGGAGCAGAGCTGTCAGCATAGTAAAGCTCCGCTGATTGCTCTGCTCCCTGATTGGCTGAGGAAAGGGAAACACTGATGATGCTTGAGCTGTCATCAGGGTTTCCTATTTCTCAGACAATCACAGAGCAGTAGAGGTATGAATGGAGATAGTATCTCCATTCAACCTCTATTGCCCTCGTATTGCCTGCGGTTACAGCTAATTGAAGGCACGTGCTTTCAATTAGCTGTGACCGCAAAGTACCCACGGTCCAGGAATCCCACAATGACATTTTGATTCATAATGTCATTGTCAGATAACCTGTAAAAAATAAAAAAAAGAACAAGTTTAAAATAAAAACACATACGAAATAAATAGTTTAGAAATATTTTTTTTTAATTTTTTTTTTTTTCCAAATTTTTGCTGTCGAATCCCATGTTTTTCGGGTCGGGTCTACCTGAATTCGAACAGCCATATTCGGGTCGAATATAGGGACAACCCGAATTCGAACATCAACACTAGTTATAAATAAGGAACTGATGGACCATGCTTAGGTTGCAAGTGGAAAGAATGTGGAGTAATAGATTCTTCGGTCCTGGTACAAAGGAGGGGGAGTCAATGGCTGGTAGTAAAAGAGATGGTTGAAGAGAGGGAGAGAGTGGGGCTCTGGAGATGTTTTAGGCAGAAAGGCAAAGTTGCTTCTATGATGGGGTGCTTTTTCAGTGCCTGTGGTGCCAGGTAACCCAGGGCAACTAGGACAATGGGGGGTTACTGAAAGTCTGTTCCAGGTAAACCCAATGCTTGCAGTAGGAATGGCAGCACCAATCTCTCTGAATAAATGAGCAAGACAATATAAGGAAAGGTCTGGTTTACCTAGGCCACCATGTGACTTTAGGAGGAAGAGTAGTTTGCAGCGTATATGAGGACTTTAGCCCCCTCAAAATACAATTGAGAATTTCTGAAGAATGATTTCTGGATATTAATGGGTAAGACCTGGAACAAAAATAGCACACAGTATTACACAGTATGCCAAGTATCATTTGGCAAAGCATTCCTAGAGTTACCCATGTAGCAAATAGAGACATTGAAGATGGGTTTTACACCCGAGTATTAAACAGCCATCAATGGCCTGAAGAGAGAAAGTCGTCACAGAAGCTGATATTTATTTAAATTTATTTGTATATGCATGCAGTGTAAGTACCTAGATTTGGTCTGATGTTTGACCCAGTCTCTTGCAATTCCCTGTACAACAGTGCTTAGAGTAAAAGAGGAACCATCTTTTCAATCAACACCAATTCCAGGTCAGAAGTGCTGGTGTACTCCACAAAGGACATGCTGATATGAGAGCAGAAAGGCAGATAAATAAACTCATCGATGTGCTGCTTTTCCTTCTTCATCCAGTCAGAGGGTAAGGAAGGGATACAAACTAAATGTGTGACTTAACTGCAGACAGGGCTGTGCAAGTGGCAGTGTAAATTTAGAACAGGATGGGCAGAAATACAAATTCTTAAGCAGGTAAAATGTCTACCCTATATGAATTTCATCTGTCAAATTCTCCGTAATACTTTTATAGATAACACATAATCTTCTGTGACATGGGAAGATATGTATTCTTCACTTTCTTACATCTCACTAAGTAAACTAAATAAATTGTGCAATGTAGTGTTTGTACCCAATCACTTTTCTTATTTATCACACTCACATTCAGATCTTTTTAAATCAGCCTTTTAATATAGATTTGGAGCTTATTTTCAGAATGTCTTAATTACAGGTTCATGCCCTTTTATTGAACACAAGAATAAACTCTGGATTCATCTTTACATTCTACTACTAAAGGAATGCTGCTGCAGCTTGGCAGGGAAATTATAACCCAATTGCTACTGGCACCCTTCACTGAGCAGGTAAGTGGTGTGAACCTGAAGAATAGCGAGTCAGTGAGCCTTGACACAGCTATTGCGATGTTTATTCACCAAGGGCTTAATAAACATATATACATAATATATATATATATATATATATATATAACATATAATATATATGTTGTTATTATAATTACTATTTTGTAAGTGCTCACTCCTCAATGGCAGTGCCAAAAAACATATCTAAATTATAGAGCTGAATAGCAAAAACAATAAAAAAAAATGCAAAAAAAATAAAATTCAACAGTAATTGCATAGTATAAATTAGAAGTTTTAGGCTTGAGTGGACAGTAACAGGCTGTAAATGCAAAAGTATTTGATGTAAAAAAATTAATATACAACAAACAAAGCTGAGTGAAATGATGTCTTCTACCACAATATATTATAGCTAATAAAATGTTAAGGGGTATTTTGCAAAGGGACATAAATTTCTGCTACTTGTATTTGATTTTTTCATATAGTACTAAAAGCAGAATAGGTAATAGCTGTATGGGCATATAAAGTACACCAGTTCAGTTGAACGGAATAATGGTTTTGAATGTGCAGAATGTGTATAAATGGTGATTTATTGCATAATTTGGAGTTTGTGTAGATGGAACCTTTTACCTGCCCTGTCTGCAATTTCCGAACTTCATTTAGGAGATATTGCATGTAGAGAAGGAAACCAGATGCAAACACACAACTGTCATCGACACTGCACCATTAGAGTCAATTACCCACATATAATGAAGGTTTCAAGCACATATAGAATGCAGAAAATAATGCCCGCCTACACCAACCGTTAATCAGGCAATGGCTACAGTGTATTAAGTATACACTTGGGTTGTCAGGACAGGGAGGAATGTGATCCCTGAATGCAAATACTATGTAATCACTGCATGCAATTACTCAAAATTTAGCACACATTTACAATATGTGATATATTGATGCTTTATATTTACAACACCACTAAAAGATCTAAAAGCTACTTTTGATTGGTTTCAGGTTGTGTTTGGCTCCTACAGGTGCTTTCTTACAACGGTCAGTAGTTTCTTGTAAAATATTTGTATCTTAAGCTTTAATGTGATGTTATAAATATTTTTTGCATTGAGCATCAGTATTGGTTAGTAGATCCTATTCACCATGCTTCAATGAGTTGCTGTGCCAGGCAAACTTCCTCGCTTGAGATTGAAACCCATGATTTCAGTTTTTTTTTCATTTGTTCTTGGATAAAGTGTTGATTGCAGACAATGGCCCTGACTAATATTATTAAAGTTTTCCAAGGCTGGAATGGATACAACTTCATCAGTAAAGCTGGATGATCCAGCAAACCTGGAATGGATTTCTTAAATGTAATTTGCTATTTGCTGGCAAATATTTTCTATCTTGCCCCAAATCCATTCCAGGTTTGCTGGATGACCCAGCTTCACTGAAGAAAGTTTATCCTCTCTAGCGTTGGAGAAGTTTAATAAATCAGCCCTAATGTCATTACTCTTCCATGAACAGAAGGAATTGGTAACATAGCAATTACTTAAAGAAGTAAACCCAAAACCATAAAATCACACTAATCTTCAATCCCGCAGATCAGTCTATCCGTCAGGAGGGTTCTTCCATCGGGTCCCGCGTCGACCCGGTATGTCTTTGGCCTTGCGCAGAAGAAGCACCGATCGGCAACATCTTTTCCTTTTTTCTTTTGTATTCTTCTCCCTGCGTCACCCGATCAATTTTTCTTTGTATTGGTGAAAGGACTCCTTCTGTGCATGCGGAGCGGCCAAGAGCCTCCCAGGATGCATGACCTAGGTATCCCCGGGAGGTTCTGTGCTCCTATTCATTCTTGATCGCTTAGGCTAACAAGAATTAAGTAAGCGGTGCTGCACCCTTTAAAAAAACAAAAAAAAAACAAAACACGATTGGGAACTACTTTGCTTATTAACTAGAAGTGGAATAATTTAATTTAATAGTTGGTGTCATCTGCTCCTTTTAAAGAAGACTTTTATAAACATATACCCATAAGTGGGCATCATGGTGAGAATTCTTTTTATACAGGTTTTGTGTAGGAAGGTCTTGATTGCAGCCACATACATAAATCAATTGTTTGAACATTCATTATTGTGCATGAAGGCGACATTAGGTGAATTTTCAAAAACCAGGTTTTTATTTGAAGTGAATATTTCTATGTAGACATAGTGGTGCCTTAATCTGCGCTTTTTAGCATTCTCAAAGGCCCTGCTACCGATATATGCATGCTTTTTGTCTATAGATAACTGAAATTTGCAAAGACTGGTGACACAACACAGAAGTTCCTGACAGTCTGGCCGGCATTTGGTAATGGCCAAGATGGCAACATGCACTGGGGTAATACCAGGATTTTAGAGGACCAGTTTTTAGTCACTGATTATGTACTGCTGAGTTGTTTATGAGCTAAATAATCTTAATTTGCTGCAGTTTTTGTAAATGTCGGCAGTATAAAGAGTTCCTTAAAGGAAATACCCAACCACATGTACATTTCTTGAAACAACATTGTGTGATAATCTTGTGTAGCCAGAGGAACCCATTAATGATAAGAGCACTTAGTAGCAGACAGACAAAAGGTAGTCTGTATGACTTATTGAAATAATCTGCCTTTGGTACTAGAGTTGTACAGTGATGATTATGCTGAAACATGACAAATGAATCAGTACATTGTATGTCTCAATAACACTTCCGAGATACAATAACAGGACTTAAGCCTTTCCTTGCTGTAGGGCTTTGGCTACTCTTAGATTTCTTCACTGGCACAAGGTATAAATCAGAATCCAGTGCAACAGTTAAATATGAAATCTAATTGTCGGGTTTTGGAAAAACTGTTACCGCACTGTAATTGCATAAATTAACAACAACAACAACAAAGCCTAGAAAGGAAAGTTGCTATAAAAGCAGTGGAGGAAGATTTAAGGAATAATACTAGCTTTGTTCTGTGGCGCCTGAAATCTGACCAATCCCCAGTAGTCAGCAGTAAGATAAAACACTCAGTAGGATGTTTCCTCTCGGTTCCTGAGATTTGGAGGGTCTTTGATAAGCCACACACAAAGAAAGACTTGCTTCACTTTTCTACATTTTAGATTATAGAGAGAATATAAAAGAACTATTCCCTGTACAGGACAGTGAGCTTCCCATCCATCACTGAGCAGTCATAGAACAGTCATAAACAGGGCTCTCCAC
Organism: Pyxicephalus adspersus; assembly: GCF_032062135.1. NCBI lineage: Eukaryota > Metazoa > Chordata > Amphibia > Anura > Pyxicephalidae > Pyxicephalus > Pyxicephalus adspersus. The sequence goes on from NC_092860.1 coordinate 91,569,390, forward strand.
TACTCTGTATGGAAAGAAAACTAGATTATACTTTGTTCAGAGAGATTATCACAAACTGCTTATTAACTAGATCATTAGAAAAGACTGTCATTTTAAACTGCAACCATGATGAGCTTCAATATAGCTTTTACAATGCAATTAATTAGACCTAATTTGCATGTAATTATGTCAAATGACTAAGTTCTCATAATACAAACCTAGAATTTGTTTTGTCTAGACAAAAGGAATATAAACCATGTTTCTTTACAGTTACACAAAAGTTATCCTTAAAATGGGGTGTGTTGACCCTTCCTTTAGATAACCCTTCCTTCTTTCCCTCCAAATACCTGTGATCACTTGCAATAGAACTTGGTATAAAATATTCCCAAGAATCACCTTTAGGGACATTTAAAGCCACATAAATAGATATGCAATACTAAAAACATTGTACAACATAATTTCCATTTTGGCTTCTCCACTCCTCTCTTGATTAAATTTCACCATTGCAGTCCAATAGGCACCAGAAAAGACCCACTGACCTCAGTAATTCACACGGACCTACAGATACACCACATTCCCTTCTCTGCAATACAGGTCAGTGTGCAGACACTTGTTTTGAGAAGAGTGCCAGTCTCATTCATTTTTCCGGATGCCGCTGCAATGTGAGGGCATGTTTACCTACTGCAGTCAAGTGGTGAAGCTCTAAGGAAGTCTTAGCAGCCATTGTGCTAGGCTAAAATGGATTCACTAAATTAAAACAGAAAACACAGCATCATGCTCTAAAATTCTTTTTATTCATTGATATAATGAAGATTTTACCAAACATACTGAACCAAGTTGTGCTATATTTTTTTTTTACCCATTCTTTTAAAAATTCAGTTTTTCTGTGTTGAAAAACATGAATAAAAATGACCTTTAAATAATGTCATTGGTAACAGGCTGTCCTCATTTTACAACACATGGCTTTATTACTTGCACCTATTTAGAAGTTCTTGTGCATGTCTGTGTTTCTGTAATGTTTCCATTGAGAGGATGTACTATGCTTTGTATCAACAAGGAACAGTTATTGCTTAGGATCACAGGAAAACAATGCATACGGAATAAAGTTTCTGGGGAAATGTATGGTAGATTTATTGAAGAACATAATTTTCAAGTAATCTCTGTAGACAGTCACATTATTTTTCAAAAAACATTCACTATGACTACGAACATGGCGGCTGTACAATATACAGATGTATTCTGGGAATTCTGTCCATGAGTTAGAAAGATGAAAATATAAAATTAAAGCTGGACTCCAGGAGGATATGAACATTTGATACAACGTTGGATGTATATAAAGCAGACCTGAACTAAAAAATTGAAGATTTCCTATGTTATAGGGACCATTTCTATAAAGGGAACATTTCTATATCAAAGGTAATTGTGCTTAGGACGTGGTCTACAACCTCAAGATATCTGCTATGTACATCTATTGCTGCTTCTAACTTTTGATCTCAGGATATCTGGGCTGGGATTTGGTGATATCACCACTGTGATGGTTGCTGTCCTTGCTGGAGGATCTGACATGAGGAAGTAAAGCTCTGCCACTACCATGATGACCACCTCCATACGGTGTAGAAAAATGCATAGGAAGTTCATAAATGGGAAAAGATCGGCTACATAATAAGGGCATTCAATACAAGTGACTAGTCCAAGTCCCGCTAAATGTTTTTTCTTGGGCACCGCTACCACAGATCAGTTAAATATCAGTTAAACAATATACATAATTTTGCTGTCTGTAATTTTTTTATACAAAGACAGTCAGACTTTAAAAGAGAGGGAAAATACTAAAAGAAAGTCTGGTTTTGTTGTGTGAGTGGGTTTGTGCAAGGTATTCAGGTTTTCTCCCATATACCAAAAACATGCAGTTAGGCATAACTGGCTTTCCCCCAAATTTACCTTACACTGTGTTAATGACTATGGTAGTTACATTAGATGGTGAGCCCCTTTGAAGGACAGCCAATAATAATATTATTGCATATGTTCTGACAATCAAAATGCTGACATTAGGCAACGAAGAATGAAGAACAATCAGTTTGTTGCTGTTCCTTCATTTGTCCAAGCAGCGTCATTTGGATGGGAAGGTGCAACTATTGCATTCCCTAATTCTATCTATTGCAGCCTATGAACGTCAAAAGTGGCTGCACAGTGTTTTATATATGTTGGCAGGTAGGACCTATCATGTGAGGATAATTCTTAAACTGTAATGCATTGTTTTCCCTGAGTTCAGCTTAAAGGTTTATTTTTCCCTTTTTAATTGTTAAAGTAGTGTCAGGAGTTTAAAAATCACCTTTTATCGTTTCAGCATCTCCTACAAACTCATATCAGAAGACTTTTGGCAGGTTAGTATTACTGTGAAGATACATAATTGGCTCCCACATAGCAGTTTGAATATAAAAAAGTGAAAAAAAATTAACAGGCAGCACGTCCAAAGAGCTACTTAAAGAACTTAGCCTAGCGAACGCTATAGAAATTATAGAAATTAGGTCAGTGAAGAGGATTTCTGGACATTTTTGGATACTGTCCTTTGCTTAATGCCCCCCTTGAATAAGTCCATATGTGAATATTTTAGTTGAGCATTCTAGAAAGCTCCAGTCATCATCCAAAAGTCTTATAATAGAGAGTCTTATAAGTCTTATAATAGAGAAAAAAAACCTCTCTTATAATTGAGAAAACATGTTCTCAAAATGACCCACTACAATTCTTCCAGCCTCCATATTGTTTATAAAAACATATTTTTAAAAAGTTTTATTGTGTTCACATGAGCTTCTGGTAGTATTCACTTAGATGCATTTGGCACAACTTCCCCCATCATTCCCTTGTCGTAATATTGATACAAAATAAAGTGGACACAAATCAGAACAGAAGAGGCACTGTGAATAGCTTGTAACCTAACAGCTGTTATGCAGAGAAAAATCAGAGCAAGAAACAAGAGAAAAAAAACAATCTTTTTGTATGTGTATGTCCTAGGTGCACCAGAATAGAATGAGTGCCAGTGTTATTTTGCCTTAAATTAGCTCAGGAGGAGGCTATTTGGGGCCAGTGCTGCTATTGGTTATTGAAAATGCAGACTTCAGGTCGGTCATCCTGATCCTTACCTAATAAAAATGTTGTTCAATGTCTGTTATTTACAATTTAGAGATAAAACAGAATGACAACCCTGAAGCCTGCATACCCTGATAGCAAGCCAGCAGCGTTAACTTCCATATTTCTATCATAATAGGTATTTTGATTGTTACACAAAACACTATTAAATACAGTTTTCCTGATTTCCAACACATAAAATGATCACAGCAGTGTAACTGTACATATACTATAACATGGTATTTTCCTTAAGAGAAAAGAATGGGAGCTGTTCTTTGCATTGCACAATAATGATGTACGCTACACAACTACACAATATAATATCTGTGATACAATGCTGTACACAAAATGATTATTCTTTACAAACTTAATTCATTTACTATAAACATATAAAAAGGTATTGTGTGCATGGAGATCACGGAACATGAAGTATTAGCTACACCTAGGCAATAAAATCCCTTATGATACTTTTTTCCCATTACGAGGTGGGGCAAGAAGCCAAATCTCTATAAATGATTTCCAAGAACAGAGTGGTTTCTTTTTGATTCTCTAAATCAGTCTTTAGTATCAGAAAACCTTTTTTCAGCTGCCAAAAAAGACTCAATCAGCATTAAAAAAAAAACTAATTTATAGGAAAAACTGCAAAAATATCCCTGAAGAGATTTCCCTTTCCATTTTGTCTCCCTTTTAAATACTAGCCAGTTATACTGGAGGGCAATGTGATAATGTAACATTATATGGAACATGGTGCATAAAGCAGATTTTTCATTCATGATCAAATATAAAGAATAAGGGCTGCTTGGACTGGGAAGCCATAAAGCTTGTATTGCCCACTTTGTGTGGCTAAAGCAATGACTCTCTCTCACGTAAGGGCTATTTCAGACCTGCGGTGAATCACGGAAGGGTCCCCAAAAGCAACAAGTTGATTTTGGCTGTGCAGTTGCTGTTGGAAGACTCATGCCGCTGCCACAGACATGTGCAATTGTTACCTACGGTGCAGTTTGCACCCCCAAGTGCACAGCAGCAGTATAATGTGTATCCAGCAGCTGCCAACTGCACAATTCTCCACTGTAGGAATGCAAAAGATCCTAATCTCAATCTTGTTTCAATATTAGGCCAGTCCAAAGGTACACATAACATGCTTTTAAACAAAAATATGGCTGTACAATGTTCTACAATACCATATTTGCAGTATACAATATTTGTGTTATGTAATTCATATTTCACATTTCTCCATCTTCTAAATAAAAAGATACCATTGCAGGATAGTACTTTTAGATTTATATAAACAAATTCATAGGGAGGCCTTGATGCATGGTGGTACATGGCCCACTGATTTTTGTTGTGGTTAGAAGTGCAAGCAAACATGTCTACACATATTTACAGTTCTTTATAAAAGGGACACATAACCAAAATATTCTATGTATCCACAACCCAGATGTTACATTTCTCTGGGTCAGCCACAGAGGTTTAGGAGAGATAAATACAATATTAATATTATTCCACTGTGTCCTACAAAGTTACATTTGCCAAACGCATGGCTTGTAGGTAGGTTAGACCATTTCACTTTGGTGTACGGATTATTTTGCATTTTTTTTTTTGTAAACAAATTTACCAAAGTCATGAAATTGGAAACATATTGTTAAGAGTAGCTCCTTAAATCTCCATTTCAGTGCTGTGATGTACAGACGTACTGGCTTGCCTAGATCTGTGGGGAGGGGACAGTCAGTAGACCAGTTGGCTTCATCTTGTTAATTCCACCATCCAGAATACAAACTCGAGGGTATCCCAGTTTCACAAGATGTGCTGCAAACTGTAAGAAAAAAAATACAAACAATTATACATATGAGACATAAAACTGCATTACAATGGACTTATCAGAACATATTGCAGTGATCACACAATATCAAAGTTCAGCTCAGACCCCAGTACTGGTTTATTAATATTCAGTGCCAAGTACCAAGACATTTCTTTATAAGTACCATGATGGTAATTACTGACCATCCATATAGTATTCTATTAGCATACATATTTTCTGCACTAATAACAGATATAAAATATGTTATGAAAAAACACTTCTGGGACAGCCTTATTTAGTTAGAAATCTCTGTAGACTGTCAGTGCAACAAACATACTAATGTACTGCCATCACAACCCACTTGATAAATAAAGCTTTCCAATGCACTTTCATCGGTGAAGCTAGGTAATCCAGCAAACCTGGAATGGATTTCTTCAAAGTAATTTGCAAATTTGTTGGCAAATATTTTCAGTCCTGAACCAGATCCACTTTAGGTTTGTTGGATCACCCCGCTTCACTGATGAAAGTGTATCCTTTCCAGCCTTAAGCTTTAGGAAATCAGGCCCAATCTGTCCACCTAAAAGGAAGCAATTCAACATGCAGCAGTTAACTAATAATATAAAATAACCAATAGGAGCAATTAAATAAATAATAAAGTGGTGAATTTGGCACTTTCCGTCCTGGTGATATCATGCCTGACATGCATTCTAAAACCTTTTCACAGTGTCCTGAACTAAACAAAACTTTGGTGGGACTTTCACTGTAATGTGCTGAATAATGAAACTGGTGTAAACTGATGTCAGTTAAAAAGTCAATGATGCAGAACCATTACTGTACTGAAAATGTCCAACGACCAACTCCACAATAAAAATAGAACAGAAGAAATGCAGTAAATTATTTATAGAAAGCAAATGGTTGTTTGGAAAATGGTATAATAACGAACTTCTAAAGACCAGACTGCTCACATATTAAGCATGACATGTTGAAGAATAGAACACAGAAGCTGTCACAAAACAGATCAAAGATACCCAGTGGAATGTATAGACTAGTATCTGCTTTATAAAGGCCGATATAGTTGCTGGCTACGGTATAGTCTATGAATATCCACACAATGTTCAAACACTTTTGCCCACAGAACAGGGACATGGGATCTAAGAGAGTGCAGCTTAGGCAGCTGTCAGGTTTCTTACATTGTACCCTTTGTAAAACCACAAAGTAATAACGTCATAGGAGTTTATTATTGTCTTGGAATCTGTTCTATATGGTAAAGCATTAGGGTAAAATGAAAGCTTTATCAAATTGGCTCAACCAATAAATGATTGCAGTTTAACTCTTTAAGTTTGCTTTTCTCACCAAAAATAAGCTTCAGAGCACAAATATTCACCAGGGTAAACACTAAAAAAAATAAAGCCAGTCAACCCCACAGATTCTAGGGTAACAATAACATGAGGAAGCATGGAAATAAGTTTGAAGATTCATATACTCCCCACCACCCACCTAATACAGAATTAACATAGCTAAATTAATTGTTAATACAACTTGACAAATATATCAATATAAAATGATCTTTTATTTATTAGGCAGGTAATGGTTACCAGGGAACATTAAACTGGGTGAAAAAAATATTCACAATACAGAAATCAAACACCAAAGAGGTGATATTTCCTTCAAGTAGAAGCTCAATTAACCTGAAAATTTAATAAGGAAAAGGGGAATCCGGAAAACAGGGAGCAAGGTGCGAAATGGGAATAGACAAAGGAATATACCCACCAGCATTAGCTCAGAATATTTCACTGCCATTCCTAATACTTTACAAAAAAACTATTTCATGCCTACAACTCGGATTTGGGTATTCTCCTTTAGATATATGAACTTGGTATTCTTGTGATGTGCTCCCGTCCATGGCATCTGTAAACATGAACAACTAGCAATTTCTTTGCTATATCTCTTCACTGTTTCCAGACAAGAAAATTGATTTATCAAATGGGAACTGACTAATATAGGTGACAGCTCATATGAAGACTATTTAATGACAAGAACAGGCAAAGGTGCGATGAAGGATTCAATGTCACCTCCTTAATGCATTTAGGTTAAGTTTAATCTGCAGCATCTGCTATGACATCACAACAATGACAATAATAAACATCTTAATTATAAATCTGTAATTTTACAAACTTTGTTCCAAATGTAACATTAATTCTATCTCATGCGCACTTCTTTGTCATTGTTAGAATGTAATTGATGCATATAGATGTGTACTTAAATACAACTAATCACTTGTAGATAGAGGGCTGGCTTGTTGTGAAATGGAGGCCTGTAGAGCAATAGGTTTTTAAAAACCTAGCCAAGAAGTTAGATGCGCATACACGAACCAGCGTCCCTCAGGTCCCTTGAATGGGCAGTACTATCCTAACCATGAAAAGTTCACCTTAGCCAAGTATCTATGTGTAGATAAGAAGAATAGGAGGGGAGCACTGCGGGCAGGCACTGCCAGTGCGCCCTACCAAAGGGAGGAGTATAACACTTAGACCTGATTTTCCAAAGCTTAGTCAATGCAAAGTCATCCAGGAATGCATCGATATAAAATTGGATTCTGCTCTAACTGAGAAGTACCCAATCTTACCTGTTGTTTTCATTCTATGGGTCATATAGCACCCACCCCTTGCTTGCTCAGTTACCAATCTATAGATGAATCAGTATATAAATAAAGTCACCATTTATATTTTAGGCAAGCATTGAATAAAAAATATTTATATGGAAGGGATAAGGGCTAAATATGCGGTTTTGCTGTGTAAAAATATTTGGAAGACCAGAATTATTCTTCAGGACTTTAATTCGTACAGATTCTCTAGTAATTTTGTATTGGTAGTAAATCTTTCAGCCTCCATGTGTCAGATAAAGTAATATATTTAGCAAAAGTTATTTCTCATCTCTTAGGAAGAATGCAAATCTTAGAAAAAGAAATGAAAAAGATGGCAAATTTAATGTAAAAATAAGACCTTTACCACAACCCAATGCCTTTCCTGGCAAAATGCAAAGAGGAGCACTTTATTCTTCAACTTTATAATGGTCTATAGAGCCCTGGCTCTATATAAATGTTATACCCACCAGTTCTAACATTTTATAACACCCTAGTCTAAACAATTTGCACCCTCTTATATGAACTCTAAATCAGTGCCTGTGGATTTTTAGTATTAGTATTTTACTTTATGCTTCTTCATAGATAAAATAATGAACTGTGCATAGAACAAGATTACATTTTATTGTATTTATATTCATTTAGAAGTAAATATCCTAAAATATTTATATTAATTTAGGAGTAAATTGTAAGATGGCCATAGAGTAACAGCTCAGGCTAGACCTGGATCCCAGGCTTTTGGGTGCCTCCCCAAAAACCCTCCACAACCTCAAACAAAATCTGTTGGATAACTGAAGATGTTCTTGTCAGTTGTCATACAACTCTTACTACATCAATTTGGAAATTAAAATGGAATTCTAGTTAAAAAATAATTTATTTTATATTGAAGAAAAAATATTTTAATGAGCATATTCCCATTAATTATATGCCTCTCTGTCTAGTTTCATACTGAGTGATTCTGAATTAATAAAGATGTATATGAAAACTACTCTCGCCTCTTCCTCCAGTGGGTCTACATTATCACATAGTAGGAAGTAGGTGGCTAATTCACTATCCAATAGTCCGATCCAATCCGATAATAGAATCCAATGGGGCTGGTTTATTAAAGCTCTCTATCCTAAAGGATGGAGAGGATACACTTTTATAAGTGAAACTGGGTAATCCAGCAAATCTGGAATGGATTTTTTTTATGTAAAGAATTTACTAGAAGTGATATTCTAGGTGTGATTATCCTCACCCACAGCCTCTTCCATGGGCACATCTGTAAACCCTTGTAAAAAAATAATTTATATCCAGATTCTAAGGGATTAACTGCTAATATGGAAGTGAAGGTGCTGCCCATGCCCTAGGCACATGGTTAGGTATAGTCACCCTAACATGACTACTTTAAGGGCAAGGTAAAAACAAGAGGAATCGTATTATGAAAGAAAATATTACACCTAAATATATTTATATACATGTATCAATATTGCAGAACTTTTTGTTAATGGAAATGGAGAGGGTGTCATAGTGCTTTAAATTGTAAGTAATTGTAGGTCCATTTTATTTATTCATAATGCAGGATTTCTCAGCTTTTATCCGAAAGCAATATAGATGTTTATGTAGCAATGTTGTGAAGATCCAATATTATGGTCTAATGGTGGCTCAGAGGAAAACCTTTTTGGGTTATCAATAAATCTACCTTTTAATTTACTACAAAGACAGTTATTTAAAAACACATTCAAAACCAAGCAAAAGCAAAACAAGAGATACACAGCACCACCAATAAATCCTCTGTGTCCGTAGTGTGAAGCTGCAATAGAAGCTGCCGGTATAATTCAAAAAGAAAGAACAAATGGAGCTTTAACTAGTACGGCTGTGGCTTTTTCATGCTCTTTGAAATGGAAAATTCAAGCTAATTGGAATGAAGTTGTGGTTTAAATCTCACATTGCTTACATTCTCCTTTCAGCTCTTAACTTTCCTTATACCAGTCTGCTAACGCATGTTTGGCACAGTGGTGGCAAAGCCATAACAAAGACTTTCATCAATGCCAGCACAAAAATAGAGCAGCAGCGGAATTATTTTTTTGATGTACACATTCCCTACTCCTTACTAATTCCCGCAGCATCTGACTTCAAATGAACTCTGCTATTAGAGTTAGGACCGACTACAGTCAAGGCTGAACTTTGAAATCTGCTCCAAGTTCTTACCTAGTGGGGGACTCTGTGTGATGGTTTAAAAAGATTTAACACTGTAAATGTACACAGGAGTCCTTCAAAGCCATTACAGCAGAATAATTCAGGCCACGTGAATCTCTGAAAGATTGGAAGTGACTCAAAATATTGTGTGCTTTATTACACCTTAAATGTACTTTAAATCCAGTTTCAGAGTGAAGCCAAAATGCTTTGTGCCAATTCAGAGAATGTGGCTTGAAGGTCATGTGATTACCCCTGCTGTGCTATACTGTAGGTTACTGTGAGTTTCCAGCTCTGCCTTTAATCTATACCAGTAAAATAACAACTGTAATACAAATATCAGTAAATGTTACATACCTATCATCTAAAGCATGACATTCAAAACTAGGTTGTGGGATCAGTACTAGTGACTGTTACAAAAAGAAGAAGCACTGTGAATGCAGTGGAATTAGAAAAAAATCATAAGGGGGATTGGCGAAGATGGTCACACATAGCATTTTAGGCCAAATTCTTCACCATGTTTGCACGAATAGCCCAGCAAGCTGCAGGTAAGCAGTAGTATTCTAGAGGCTAGCTGGCTGAAAGCACAGCAGATTGGAACACAGAAATGTTGAATGAAAAAAATTCCAGCAAGATATTGTATTCTGCAGAAAAACAAGTGTTGCCTTTTTCTGTTACTTAACTATATGCGATAATAAAATTCATGTATGTACTGACAGAATAAACTATCCTCTGAAGCATCCAGACAGAGAAAAAAGTTCAGGTCCAGACCTGGCCCCATTAGCTTGATGGGCTGCACACTGCAAAAGAATCAAGATTTAAAAATAAAAAACTAAATGACAGATTTCCAAATGCCAAAATACATTTTGCAGTGCAGGGCTAAAAATGGAGGAAGAACATATGTAATATGGTAAATGTAATCAGGGGGATTTCTATATGGTAGGGTAAAGAGGGGAGATAATTATAAAAAGGCATGGTATGTAAACAGGTTTTTGTTCGTATTGTTATTCTCACCAACAAGTGAATTATTTTAGAGTTCAGAGAAAAGCTTTGGAAGTCAATAAAAATGGCAATATGGAGTCATTAAAGAGACCTATAAATAATCCAATGGGCCACCTTTTTTATCCGATCCTCCTCTACAATTTATCTTGCAGCAGAAAAGTTGCTGGAATGTAAATACATATGAATATTAAATAATGTAGACAAATCTCAGCATCATGTGATGTGACTTACCTAGGCAATCATATTATCTACCAGATCATATTAGGTGGTTCTTTTATTAATCCACCCTCTGTGCACCTTTCTTGTCCATTAATGTTAAACCCAACACTGACCTTTATACATATAACATCAGTCAAGATCAAACAATTCAGTAGACACAACTACTGTCAATTTTATCGGCACATGCATTATTTTATCTGTAACCTCATTGCAAGTCATAGCATCGCCTTATAGGACATTAATATAAAGTAAAATATATCCAGTAAAACCACTTAAAAAATAAATATACTGGTCAAACAAGAAAAAAGTTTTTCCCGTCTTTCCATCCATATATTACATACAAAACAATAATCATTCGTGTAAGACAATATTGCCAAAACAGTCTAGTTTGTGTTCTCTGATAAACTGTATGCATTACTCAAATAATGACAAAATGATAGGGACCATAGTAGAAATATAATATTTGCTCTGGTCCATAGCAGGGAAAACAAGTTACAAAAGTTGAAGTGGTTAATGACAGAACATTGTATCACAGTCTGGTAAAGCTAAGAAAAAATACCTTTACGAATAGTAAGCTGCTCCTGAAGGAGAATCTGTGGTTCACATGCATTTATTATGCAACATTAACTTGCAGATTGCAATCATGAATTAGCTAAGCTATAAAAGTGACCAAGAAGCATGTAACACGGAAACTTAAACATCCATATAGAGTACAACAGTTATCTTTGCAGATGCCTGCCCAAAGCTAATCAGGTTCTAATTAAATTTTTCAATAAATGTGTTTTACAATCATTGCAAGGCTCAACAACCAATATATTTAACTCTGAAGCTAGATACTGCAGCCTTGAAACATAATCTGCAGCAGATACACTGACATGAATTTTAGTTTCCATGAAAACAGTGAACAGTATAAGCCTCTCAGTGAGAGGTCAGCCAGTCAGTGACCGAAAAGCCATTGCCGCGTGAAGAAAACATAGCTAAGCTTTCTCTTGGAGAACTTCTCATATATGTTTACAAGCATGATCCCAGCATTATCCTTACAAATGCTCATTTCCCAGCCGCTGGACATTCATAAAACTTGGCAGTTAAAAATAAACAGTATCGCTCTGATAAAGAAAAAATGAATTTAACTACCTCCTGCTAACTTGCTTAAATGAAGTTACGCAGAAGACACTGAATCAGAAGAATAGTTAGGATTTTGTGTGCTCTTTTTCTAGAGTTTCCAAAAAAGTACTAAAAAGTAATACTAATAAAAAATTGCAACCATGCAGGTTCTTTATTGCAGAAGGCACAGGCGATGTCTTTCCTGCAAAAAAAAAAAAAAATAAACTAACCTGCCTGATCACAATCTTTGAAAAACCTCCACTTGTCCCTGTTCCAACGCGGGCGCTACATTCTTCTTTATCTATTTTTTTGGTTCTAATCTTTGGCCATCTTGATTGGCCAGGCTGAAATGACATAACATCTGGGGTCAGGCAGGTAAGCATGTTTTGTGCCTGTTCAGCTACTGGACCAACTTTACGGACCTAGCTACTGGAAAGGGGAAAAAGGAATGGGCCGGTTTATGCCTCCTAGCAACAAGGAGGGCTATTATCAGTCAGTAGATTCATCTTCAGCCCCCTACAATGGTGTGTGAAAGATTATAAAAAGGCCACACAAGACAAGCACCACACTAAATTCCTGAAGAAATTGTACAACTTTATTACCAAAGTTATGCTGGAACGGAAATGGAGGGAAATTCTTGACTGCTTCCAATACTCCTCCTGGTACATTTTAAATATAACTTTTAGGGGCACCCCGGTACCGCTGGGCCATGAGCACTTGAGTTAACTTTAATAAGCCTCCCCTCCACCCCACCAGAAAAACATGACCAGCAGTATAGTAGAACCAATTAAAGGTTAGGAATTATTGATCTAATTGTTTTATTTTATATAATTTGGTGCACTGTTGATCATCCTCCCTCTTTATATGTTTTATGTTCATGTACCACCCTATGTTGTTCCAGGCCTACAGGACTGATCTTATATACCGATCTATACTACCCAGAATCTGATGGGCAACCACCCCACGTTTTTTTATCCAACTTATTCCTACTCCTATTGTAACTATTTGTATGATATTTATGTTTACAGAAATTCGTTTAAAATTCAATGAAAAATATAAAATTAGGATATGTATGAATATATTAAGAAAATGTGTCTTGGGTGAAAACTTTTAAAAAAGAGGGAGACTTAATGGCAAAGGTTGTGCAGCTTAAAGGTACTTTAGATGGAACTTCATCATGTTAAACTAATTATAATGTTTATCACTGAAATATACAAAAGCAAGCATATGAAAATATTGCTAAATATTAGTAAGGAACCGCCAAATTCCTTTAAATTGCAACATTTTGTAACAGATATGAACAGACTAACGATAAGAGCAATGACAAAGTGGGATTAGATGTTAAAAGAAAAAAAAAAAGATGGTTAGCAAGCAGGTTATTTGTTGCAGGAGGGGACAGGCATATAGGGTATCCTGGCATACCACTGGTTGCTTAGAATGAATTAACTGTACCAGAACCAGAAAAGGACCAGGTGAAGATAGCAGTGCCTGCAACAAAACATGGAGAGGTGAGTGTATTATTACAAATATCTGAAAAGGCAGGCAGGTTTATTTAATTTAGAAGAGACATCACTTGCCCCCTCTGCTATAAAGGACCCGCCTCCTCACAATTTTTTAAAATATTCACTTTAGTTTATACTTTACGCAGAACAGTTTACATCTTCAGCACACCGCCTTTTTCTTTTACACTGCAACCATAATTAAAGAAAAGGTTTAAATAATGCAAATCTACTACAAAGGAAAAACATGAATGTTCTTGGCTCTTAGACTAATTTACTATAATATGGCCCATGGAAAGAAATGGTATGCTCCTGTGACCTTCTGCTAACAGATCTGGAAACATAAGACAATTCTATGTTATATTCCTTCTGTAGGCTACCAAACATCCTGCTCTAGCCATGGTGGCAATCATAGATGGATGGAGTATATAAAAAAAAGAAAATTAATGAAGCCACTGCATCTAAGACCTGGCAAGCTGCAATATATTACATTTTTGTTTTTGGGTTTAGGTACAAGAGCAAACAATGTGTTGGTAACCATAAATTAAATAGGATACAGATTTAGCTGTAGTTGATTTAACAGTTATGCTGATTGTTATTCTAAAGATAAAATTGGACATGGCTTCTCATAACGCGCTTCAGATGTTTTCATATCAGTTTAGTTATGTTTACAGGAACATTTTATGTCTGACATGCTTAAACTTTTGGCTCCAGCTTTTCTATTTTAGAGGGGTGCTAGAGGGAACTGTCAATTAAGTGACAAATGAAATAAGCTGCAATTAGACCGTGCAGATCACACCTCCAAAATGATCTTAAAGGGGGGGGCTTAGTTTATAAAACCCAGTGCCCAGAGATAAAGCCTAGAAGCTAACAAAACTGTTGTCAGGTGGATTTACTTGGAGGAATTACAAGGAACTTATGGGTTCTTTACTACGTAGAGTTTCAGAAAATTCTGTTGAATAAGTGATCTTTCACTTTTCAGGGTAGGAACAAGTAGGTGTTCTTAATGATGAAGTTGGCTGGAAAACTTTTGGACTTTTAGAACACAGAATTTATTTGGTTTTTTGCATGTAACTATTGTAAGAGGTAATTAGGTATTGATTTATGACCAACGGAATTGCTAGAACCCTGGTGAAAATCAGATTAACATGTTCCCCACTAGAATTACAGAAGTTTTTTTTCTGTGTCAATGTTCTCTGTTTAAATAAATTTGTAAATATATCTCTTATTTATGAGGGGTATGACATGGTGGTATTGTTAGTATTGTGGCATACCATATGGGTAAGTATGATTACTGTGATAGTATATAACATTATCTATAGCCATTAAAAAAATATCAGTGTGGTTACAAAATACTAGTGGTTGCTATGTGTATAAACACTTGGTTAAGAGGAAGGTTTGTAGGAGAATGACATAGACATGCTAAAGGCAGCCTGTCTTAAGGGAAACAACTACAATAAAGTTGTTTTTTGTATGTCTTTAAGTGCCGCCTTCTTCCTTAGGATCTCCGACTAAGTTAAAAGCATAATTTATATACTTATATTGGTGTTGTTTTTTTTTTTTATATAATCTTTCATTCAAATAAATGCCCACACTTCCAACGGTGATCTCCCAGCAGCCACCCCAACATGCAAACTCCTAGCTAGGGTCAAGCATGAGGAACATTAAGCTCTGGCTCTTTCCACCAAACTGGTGACTTACAGCAGCTCTGTTCCCACTACCCTCCTGAGCAACGACATGAATGCTTATGAACAGTATGCAGTGCATGGACAGCACAGAATCTGGATATTATTAAAGCAAAAAGTGCATGTTTGAGGCAAAATTATGATTGTTGTGCTAGAATGGTAAGATTCCTTTATTAGGTTTCAATACTACTTTCACTAACTACAATATAATACTCAATAGAATTATCTATTTATATTAAAATTACAAAAATATAAAACACAGGGTTACATAAACCATATTTCACGTGTATAATATGTACTAAAATTGTTTTGATAGCTGAATACCTGAAGGGTCTATTCAGAATTCCTAATGCTGACATCGCAAACAATTAGAAGACATGCTCACACTTTTGTGAGCTTTACATGGAGTTAAACATTTAAAGGTTTATTAAGCTTTCCTGGGTCTCCCGGATGTGGGCCTTTACTCTGTTTTGTCCTTGACTTCCTACAACATGACCTGTATGTTGCATGGTATAATTATCCTGTCATAATACAGGAAGGTTATGAGGTTATATTTTTGTAAGAATACTGACAATGGGTAATTGCCGATTACAGTCAGATTAATGAATGGCAGTTTTGCAGGATCACTTATATAAAGTAATACCTCCTTTTATTACATTTCAATTTGAAAGATGCTGGTGGTCGACACTCAATAAACAAGGTGTTTTGCAATATAGCACACCTGAAATACAGACCAATGGCATACAATTTTTTTTTTTGACAAAACAAGATTAGATCCATTATTATAACTTTATCTTTCCCTTGTCTATATTGAAAAGAATACTTTTATCTTTAAACTATGTTTTTATTTTGCTTGTTTTATTTTAGAAAGTGAAAAGAGTTAGAACCTGTGCCAGTTTTCTTTGTCACCTTTGAAAAGGTGTTCCCCGATTCCTGGGAGTAGAGAAGGGTTAGAAACATATTTGAAGCTTTTATTGTATATATTCCCAATCTTAAAAGCACCCCCACTTTCATAATTAGTGATGGTTGGACAAAAGTCCTAAACCTTTACTATTCTGTTCAAAACATACATCTAAGGTTTGGATTATTTTGCTACAGGCAGCAATATGTCTGCATCCGTAAGGTCAGGATGTCTTTATGTGGAACTCCAGGCAGACTTTTATGAGACACAGACAGCAATAATAACCCCTCAAAGTTTCCAAATCTTCAGATCTCTACCCAAAGCTAAAAAAGTTGTGTCAACAGTTCTATTTTAATCACATTTTCCATTACAATCCAACTGTATATTTATATTATGTTCTCTACTGGATTTTACACCCTTTAGTTTGTGTTTGAGCAATATTAGCTTTTAGACTTACTGTAAAAACAAACAAGGACGCAATCTAAGCAATGCATGACACAAGAGTCAGAACATACACTTTTTAAGTGGAAACCTGAGACTTGATCATCTTTACCCAAGATCAACAGGAGCATTTATACCCTTTCTAAAGAGAGAACTCTTTGAAATATATTACTATAGATTTGAAGGAAGTTTTTTTTGCCAAAATATCTATTGACTATATCCCCCACCCCCACATCTCTTTCTTCATTATAAGCCTCCCTGTTAAGTCACTCAAACACCCTAGCAAACATCCCCCCTCCTTTTAAATTAAAAAGCGAAATATATGTATGACGGATTTACCAAAATGTACATCTGATTCTCATATAAAAGGCAGGCAAGATGGTATAAGTTACCCCCTAAACATGCCTACTTTTGTAAAAAATCGGAATAGTGATTATTAGGAATGTAAATGTCTACTTTAAAAGTCCTTAAATAGTGCAGCCTTCATTCATGTTCATAGGAATGTATGGTTGTAAGTTGTATTTGCTAGAGAAGATATGTCAGCTAACAGCCTGGTTGACCTGTTCCCTGGCTGAGCAGAGTGCTAATAATTTAAACATTTCTTCCTTTCTAAATAATAGGATAAAAATAATAATTAAAAAAAAACGGTTTACATTAATTCTGACGGCTTCTTTATTACACGTTTGCATGTTTGTTATCAGAACTGAATTTAGGTAGGAGACAGGATAATCTTATAGCCTGACACTTGGGCTTTAGAGACAAGAAGACAAAACAAGCAAATATTAAAGGTAAATAGTATAAAAGATCTAAGACTGCTATTAATTGTTTATAATTGGAGATCTGGATCCTTATTTATGGCTGGTGGTCTGGAGGTTTAGGTGATATATACTATTTTTTTTTTTTTTACTATTTTACATTCATATATTAGACAATGTGAAACCACTTGTATAAAACAGAAGAACAGCACAGAATTTGGGATACTGTTAGATTTGGCCCAGGAGCACAAAAATATCACTCACAAAATCAATAAGAGGTTCTACAGGAGGACCATGTTTAATTTAGCCACACCTGCAATTTGTAAAGTTTGACATTAACTAGGCTGGTCACACACAGAGGTCATAGAGATGTTTTTGCAGGACTATGCATCAATTTTGTGGTGTGGGAATTAAAGGAAAGGCCAACGCAAAGAAAATATTTCAGGAACAATTACCTGTTATGGGCAGGTTTCAAATATGCTGGAAAAGATATTAATACTTTGGCTAAACTAGTAACTTACATTAGTGTTTATTAAATAAATCCCATGAAACTAACTTTAGGATGGTGGGATCTACTTTTCAATACATAAAAAAAACACACGTTCTCTATTTTTAATTTGAAAGATAAGGTTAAAAGATTGCATTAAATATCAATATTAAAAAATACATTAGAAGGTAGGAAGGAAAACATAACTTTTTGTCTTTCACTTTGCTGATAGGTACTTGGTTTTCTCTATATATTATGTGTGGGGAGGAAACCAAGTACAGATTTCCATTTGGTTGTTTTACCTCAGCTGAATTTGATGAAACATGTCCAACTGACACAATGACTTTGCCTTTAAAACTCTGAAGAGTGGCACTGGCTGGACCTGGCACTAATTCTCCATCGGCTGTGAATGCAGAACCAAAAGGCATATTTATGCTGCCAGGTATATGACCACGATTAAAGCTGAGAACAACAGTTAAGGTACATGGGAGAAATGTAGGTTAAACATCCAGTCCATTTTAATAATACAGTATGATGGTGTTGTGTGTTCAACAGTTAAAAAAAGTGTCGGTACCTAAGGATCAATAAATGACAGTGTGAAAATTGATTTTGGGATTGCATAAATTTCATCCATTTGGACACTTCTGAGATCTTTCAAAAATAATTTACAGGTGCATTTGACCTTGAAAAAACTATTTTATGACCTACATGTGACCTGCTTCAAGTGGGTTTTGCATTACCAAAAACTTGAGCAAGTGCCTATAGAGACAGAACCTTTACAACAGCAGCATATTCCTGGTATACAATTCAGATTTTAATTATAAGGATGACAATAAATTGGACTTGGTAACAGTTTCATAATTGTTGGCACCCCTGATCTAAACATTCCTTGTCTAAACTATATCTAGGTTTGAGATAGATAAAGTGCCAGGAATATCATTCTGCTCTATGTCCGGTCTTCTCAATAAACCTAACCATGGCCATTCACCAAGTAGTTATGGACAAATCTTTAGTTAAAAAAGGTTTTTCAACATTCAGATTATAACTGCACATCTGGCCACAACCTGATGTCTGTGTGTTTAATGTTCACTACCTTTCATGTGTGAACACACAACTGGTGATGATAATGTAACAATAATATAAAGTTTTCATTCTATGGCATCATGTATAAGAACTTTTAAAGCTTTATACTAATTTGTATCTATATATTGCTAGGCATGAACCCATTATGGATCATTTGCATTTTTTATTCATGTATATATATTCAGTTTACATTGAACTGGTATTGTTGTTACCTAAAATCTGCACAGTTTTATATCCTCCTTTCATTTTCTGATAAAATACAAGATGAAATCTTTTGCTACTGTTTTAACATCCAATACCCCCATATATATCTCACAAGAATTGCACTTCTGTAGCCCTTGGGCCATAATTTTTAGTTTGTTTTATAGGTTCCTCAGGAAACTGATAAATGGGATACATCTCTGACAAGTCTGGGCTGGCCAGCAATTTTCACGATGTACTGCGAGCTTTTTTTCTCAATTCTACATGAAATTACAGAGGTGTCCTATAAAATGTCTCTAATGCAACTTGCAAGCTGAGACCTGAATTTTCAGGAAAGGTGCAGATAAATCTTGCAATTTCAATATGATATATCCCTAGGCCTTCAGCATTTCTATCCTCAGGTGTGTTGAGACTATAATGTGTGTGTGCTCTTCATTTCCACATTGTGGCTGCTTCACCTAATATCAGCTTTGGAAAACCTACATAAAAACTGTGTGATCCTTAAACAATCTTCAACTTCTTCCTAAAAACTATGTGATCCTTGTACAATATTCTATTTTAACAGGGTTTTTTTTTTTTTACAAAACCATGCAATGTGCCATGCCTTTGTTTAATGTACAGTAAAACTAAAACTAGTAAAAAATAATTTGCAGGCAGCTGC
This sequence comes from Pyxicephalus adspersus, assembly GCF_032062135.1. NCBI lineage: Eukaryota > Metazoa > Chordata > Amphibia > Anura > Pyxicephalidae > Pyxicephalus > Pyxicephalus adspersus. The sequence continues at coordinate 91,589,141 of NC_092860.1, forward strand.
CATGGCTGTCTAAGGCGTATACAATCCTTATTTAAAGATTAGGTGCAATCAAAAGTAATAATATATTAATATCCCCCAAATTTTTAAGCTGGGTGGGAAGAAGCTCAGTAAACACTCAAAAACAGCCTGGTGGTTACTGAAAAGTGCTGAGTGGTCCGCCTGGCTAAAACGGGATAACACGGTTATGAGAGTAATCAATTGTTTGAATTAGCCCCTGGCTTCCTATATGATATTGCAACAGCCTGATCACCTTGCCATTATTCTGTACTCCTTTTTTTCCTATCTATCTAGAAATGTTTTATGTGTTTCCACTCCATCTATTGCATTAACTCCTAAATATCTGCCAAAACTGAATCATTGTTGGGTGAACTGACCCTTTCAATAAATAGCTAGCGCTATATAGGTTAGGATGCGCCTGGTTCTCAAGGAACCCCCCCCCCCCCCAATCCTTTCACACTCCCAAGACAGAACACTGAGCTTTATCTTGCAGCTTGCTGCTTAAACAATTTAATGTAACATTATTCTATGGACATAACTATAGGCGGGTGTGGTCCAAATACATAGGCAGCATAGGAAGCCATTATAAATGTTTTTAAAGTGCCATGTTGTATTTTTAATGTATTGTATATTTTTTGCTCAATAAATACTACTCTTTGTAATATATATATGAATGAGTGGAATTACTGTTGTATAAATGCTGACTCTGGCAGTGAAAAAATTGACACTAAGTTCACCTGGAGAGAACTAGAACGCATATGACCATGGAGAGACATCTGAATGGATATTTTTTTTATCTGATAAAGATGTCACAAGTGTTAAATAGATTAGCAAAAATGTTCCAAGTGTTTGCTTCAAATATTATTTCAAACAACATTAGAAGAAGTAAAAAAAAAAAAAAAAAAGAAAAAAAGCTTGGAGCTGCAGGATACCGCAAGGCATAGCGAGTACTAAAGAAGCTGATGATAAAATGAAGAAGCAAACATCAAAAAGCATCCTAAAGTTAAAAAGTTGTTAAATCCAGTCCTGCCCACTAATAGTAAAAGTAGAATTGCCAGCAGCACAAAGGTCTCAGCAGTGTCCCATCTACTCAGATGAGGTAACACATTCAGAGCTGTCTGATTCATTGATTCAATGGTTCAGCTCCAGCAGTAATATAGGGTCACAACTTCTTTCATTCTAAACGTAATCACTGTAGAATTAACTACAGCTTTTGTGATTAAATGTTCCTTTGATTTATACCACCATTTTTGAGTTTCCTCCAGCAATAATAAAGGAAGGTTTTCTTTTTTTAATTGCAAGCAAAAAGCTCCTTTATACAGACGTGTCTTTGTTTGACTGTTTCCTCAATGTATGCATTATAACAACTTAACAATCGGCTGGACTTCATCCACATGAAATAATTCTCAGATTAGCTTTTTGGAAATGGTTTAGGGACATATCTCACTCAAAAAAAATTCAAAACTTTCTTGGGATCTAACTAAAAAGGTTATATTGCCATGTATGGAGGTTGCAAGGCAAAACGTGTGGAAAATTTACTACAGTTTGTTATATTATACTGATGAGTAATATGGAATTAACAGAGCCAGTAGGTTCTAAGCAGATAGATTGTGATGTTCTTGTAAGAACATCCAATTTTACCTAAGGATTTCATGGCAGAAATTTTCATTGGTCTAAATAAGTATAAAATAACACAAAGATGTAATAATAGTTTACTGGTAATTTTTTAAAATGTGTATTAGTATTTAAAACGCTCAGAATAGGGTAACTTACAATACTTTATGCTGGTAAAATATGCACATAATATGTAATATGTCAATGCATATGCAATATGCACCTGCTGGGACGTCATTTGGCCAAAAAGATGTGTTTCTGCTACATGGAAATGTCAATCATTATAGAGCATGTCCATTGTGAGCAAAGGGTCAAAAGCCTGCAAATGCTACGACCATTTAACCAATATACAATATCTTTGGTACTAACATGATGTTTAACTGTTTTCAGGCCTGGCAGTGTGAATGCCAATTTTTGAGAACATAAGCAATGATGAGGGTCTCTACTGTGAGGTTGTGCAGTCTATGTGACAAACACTGTAATTCAATGTCATCAATATGGTGGGGATTACTGCCTTGTCTATTGACTGATTGATGACTATTGTACTTTACTCAAGCTGTCTGTATGCTATAATATATGACCAAAACAGTGCATATCTGCTGCAAATGCATACAATACACACATGCAAAAATTCTTTATGACGTCGAGGCTCACACATTGAAACCACATCACAGAAAATGCAGATAGTATAAATACTGTAATTGCAACATATAAGCTGGTGTGATTTTTCTTCTAAATAGGCTTAACGAAGTAGAAAATCCACACCGAGTTTCCATCATTTTCTATCAGTAAGTAAGTTATCCCTAAAAATGTGCAGTGAAAAGCTATTATAAGCTATATATCAAAGGATACTCTTCACTGTTACGAATGTCTACAACAAGAAGCTTTGGTTTGCTGGACTTTGTTTTCTTGATGTTCATTTTTCCATGACTGGGTACAGTCAGCTCACACAAGTCGATGAGATCCTCTGCAGAAATCCGAGGAGATACCTCAGACTTTAGCTCACTTAGCTGTATAATTTCTCGGCCCTGAAAAGAAAACAAATACAGTAAACATTTTAGAGTACACAAATGCTTCTACATATCTGTCCTACATTGATTTGATTCTTGCAATTCTTGCAACCCAGAAAAAAATTCAGTTCACCCAAAAGGGATAATAATTTAGGAATTAGAAATTTGTAAATGTGGTAAGATCGCCATGCTGTGGATGCTTCTGAAAACAAAAAAATAGTTGCTGGCATTACAAAAGTGATGAAAGCTAAAGACTTAGAGTTGGTTGCCACTTCCATTTTTCACTATCTTCTAACTACTAGAAATCGAAAGAGACCTAGACTGACATTGATAAAACCATTGGTTCAAGGAACCCCAACACTGAACTACCTTGGGATGTTATCTACAGGATTCACTACTGTACAAAGAGATCCCAAATTGGGATTGACTGGACCCTTGGTCCAGGGAACCCCCACCCTGATTTTCCTTGGGATGTTATCTACAGGATCCACTACTTCAAAATAAAGGACAAAATCCTACAAGCTGCTAGGTCCCAAAATGTTATCATCTTTATTGTATATCATTGTTGGTCATTGTATCATTCCCTGAAGATCTGAAATTTATTTCAAGGGCATCTTCTAAGTTAAAAAGGTCAAGAAACACTGGTGTATCGTGTGCCACTACATGGGACCAGAAGTGAGGAGAAGATTTAGACAGCAAAACAAACCTGAATGAGGTTCTAACTACTCACTTTCCAAAAACTACAAATAGTTTAATGCTGATGTTGAGCTTTATTGTTGGATTTCCCCTTGAATAAATCCTGTGCTTTCCCCAATCAGTATTATGGCAGAAAAAAGCCTAAACTCAAGCTTAGTGATCTCATCACCAGAGGCTCCATGAAACTGTAAAGTAGATTAAGATTCACTCATTACTAAAAAAAAAAAAAAAAAAATCTCATTGATATATTGACATAATATATAATTAAATTATATATTTATAAGAATAATAATAATAATAATATAATATATTATATATATATAATGTTTTAACAAATTTTAATGTATGCTAAACAGATACATTTTAAAAATATCTAGATTTGGTTGAATTTGAGAGAGCATATATTCTGGGTCAGGATTTCTTTAGACCTTACAAAAAACATGTGATCTAGAGGTGCGGGTGAGCACGTAAGGCCACACACACAGATTGAACTTTGTCACCCACTCCTGTGTAAAGATTAGTAGCAAGGGCAGTTAAAGGATATTGGAATTCTTGGGCCAATTAACTTTAAAATGTAGGAGCTACATGACTGTGGTATGCAAGCCTTTCATTCCTTTCACTTCAAGAAAACTAGATAAACGTGCTGCTTTAGTCGTTTTATTTGCTTGTTCACTAAGCAACAAGATATCAGCAACAACATCACAGGAAGGAAATTATTTATTCCGAGATGACAAAACAAGAGGTAATCCTTTAAAGATATTAAGGCTGAACAAACCATGTAATAAAAAAACATTATGCAAAACTTTAATAATATAAGAGATCATTAGTATTTAATAAGTTATTACTATCTCGTACTGTTAAAAAAAGTTTGTAAGAAAAAGTACTTTTAAGAAAAGAATTTAAATATTTCACAGCGCTTTACAAAGTCTGTAGTCATGACACTAACTGTCCCTCCAAGGGGCTCACAAGCCAATGTCACTACCATAGCCATAAGGCATTATTACAATCCATGGGAAGTTTGGAGGGAAATTAACCTAACTGATAATTTTTTTTAGGGGAAAAAGAAAACCCACACAAACACAGGGAGAACATACAAACTCCTTGCAGGTAGTGTCCTGGCTGGGATTCAAATCTGGGGCCCAGCGATGCAAAGGCAAGCGCGCTAGCTGTGTAAGTAAACTGTGCTGCCCATGAATGGGTAAAAACAATACTAAAACAACTGGTATAATGTTAATCTCTTGGGTGCATGGTAACATCAATGTGAAATTGAAATACAATTATATATGTGATTTATTTTCCAAAGGAGACTACTTCAAATTCATATTTTAAATACAGTATTTTATTACATCTTGGAGAACACTATGTGAGCTACAAATTTGTTCTCTTAGACCAAGATTCACAGAATCTACGAATCTACAAATAAATTAACATTTTCTTTTTGTGACTGCTGCCTGTTCTAGTACACATGATCCCCACAGTCACCTCAGGCCAGATGTGGTAATAATTTTATGACAACATAAATGTTGAAGATTTAGTCTAGGCACAATCCCTGTGCTGTCAAATCAAGTGAGTGACACATAGATCTGGGAAAATGCACAGAGTTACCACTGTGACAGGTTAATTAGCTCTCCAAATACTTCTAAATACCCATAATCTTGCAGCTTGGATCAGGGACAAAGTCTGTGCTTAATTTGAGAACTACACAATATGGAGGCAAGGTTAATACTAAAACGTTTCTTGGAATGGTATATTTACAGCTGTTGTGTTACCTGTCAATTATATGAAATAATTGTGTCCTGAGGAGCTGTTCTGTTCAATAACAGTAATTTGGTATCTGTATTTTGTTGGCTAGATGCAACACTGCAAAAATTATTATTATCGTAAGAGTAATATAAAATCAATTATGTTTAGGGTTTTCATCAGTAAAATAATAAAACCATAAAAACACTCATCTCCTACATGTACTGCTCTCTAGGTCATACTGGGTCCTGCTATACTCTTCAATTATACGTACTATCTTCTGCCCACCCCACAGGATTGCAATAGTATGAGATTTTCATGGAATGATAACCATTTCAGTATCATGGTTTCAAGCTTTATGGTTTTGCACAAGTATATTGTATTTTATCTGTATGCCAAAACTTTTTTTTGGTGGATGAAGACTTTTTTTTCCCTCTGCCACCCTTCCCTCTTTATTACCTGCATGTTTGTGTGCAGCTGGTACCAACTGCAGAGTCTGCAGGCACATGCAAGTAATTTTTTTCTTTAAGAAAAAAAAACAATTTAAAATTTCACCTGCATTGCATGCAGGTGTGCACTGCACACATGCATTTTTCTTCTTCAAATGCCGTTCTACAGACTAGGGTTGCTTGGTATTAGATAGCACTGACTGCTTACATAGTTACAAGTTCCCCTTTGCTAGTACCAATGTTTTTTATTGTTGAGGCTCCTTCATTCTCTCGTTTAATAAAGACTTTCAGTGATTTCTGGAAAGGTTGGGAAGCCTTCCCCTTGGTGTCTCATAGGACTCAGAGGGTCTAAAAGACTGCAGAAAGTGAATTATGTATGCTCACGTCTTTGGTATACTTTGTGAACTTTGTTTTGTACAATTGTTTGTGATGTTTTTGACACTTGTTTTCTCTCTCTGAAATATGCTTGTCTGGGTACTGTACTTTCTTTTTGGTTCAGTCAATGCTATTTCCCTTTCTTTATACTTTACTTATACTTTCAATTTACGAAAAAACTAGTATTTATATAGCACCAACATATTACACAGTCCTAAATATGGGTACCAAATGACAGACAGATACAAATGACACAAAAGGAGGAGAGGACCCCATGACAGTTGTATGTTTAGTAGCTTTGTAATGAACAAAAAAGTATTTAAATATATTTTTCTCATAATTTAGAGAAAGCATGTAATTTTTTTGCAAAAATTGGTGCTAAGATGCTTTGCATGCTGTAAAATCTATGAACAATGTTAGCTTTCATTCATCATTTGCTAAGCAATACAGAACACATAAAATGCATATTTCATTATAAACATATGTCTAGTATGCTGGACAGCTGTGCTCAGATGCACTGCTGGTATCATGTCACCTAATGCGAGCCATAAAAATGGTAAACATAAACTATGACAATATGTCAAGATTTTATAAAGAGTCTCCTTGTTTACCAAAATGCATAAAAGGTCTCAGTCTCTATGCTGAAATGGCCACATAATTCCACATTTCCTCTTTCCCAAGAGGTAGCTTTATACAGAATGTCGTGTCAAAACACAAATACATGGCTCCCAGTTGCTTCCAGATGAAATTTTCAGAATCAAAGTCAGTCAGGGGCCACAACTTTTGTTTCAACAAGCCCAAAAGAGTATATGGTAATTAAAATTATGAGAAGTGTAAGAGTGTATTTAAAGGCTATTTTAATGTGTTTTTCTCAATTTCACCAGGAAGAAGAATTACAGGGCCTGGATGGTAAGTAAACCTGTCACTGCAGATTCAAAGCTAAATGGAAATCTGATTAAAACAGTGACCTAGTTCAAATTGTTTTTTTTTTTTTGTTTTTTTTGGGGGGGGGGGGAAGATAAAAAAACAAGTATAGGGAATAGGAAAAGATAAAAAAGAACAGGGAAAGAGATGGAGAAGTTTTTTTTGGGGGGGGGGGGTCTTATTCAAAAAAAGATACCAATGGTCCATATTCAAACATGAGTAAACAACTCTGAGGATAGGAATACAATATGTACACAAAAAGGGCAAAGATTGCTTTGCTTTGTGCATGCTTTCTGCCTCCAACCCCCTTTGGAGGGAGCTAGGAACCCTAAAAAGCTATGGTTGCAATACTAACCAGCCTTTTCAATAGTCAATGATTCAGGCCATGCTCTTCCAGCCATGCACCCCTACTCCTGGCTGATCACTGTGATGTCACTTTACGTTTGATTTTGGAATTTGGGTAGACCTGTCTAGAAGTACCATGGGCTATGCAGTACAACTGCATATTTTCGTTGCTTCTTTACTTTGAATGATATCTATTTTAACAAATATAATCACTGTAAGAATTCTTCACTTTTTCATACATTTTTATTCATAGCTACTTCATATTCCAATATATATATAATGCATTGTAAGTCATGGCGATTACTGTCTGTTATTCTCCTCTACTGGACTAAACGCACAAAGGCAAATAAGCTTCCTATTTTAATATAAGTAATCAAAGCCACCTAGGCATTCTGAAATTAAAAGCTAAGCTCTCACAAGATTAAAGAGTTTCCAGCATCATTGGGCGGCAGGCACACACAATTAGATACAGCCATTTCATTTTCTCTCATTTTTAAATCTCATGCTGGCATTTTGCTGGAGCATTCATGTAATGTCAAATATTTCTCAGCATGTCTTTAAGATATTGTGGCCCTTGACTTTTATAGTAAAAGTCAATGAACTCAAACGATAATGAGAGAAAACATCTTTAATGCACACGTACCGGGATTTTTCAGCTTATGTTTACCTGGAAGTCAGTTTTTTGGTTGCTCAACATTTTGGCAACTACCTTGCATGAGCAGATTTGTGCAGTTACCACCCATACTAAGTGACTGTTGAGACAAAGCCATTTACACCCATATACTATACAGAGAGAAACAGTAAGCACAATTAAGGTATAACATTTAAGGGTGTATCTTGACCTATAAAACAAAACATAATATATTATAGCTTACCAGTCCTAATATGTGGTGGATACATTGGCTTTCTTTATTTTTAGACTTATTTTAGACTTTTACCCCCTTTATTCCCTCATATCCTCATATTCTGCCAAAGCACCCCCCTTCTGGGAAGCACCCCACTGACGGCTCCCATGGTTTAGACTACAAAAAACTCTACTTTCTATATCTTCATTCAATATTAAGGAGTTTTTTTTTTCTTTTAAACTTGTTGTAGAGAGCAGGTAAGGCTGTTAACCTTGTTTGAGATACTAGTTCACGAACGGGAAGTTACATGAACACTTGAATTCTGTATTCTCTGCAGGTATTTTTGTTTTCCTTATTCTTAAAGTAGGACTACATAGTAATAAATATATAACCCATATGTCTTTTTATTACAAGCTATATATAGAAAAAAGTTTTTTTTTTTAAAGATTAGGTCATCTCTTAAGTAGTGCATATTAAGGTTAGTCCTAGCTTTATATTTGTTTTCTATTTGCACACAAAACAAAATCCAGTCATACATTTTACTTTTATATTCATACTAAGGCAAATAAGAAAAAAAATAAATGTGCATTATGACATAATGTTAAGAAAATCATTGCTACTAAAATGGGTTAAATGATACATTTATTTTCATATTAGTGTAACAAAAATTACCCTTTTATTACTAAATCATAAAAATATAACACACAACTTCAGACTGATATTTTCTCTAACCGATGATAATCTGGTATTATTAGGCTTATTAGTGTTTGACAAATGCTGTTTGCATATAGATAGATGCCAAACAAAGAGATGACAGGTCTTACTGACTCCTTGTATAGAAATGGCTGGCAGGCAAGAAGGCAGGCAAGGTAGAGAATTCCAGCTTCAAAAAGGCTGTGAAAGCTGCCTGGCTTTGGACAGACAGGGGCAGAGTAAACTGGGAAAATGTACCAATACATTTCTGAACTTCTATTTATTAATTTGGCAAGGTGGGAGAATAAAGTAATTTGGGGGATATGTATGAAAGCAATTCGATGGTCAATATTTAATTTAGCTCTTTAAGTTACTAAGCAGAAACGGTACTGATTTATGTGATGTCTATGAGGTCATTAGGAAAGGTCAGCAAAGTATAAAATTTTAAATTTATGTCACATTCTAAAACTTGTCTTTTAATCGCCGGGAAATACAATTCTTTACAATAGTTATGAGAATGTGGTTATTATTCTGAATTTTATGACCCATGAAAGCTGTCTGTATTGCCAAATTATTTTAATTAACTTCATTCCATAATTTATTTTTTTGGGGGCAATGTATTAGATTTGTATCATTGTATATATCAGAAAGAATTGTTTCTGCTAATGGTTTTTATGTAATAAATGTATGGTTATGTTACTATTCATATCAAAGATTAATATCTCTCCCTTATCCTTAGTTTTTACAAAATTGACTAGCATGATATTTCTGAATGTGTTTTTAAGGTATAAAATTCTTGCAATATGTTGGAAATTGTTGGTGACTGTTTAACAAAAAGATTAGTATACCTGTGGTAAACAGGAGCCACATTGAATGCACAAGCACCCTTCTTTTTCTAGAGTAGATCTTTATTATATATGTTGGTAAACAAAAAAGCATACAGCCCAGCATAAATATTTTCATTTTGGGTTAAGCTGCTATTCGCTAAGTGCTGGTTTTCCTAATACTAATCTAATCAAGTACCACATACAACTGGGTATATCTTGATCAACACAATAATTAAATACATAATCTTCAGAAGGTTAGGCAATCAGGGGTTGTCTTAAAAGTTACCAGGGATTTCTTTGGAAAGTGATATGGGCAGGAATTTTAAGAAGCCCAAAGTCAGTGCCAAACTGATGATTTTCCCTCTATAAGGTCAGATTTTGGGGATATTACATCTCAATCACAATGGTTTTTAAGGAGGTATACATTTATGGAAGCACTTTTGGGTACTTCATTGGTAAGCATTCATATCAATTTATGGAAAATGGGGAATTTAAATTAGATTTTATCTTATGCTTAATGCTGTAATATTACCTAAACCTTTACAGTAAGGTATAGGAAACACATAGGAAGTTAACAAACACTGGACAAAAAAAACATTTGTTAAGTAATGGTTAGAATTACATTCCTATAACTCCAGCAATGAAATAACAGGAAAATGGTATTCATGCAGTAAATCATCCCAAAAAAACCCCCAAAAAACTAAGACATATGCTGTATATGAGTACTGATGTAATTGCCACCTGTTTGGAGAAACAAACAATACAATAACTATACCACAACCACTTTATGATGACAGACATAGGTGATGGAGATTCTCATGGTTTCACATTACAACTCAAAACATCAATTTTATCCAAATGCACTGACCTGTGACCTGAATATAGAATATGTTCTACAAAAACTCATACCACCCGTATATAATTGCCTGCAGTCTCCACACCTATTTAGTTTCCCAGAGATTTATGACTGGTGTCTGTCACAGATTAAGGCTTGTTAGCACCATGCATAGGTTTTGTATAGCATCTTTTATAACTTTACAAAGCCTGTAAAAACGCGAAAACTGATTACTTAGCTAGGTTTATGTAATGTAACACTGTGTCTATTCATTGTGTATCCATACAATTATAGAATATGTTATAAAAAACAGAAAACTCACAAGCTACAAAATTCATTTTTATAAATAATAAGAAAAAACTACTGGATAAAAAAGAGCATATGTACTTTTTAAAATGCATTATATAATACACACAATGCAATACCAGTATCTGTGATTCTAGCACTGCTTTCCTTTAACGCCATTAAAAGTGTAAAAACGGCTTCAAAAAATTGCTATCATTTGGGCTTCGATTTCTGAAGAGTTATTTTGCATTAAAAGCTCCTTTTTAGCATACTAGTAAATTTCTTCATAATGTACACTGTGGTGTGGAATACATGAATGATTGAAACAGAGCAACAAGGGAGATAATAGATGTTTAAAAAAAACGTACGATGGGTAGAATAATAGAATGGAAATGTAGAAGGAGGGCACTTTGGGTGGTGACTGTGCCATGTTATGAGAATATGCTGTGCATATTCCTTTTTTTTTTTTTCTTTTTTTTAGCAATAGCCCTAAAGGGACCTTTACATTCAGTTCCCTCTTAAATATAAAATCACAATTTAGCAGACAAGCCATGGCAGATGGTGGAAGGGAGATGCAAGATACAGAAAGGAAGATATGGTATATGACATTACTTTCAAATACACAGCACTTTCTAGTGGGTTAAAACAATGTATTGAATATCATTTTCATTGTACCCAGGAAGCAATAGGTGCATATCATCACTGTCAAATAAAAAATCATAGAATGCTTCCCAATAACTAATTTTACTGAACTAATATCCACTAGAAGTCAGAAAACTGAGGATACTGGAAAGGTTAATAGATGTAATGTAGCTCTAGGGTGCTTATGTAGAAAGCTTTGCTACAGGGAACCCAAGAGTCACAGATGCATACAGGTAGATTAGAATGCAAACAAATGTGATAGAACACAGTGTGCTGTCCAATCCTATGCATAATCTTTACATCTTTGTTAGCAGTTGTTCCTAATGGTCCTTTACTTAATGGCCCTCGTTACAATTTTGATAGCTCTACACATCTGCAATTCTGTAAATAAAACATCCAGGTACCAAAGAACTTTTGTGGATGTGTATCACTGTGCTGGTTGGCTTTAGTTTTTTCTATAATCATTAAAGCTTGGAGATATTGCATCATCTGGGAAATACCTGGGGGATTGGGTTCCAGCCACACCTTAAGGTTACACTTTTGTGCTGCTAGAAAACAGGGATGTTCGAATTTGGTCACCAATGACCTTATACTCAAAGCATAAGTGAAGATACCCCCAACAGTACCGTGAAATAGAGCCAATTGGGAAGAAAATGGCCCATTGAATAGGAGAAATCAAAAACATTAGTCCAATACCTAGAAATAATAGTACAATCCCACAATAGATGTTCTAAGGGGGCCAGAGCCAGGTCACATTTAGGGCACACTGTTAAACTAGTTGCTGCATTTTGGGGGTTAAGAGGTAGGTTAAATGCATAGTATGCCCTATGTATTATTTTAAATTGGATTTTCCGCCACTGTTCACTATTGTTTTACAGATACGTGACTAACAAGATTCAAATAATTCAAGAGTCTCCAAATGGGAGGAGTTTAAAAACAAATCCCAACCGCGTACAAAAGGTAGCACAGAGACATTATCAGTAGGGATATCTTTTAACAGAGAATAATTATGAGATATAGAGTGCCTGGATGCAGATTCACCCAATAGTTGTAAAACATGACCTGGAAGTACCAAATTCAGCTGTCTAGCCGGAAATCCAAAAAAGGTGGATTTAACCTGCAAATAAAAAAGAAAATAGTGTACAAGCAAAGCATATCTAAGTCTCAGGATATTGAAAGACATAAGATTATTGAACTCATCCAGGAGATGACCACTGCAATTCTAAGGTGGTAGAGTTCATCTTCAGGCTAAAGGACTTTATATTTTCTGGCAAAGCCCCCAACCTACGGCCTATGGGATGTGAAGCCATTTGTGCCACTCCTGACACTGACAGACAGCAGCCATGCAAAGGTACGACATGTAAAAACCCCATGATTAAATCCATTTTTTTGCAGTAAAACTCATCATTTTAACTGATGGATAACAGACAGTTGTGAAGGGGTCCAATCTTGGTTTGCAGAAGATTTCCATGTGACAAACAGTTCATATTTCTCATCCCCCCTCACAGAACAAAGCTATTTATTCATTATTAAAAACCAGACCCAAACCAAGTTACAGACATATTTGTATTGCTTACCTTGGTAACCATAAGCTTAGGTCTGTATTAACAGTGCTTTGTTATCATTAGGCATGTCTACAGTAAATGCTGGTCCATTGACCAGGACAAAAAGCACTGAAGGCTTCGGGTATTTCCCTAAATGATCACTCTGCTGACTAAAGTCACAGTGAGTGGAAGGTAGTAGGGGTTTCTTTTGCCAGAAAGGTATGATCTGTTTCTTTTAGGGCTTTAAATTTTCCCATTTAAAATGGGAAATGTGACATTCCCTGGTGAGAATTAATCATTGCCATTGAAAAACATGGACCTGGAAGATCCCATGAGAAAATGTTTGAGCGTATGCCTGTGTAAGATGTCTTCTTCATTGTTCTAAGTGCTGGATTGTGGTCATGTTGCTCTCCACACTGTACAGAGCAGCCAGGCTAAAATCAAACCAAAAAAGGATAGGTACTGGCATCGGTCTGTACAAAACAGAAAAGAGGCATACAAATATTTAAATGACTCATGTAAAAAATGTACAGTTATCATTTTTTAAAATTAAATGCAATGAAAAATTACTGACCAGCCTATAGGATGGACATTAACATATACTGCATTCAGCAACATTCAGTAGTCTACATACACATGTCCGATGATTCTTGTCCGATAATTGCCTCAGGGCTGGTATCGGACGAGAATCCGGCGTGTGTACAGTGCTCGTCCTCCGTCATCCATCCTGGCAGATCCAAGGATGACAAACGATCACAATGAAAGTGAAAGGGAGAGCGCAGAGAGGTGCTGCTCGGTTGTTCTCCCCCTCCCATATCCATACAGTAGAACGGTGCTGTATGTACAGCGCTCGTTCTTTTGTTGCTGGAAAGGACTGTGAAAAAAAACCCAGCCTTAGTAACAGGATTGGGAGAGATGAATGTCAATGGAAAAGTGTAATTATTTCAGAATATCAGGGGCCATGATAAAGCTTGGTCATACTTATAGGTTGTGCAGCCTATTACACACTAGACTCAAGTAATTATTGCCAACACTGACTGATATCAAGTAGGTTAATTATCAATACATACTAATTAAATGAATTAATGCTTACATTTCAACACTTGCAAGACAAGAAGATAACACTCACTTTGACTCAAGCTAATTGACACAATTGGGTAAAGTAGGTCAATTTACCGAATCTTGGGGACACGATGATTGAGTGAGTAATGAGCTTAGCACAGATTTACTCAATGATTTGTATAAGTTAAAATCAATCCACAATTATTAACAAACGAGTGAACTGGTATGTGCCAGAGAGTAAAAAGAGTAGGTGGTCCCACATGCCCAGAAAAATAATTATTTAAAGATGTATAAATAACAAAATGTTAAACAAAAAATTTAGATCTGTTATACAAAGTTATAGAAAACACGTAAAATAACAAATCAGATGTTATGTCTTTTTTTGTGATTTTAGGTGATCAAAAAGAGACAAGATTTGTCAATACTAAGGAACCAAGGTAATACTAAATATGTGCCTGTACTCAGAAAGTCTTTAAGAGGCTACTCTAGATTGCATGACACTCCTCAGGCCTATGTTTGCACTAGCAGATGTTTTAGTAAAATTTGGCCAGTTACTGAAGGGACATACTAAATTGCTATATTAGGTATTTTCACTTAAATGTCCAAAGCAGGCAGATCAATCTTGCTCTTTGATAGTGTTCACAGAGGTGTAATTCCAACATGTTTTAAACAATTACAGTGTCTCTTTCATGTTGGTAACTTTTGTTTCTGAAGCAATAAAAAACCCAATGCTTTAATATAAAAAGAAAGTTAATTTGTCTATGTAAGAGACAGTATAACAAGAGTATGAGTTACAAGTTTGACAGCATCAGCAATGAGAAAAAGATCAATGGACACAAGGGATTTGTGGTGGAATACCTATTTAAACCAAAACAACTGCAAATGAGGGTTCAAATCCAAAGCTGAACATTTTACAATAGGTCTAACAAAGCCCATAGCCTCAGTCCAACAAAGATATAAAAATTGTTGTACAATAATGGTTTCCTTTATCCTGACGGAGATTTGCTAAGAAGAATAGTTTAGACATAACAAGATAAAATTATTTTACCTTTATAAAGCAGTTTTGTATAATAAAGATTGGTCACTTCTGCTTTCACCTTGTGTAGGGTACTTGGTCTTGTATCTACCCCCCGTATGTCACTGCAAGCAACCTATGGTAAAAAGACCTGCTGGCTTTCACCCAAAGCTCTGCTCTCCACACAAGCATGTTCAGGGCAATTAAAGTGATATCTCTGCTTGCAGAGGCCAATTTTTTATAACTTTCTTAACTTTAAGTTCAATTTTATATAAACCAACGTTTAAAAAATAGGAGAGCTTTGAAAATTGGCAACAATATTGCATTAACATGACTATATAAGTAGGATTGTGGAAACTAAGGTTAAAGGGGGGGGGGTTTCTTTCAAATAATAAAGTACTTTTCCCCCTTGAGCCAGGTTCTCCCCTTTCACTTCATTTAGTGAAAACTGGCAATTAGCTCACAGAAAAAGGAGCTGGGAACAAATGAAGTTTCTGTGTGTTGCTGAGCCTGCTCAAACCCTATATTTTTCTAATGATCCATGGCAAAATAGGACAATCTGTGGCAACAAGACTAGGCTGAGTCAGAATAATTAACCTGGGAAAATGAGTAGGAAAAAGAGAGTTCAATAGGGACACCACATTAAAACTTTACGTATTCAATTAGGTTCAGAAGATGAAGGGTGTGCAATTACGATAAGCACTGCTTAATTACAGAACAATTAAAATGATGGCATGGACTACAACTTCAAAAAACTACTGTGTGTTTAACATGGTTACATCTCTTCCTTATAAGGATTTAGGTGGTCTGGTTTCATTCTGCATAAACACTTAGCTAAAAGGGCAAGCTTAGAAATATAATTCTGTCTTCTTTGTGCTGCTACTTACATCTTAGATGACATCAAACATAAACACGGCCCGAACGAGGAAATTATTTTAGACACTGTAAAAACTGCATTCCTTTTAAAGGGCACCAACCCTCCTGGCTGCTTTAAGAAAAACTGTTTTGGCAACTGAGGCAGGTTGTATTTCTGCTATAAATCTATTCAAATCAGTAAATTATTTTAACAAAAGACATAAGACTAATACAAAATTATATGTATGTATACTGTATAATATGTTCACAGTTTACAATCTACATACGGTACACTTATCACATGACTGTGTATGCTGCTTAGGATGGCTAAACTACAGATTTCCTTTAGGGATTTGTAGCAAAAAGTTGATGCTATACCAACAGCAACCAGACTATAGTAATTGCAATGTAAACTTATCTATAATGATCTTCTATTGTTTATGGCAGTTCTTTGCTTGTGTTAAAGTCCAATGTGTATAGTTCTGTTTTTCTTAGGAACTGAATATTTCAAATATACTATAAACACCCCAAAGTTTGGAACCATTCAATCAATCTCTTTTTAATATATTAAATATTAGTTTAAAAGATACAGAATATTTTTCATGCCATTCGTTGACAGATTTCAGTGAGATAGAGGATTCACAAGCTTCCTAATGCCAATGAATACCCCAATGCTGATGGGTTCAAAATGACTCTATAGCAGTATCAGTTCTTATAAAAATGCAAAATCAACTGCAGAGAAAATTATAATAAATAGAAAATGCTATCCCATTTCCCAGATTGCTTAGGAAAATGAAATATCATGTGAAGCTGTCTGATAAGTTGGGGAGGGACACATGCAAGACGCCCGACATCCTACAGTAGCCCACTACAGCTTTAGGCAATGACCGTATGCGGATATATAGCTACTTACACAGACAAGACTAATCTGGCTGCAAGAATATGAGAACACTGTTTCGTCTTGAAAAGCAAAATTAAATTCACGCTTAATGAAATACAACATACATTATTCCTTCATTAGGAAAACCCAAGACACATAAAAAAAATTCCCTAGGCGCATTGGATATGCAGGAATATTATTACTAGCTCTTACCTCCTCAAAAAGGAAATAAATGCCTATTAAATGCACATTAAAAACTGCTGCCAGAGCATTATATGAAAAAGCTTCTGCACTGATAGCCTACACATTTATGGTATTTCTATTTCTATGGGGATAGATACTATTTGAAAGTATATTTACTATATATGAGAACAGATAAATCTAAACACATATGCACAGATTTGTTTGCTATTTGCCCAAACTGACGGCAGTACCCTTTGAGTAAGGCATAAAATTAAAATAAAATTTCCAGATAAAAATTCTCATCCGTAGCAATTGTTCATTGCCGGTAAACACGCCAGGTAAATGGGTGGATTATCAGAATCAGCCCCCTCCCTGACAAACAAATGTCAAAATTACAGCTTGAACCCTGCATCCCTAACATTTTCTCTAATATAAATATGGTAAATGTTACTGAAATGTACTTTCTAAAGCCTGTCCTGTGTAGGTTACTCTTTTGCCATATTGTCATGTTCACACACCTATGGGAGGGACAGCAGGGAACCTGCAGTGAGATAATTTGTGAATGCCTCTTCTGCATCACATGATAAGTTTAAGATCACTATTGACAAGACCAGCCTATGAACAGCTATGCCTGGGAACAACTGAAGTATTAGCAGGTAGGTTATGTTCTTGATCTGTGTGTCCTGTGTGAAATTTTATGACACCAGAATAGTGGCAATGTGTTTTGGTGCAGTTTTAAAAAAGCACCTAGTCCCACAATCTTCTGTGGATTGTGGTCAGCTCCTGAGCTACCCCATCTTCTACAGAACACTCTGCTGGAGTGCCTGTGGAAAGTAATTAAAAATACAATACAAAAAAAAAAATGTTTCTGCATTGTTTACATGTGGGTGGGGATGAAACATGATGAACAGCATTGCAGTAGTGATGTACGAATAGATGATAGAAGCCAGCAAATATATGACTGAAAACTGCTCCCCACAGATCCAGTCCCCCTAATGAATTTAAGTAAATTTCCTCCCAAAATAAAATGATAATTATTGCTGCTACCACTAATAATTTAAAGCACTTCTAAAGCAAGTGATGTACTTACTATGCTGACACCTGCCCTGCTATCTGTTTATGAGTTGAGGCTGTGTACACACGAGCAATATTTGTCGTTGGAAAGACTTTTCAATGACAAAAGGTCACAATTCTTTCCAATGACAAAAGACTGCAAGATGCATGAACAAGTGCTGTATATACAGCACCATTTTGCTCAATGGAGAGTGGAGGGAGAGAACTTCATGGATTTGCCAGGATGGATCCATGAAGGACAAGCGCTGTACGCACGCCAGATTCTTGTCCGATATCAGCCCTGAGGCAACCATCGGACGAGAATCATCTGATGTGTGTACATAGTTTTTGACATACTTTATGTTAAGATCAATGACACATATTGTCACTGGTTACACTGTCAGCTGATACAGAGAGAGTTAGCTCAGAGGAATGGGGGGAGGGGGTGTCATGAAAATATTGCATATTTCTCTGCCTATAAGCAATAGCTGTATAGGCAGAGAAAGATATTATGAATACCAAAAAGGCAAGCAAATCTAGTAGTGTGTCTTGGCTGGACACTTACATTTATATTACATGACATCACTTGCAGAAATGGTTTACCCCGAATCACATTCACTCCATGGGAATCCAATGACACAGTTAGCTATCATGAATTAAAAAACGATGCTCCCCGTCCATGGAGAATCATGGCTCCATTAATTCTATTATCGCTGCTGTCTCATTTCAATAAATCTTACTTTCCGAGCAACACTGCGGGAACAGCAATAAGCCCACTGAATAGCTGAACGCATGGAAAAAGCCAAGAATACATTACACATAATCCATAAATGATAGCTCCATTATTATTTATGGATAAAATGAAGCTGAACCCCATCCTGAGATTCGAAGATGAGGAAGGTTCGAAAGGCATAGTGTATGGAATTAGGAAGTGAATACATGTACAAAGTCTAATTTTTTCAGAAAAAATTGCCAAAGGATTTTTATCACTTACATGGTAATTTTTTAAAATGTATATTAAGAATATATTGTCAAACTATTGTCCTGAGAACACTTTTTAAATTAAAAATTTACAAATTTTCTTATTGCTTGAGCAGTAAAACTTTTTGCTTGAGCACTAAAAAATATCAGTATGCTTTAAAATTATGTAAATTTATTAAAGTATTAAAAGAGATGTGCAAATTTTTAGGAAAGTACACCGATTCTTTGTAGCCCCCATTTCAGGCTACAATAAAGCAGCTCTCCCTAACTCTAACCAATGCGTACATACCTTGCATTTGTGCCTATGACCTTCACTGTTTGTTTGCCTCCTACTTGCCTTTACTCACCTGCAGCCTACAAGCCTCATTGCAAGTACGTAGGAAGAAAGGGCTAGGCTGGCTAAGTGGAGGGGTTTGTGAGTGAGGCAAAAAATTTCTGCTTTAAAATGCTGTTATCCTTTAGGAACAGTAAAAATGAAAACTTTTAAATGTAATACCTGATATACAGTTATTTTAATCTGAGGTTTGGCCCTTCCTGCTTAAATTCTGGAATATGAGAGTTTTTCAGTGATGTTCGTACTGGTAAAAGGTACAGCGATAATGGGCAGGACAGAACTATAAGGCAGAGATTTATGCCTAAAGCCTAACTGTAGATAAATCTTTCTACTTTTTAATTGAATGGGTCATTCAGCAAAGCCGTTTAGTATTTTGTGTTTAAAATCAGGTAAAATATTTTTTTTCTTTGTGATCAGCATGCATTTTCAAGGCAGGTTCAATTTAAATAAATAAGGTAGGGTTATCATCAAATATGTGATTAGAGGGTTTGACCTTAGCTCTATTTTAGGGTAATGTCTGCAAGGACTCTACTAGATATAAATACAGTACTGGGAAATTGGATGTAATGTTAATGTTGTAAATCTCATGTGACAGAAGATTGCACAATTACTATTCAGATAAAAAAAAGAGGGTTGACACTAATTTATTTAGCTCAGAAGTCTATTTTAAAACAGTCCTTACCAAATTACCTATAGTGACAGCAAACAGTAGCATAAATAATGCTTAATATTAATAATCATCATGAGACAAATTCCATATACCTAACAGAGCATGTGTGTAATCACTTTGAGAAGCCTCCCCCACTGAAAGTTTAATAAACCTTTGCTTTGTTAGTTGGCAGGTACATTTGCTCAGGAAGCATAGTCAGCCTTTGATGTTCCAAAAATGAAATAAAACTAGTCCCCTAACTAGAAGGCAGGAGTATGTTTGGGAAAGGTTGGCACAAGATTAAAAGAAAAATTATCTATTAAAGGAATGTAGATCCCAAAGCACTTTCCATATTAAAAGCTATGTTAACAATAGCATATTTTAAATGTATTAATCAATCAGGTGACTGGTGTTAAGATTGTCCATCATTGAAGGTGGTTTTAAGTAGTTTCCTCTTAGAGAGTTCTCTAATCAACCCCACAATAAAAGAAGTGGTAATTACTACCCAGACATACCAAGTCAGTTTTGGTGGAGTCCTGGTAGTCCACAGTGAAGCCACTTGCGGGTTTGTTCATACCATTGCAGTCACCGGCTGTCTTTGGCGACTGTGCATGCTGCCTGTAAGTAGCACTCTTTGGTGTCCAACAGAAGAGGTTAATTGACTCTCTGACACAACGCTCAATGTCAATTTCTGTAAGCATAAAAAGTAATGCGTTAATAAACAACTATATTTGAAAAGTTTTTCATTAACAATAATGTCAACATAGTATTTTCGATGCTATTGGGAACCAACGCAATAACGTTTTTTTAATATACTTGTTTTAACTTATATGTTCTAAATGTGTATATTTTATGTATATATGTATGTAACGTACACACATGTATGTAAAATATCTTATTAAAAGAATTCAAATAGAAATAAATTTGTCACCATATTTTAAACTTCACAATCAAATAAATAATTAGCTTTCATGGCAGTTTATGTCAAGTTTTAAAGTTACAATGGCGAAATCATAAAGATGTGCTATAAAACATACAACGGCATATAATCCGACATTCCACAAACACACACAATTCCGCACAAAATTTTTTTTGGATTCCATTTAAAAATTTTAAATTCTGAAAAAAAGTTGTATAAATCTTGCGTAAAACACAAACAGTCCCCAATGAATCTACATATTTAATTAATGCATATATGTTTATATTTTATTGATTATATCCTAAAAGATGTATAAGTCCGATGGTTGTCTCAATATTAAAAGGAAGTGTTCGGTTGTTATATACCCTTAGAGGAGAATAAAAAAGCAATCAAGGACTGTCAATCCTCGTCAAGAAGTGTGTCATAAATATTCTATAGTTCTCATTTCCCAGCTCCCAATTATTAGAAAAATCTCACTGGGACATTGCCAGACTCATTATATGAGACATTAGTATAGTATAGAAAATAATCCAGTGAAGTATGGTTCATACCAATCAATACGATTGCTTAACAAAAACTATAAAATGTTAGCCAAACTCCTATGCAAACAATATAATAATGCCATTAATGGGAACTAGATTTATGCCAGGTAAGTGATAAAAACTTCATACAAAATGTAATAAATAGGTAAAACTTTTAGGTCTGAACATTCACTTTAGTTATCTAGCTATGTGCAGATAAAATTAAAGTTAATTAAAATTAAATTTGAATTTGATGATTATATGACTGTATAATAAAAATGGAAAATTTCCACAATTTATTGTGTGAACATTCTCAACTTTATTTATTAAATCAGCCTAAATATCAAGACAACATTTACCATTGAAACATGACTATTCACATGAGTTTGTAGAAAATGTTGCTTTTTTGACTCTTCTGTCAAATGCATATACAGTAAAGAGGAAGAATTCTTTCCTCATTTATATTTTTTCTCTGACATCAATTATCTATTTAGATTTGGGTTTTTTGATAGTC
The DNA here is from genome assembly GCF_032062135.1 of Pyxicephalus adspersus. Lineage (NCBI taxonomy): Eukaryota > Metazoa > Chordata > Amphibia > Anura > Pyxicephalidae > Pyxicephalus > Pyxicephalus adspersus. The sequence continues at coordinate 91,610,928 of NC_092860.1, forward strand.
AGATTTTTGCAGGAGTTTGGTTTTTTTTAACTAAAACTGTAAACTATTGAACTCTGCAGTAAATTACGTTTTTTATCAGATAATCACCTATGCCTATATATTTTTTAACCAACTAACTATACGCAAAATTAACAAAGGGTACTTTTTTGGCATATTGTAAAAGGTCGATTTGTAGTTGTGCTTATTATTACTTGTCACAGCCAGGAGTGTTAAGGTATTCAAAATACAACACACAAAGGAATAATTTCTTGGATAATTAAACACCATCACATCACAGTTAAATTAGCCAATGTTTTGGCAGGCAGCAGGTATCGTGGAAACAAAATATACAAAACATTTGGAAGAAAGATATATATACACGCACAAAGAATAGTTCTGCCTACGAAACGTGGGGAGCTGTAGCAAAGAAATCGAATACAAAGAGTGATTACCAATAATGGCTAGACAGGAGGGGGGGGGGGGCAAGGGGGCTCAGTAGGGTTTCCTAGCCACGAAGTTTTAAACTCATCCTCACGATTACATAATTCCTTTCCTAAAGTGTCCCTTTCACCTTTCCCCAAGGGGAACAAGCATACATTTATTTTATTATTTTATGCAATTGATTTGACTGTAAACACTTGAATGAAATTAAATGCTGTAACATGATCAATTATCTGAAAAACAGGCGCTAAGGGAGTGATTTTTGAGGCTGGCGATGTAATTTGTTTCACAACCCAGGTACCACTATCTAAACTGCATGATAGACTGGGATGTAGCAATGCTGGTGGGTGGGATTGAGCCAAAAAAAAGTCTAGGCTTTGTCAGAGACTACAGAGAGAGACTCTAGGCCGGGAATAGGCAGAGAAGAGCACAGACATGTGGAAATAGGAATTTAATAGAACCTTCCATTATTTCAGTTATTATTATATCAGATATGATGCTATTGTCTACAGGAATATAACATTATGCTAAAGATACTTAACTTGAATTAGCTATAACTTAAACTTGTAAATCCATGCAGGTACCCCGAATAGCAGCACATATTTTTATATAACATCCATTCCCATGTTAATGAATCAATACATTTTTTACTGTTGTATTCTGAAACATTAAGGGCCTATGACAATAGGTTTTTGTTCCCTTCAAGTTTTTGCATTCTTATACAAGTCTATGGAAATGTAAATCCACCGGAAGCAGGTCAAATGTAGGTAATATGGAGGTTGACTGCAGGTCTAATGCACCTGTCAATATATTCTGAATGCTCTCAGAAAGGTCTCAGACTGATGTGATCGACATAAGCCCAAAGTCCATTAACATATATATTTAATTTGATTTGTATGTAGGATTTAACTATTTTTAAGGCATAAAAGTCCCAAAAGGGAACAGAAATGTTTAGCTGTTAGTATTGCAGCATGGCACCCCTTATCTACTATGGGCTTTATTTTAGTTTTGAACAGATATCATATGCATGCTTTACACTGAACCTGTGATAATGTAATCAACCCTTCTTCCCAATCTATATCCACATGGGATTCAATAATAATTTTTACACTATTGGTAAGGAATAACTCAGTAAACAGCTTTGTTTCCTTAATGGTCAGACTTTTTACCTGAAAATACCATTACAAAATGCTATTAGATGGCGCAATGTTTCCAGGTAAGGTGTATAACAAACTCTTTTTCTCTGAGATATTATTAAGTTTGTTAGATACTTACTTGAAGACACATCTCCATCTACTGGTATACAAAAATAATAAACACATGATTTGGAGCAAGTGACCCATCTCATCCAACTCAAAAGTAAAAAATCATTTAATGTGTAAAAAGGGAAAAAATAAACAAACTGAGCCCATGTGGGTTTTATTTTCTTTACCCCACATTACTCACATTCATTGTATAGGGATTTCTGTGGACTGCTGTTTTTAATGCTAGCAGTGATGATTGAATTTTGTGCTATAGGATAATACTAAAGGCAAAAAAGTTTTCCAATATTTTCCGGAAAAAATAAGTACCTCTTCATACTTGGATTGGTTTATATTTGAGTATATACAGTAATCCAAAGATGTATAATTTATGGAGCTGTGTTTACAAGGAATTTTATCATGATTTTGACTTTTCTTAGCCCCTCGTATCTCAAGCCCCCCTTTTAATGAAAAGTCTACTGATCAAATTAAAGGAACCAAAAGACTGGTAGGTGGTGTGCTGAACTTTTACAGACAAGTCAATATTAATAAATACCTTTACTTTTTTTTATAACATGTATAGTTGAATTTCCAAGATATATATATATATATATATATATATATATATATATATATATGCTTTACATGATTGTAGCCATAATAGTGTACCTACAACAACATAGTTGAGTACAGTCAGGATGCTAAGAGTTACATTTGAAGGACATGGTGCAAAAAGTACAAGCAACATATATATATATAAATATATATATATTTATTGATAAAAAAAAAACAAGCAAAGAGTTAGGAGTCTGGAAATGTACAGAAATGGCTTCATAATGAAACTGTGAATATTGAAATTCTGGTAACATTTATTGCTACAAAGGGAGAAAGTTTTTTTGGAAAAGGATGTGCTTGCATACACACCCTGGGAAGATTTATTATTGCAGCTGAAGCTTGTTCCTTTAATATGTCCCTAAGTCACCTTTTGCCATCCATAAATCAGTTATTGTCTGTGGTCAGGGTAGTAAAGGGCTGACAGTGAGAATAAATGACCTGTTTCAGAGCATTTCCCAAGCTAGCCTCACAATCATTTAATAATTTGCGTCATCCGATCACAAAGCATGCACGACAAAGATCACCGTGGTAACCACCTGGAATGCTGTCAGACAAAGCCTAAAACCGTTTTTCCGTTTCCTTGCCACTGCAGTAGCTTTTTTCTTTCTTTTACCCAAGTTATATTCATGAATTTATAATAGGTGATCTCAACTAGAGTCAGGTATTAATTTTATTTACTTTTTACATTTTCTGACACTGCCAAAAGTGTCTTTATGGTACTGTAAATATATTACACAAAAAGGTATTCATGGACTTAGCTAATTATACATAATAATACATATTGTTTATTCACTTACTTAAATAAATGACCCATTGTACTCACAGCAAACAGATAGTCTGCCAACAAGGTACACAATAAATACTTTTCAGCAGTACAAGAACTAAAGTAAAAATGTTAATGCTGAGCTCAGGGATAAGTAAATATTATCTAATTACAGAAAGAATGTGTACTCTCACTTATGTATTTCTTCCAGATCTATGAAGTAATTCAGCGTGAAATCTGGCTCTCCATACAGCAACCACCTGTGATAAAGACTGGTCACTGCTGCCCTTCCTATGTCTAGAATAACTAGTCTTGCATCTGACCCCCCCCTCTCCTGTGGTTGTATGAAGGCAATCTGTAGTGGAAGGACCTGCTGGGACGCTTCGCTCTGCCTATCTGCGGGACAGTGATGATGTCATATAAGGTAATACAAGGACTTGCAAATGCATTTGGTACCAAAAAAGATGTATATTCTTTGTGACTATTGAAGAATATATTGAATGGAAATGCTTGGCTTTCAACTTTTAGGTATATCTAAAAACAAAACCATAATGAGCTAAAAAAAACATTAACGTGGATGGGGAAACTACTACATGTAATAGACATTCAATAACATATCAATTTGACCAATCGTGTATTTGACAACTATTTAGAAATGAAAATGCAAAGCTGCAACCTGCTATTGTAACTTGTAAGGGGGCTCAACAAATCTTGAATTTCTCACATCCTTCTGCTGCACTCTGAGATATGACAATCTACAGCAGAGCTTAGTAAAGAAGTGAGTAATGAGAAACTTCATGTGCCACCTTTGTTTACAAGTTACAGTAGCGAGCTGTTGCAATAAAACAGGTGTGGGTTCGTGGGACAAGCAAAATAGCTTGGCTGGGTTTTAGCTCACTGGCCATATGTTGGATAAACCTGGACAACTACTTATCCTTGTTTTTTATGCAATTCTGTGAAAAGTGCTTGGAAATATGGTACAGTCACTGGCCCCGTTTAATAAAATCCAAAAATACAGCGGTGACATTTGCTCAAGGTTCATGCATTATGTAATAGTTTGGGTTACCATACAGATCCAGAGAACAATTTTCTACACTGGGTCCAGTATCTTTACCTGTTTGGTGGCTATGTTTTTCAGTTCTTGGGAGCCCTAGGTTTTGAACTTTAGATGGATGTAGAGTTACTCTTTTTCTAACTCCAGGTACACAGCATACAATTAAAGGGATCACCGTTTGAAATACCAATTTACTACAAAGCAAAAGTCATGAAAATGATTGTTTTTTGGGGGGGTTGAATAAAGCAGCCTTTTGGATGTAGAAATCATTCTAACTGAAACATTTTAACAAATATTTGTTTCAGCTAAACTAATGATAATTACTTACATCGTTTGCAAACTAACCAGGAAACTTTTTCAAAAAGGAAGAGATTTTTAATGCCATCAATTCCAACAAAATTCAATATTAGGAACTACAAATAGGTCAAAGCAAATAGCTTTTTTTACAAATAGACTTTATATAAATAAATAAATCATCTCCACCATGTAGCATGATGGTGGCATATTCATAATGTGGGAATGTTTCCGTGCAGCAGGCTCTGGAAGGTTTGTGGAGGTAGATTAAATACAGCAAAATACAGGAAAATTGAAGTGCCTAGAAATGCAATGGTGATAGAGAGTTCTCCACACAGACCCAGGGCTATATCTGTAGACAAATGCAGTCAGATATTTTGTTTGTTTATTATAACTTATTTTAAATATTTGAAGAAATCTGGTAATACAGATTTTACCATCTAATTCTGTGTAAAAATTAAATTACAGGTAATAAATAACCTATAATAATAAACAAAATCATTTCAAAGGGACTGCATACTTTTAGTGGGTTTAGTTCTGTGGCTGGATCTATAGAAAATTACCATAATAAAGATGATTTTTGTTGGCTTATTCATATTTTGTAAATGGAACATCAAATCAATCAACTGAGAGGATACATACATTGTCCCAGTTAGAAATTTCTTTACAAGTTCTACTATTCACAATAACATTAAACGTTACCTGCTCTACCTGAAAGATATGTTTTAATTTTCTTCAGAGCAGGAAAGAGAAATTAGGTTGGGACATCCAGGATCCACAGACAAAGGAATGAGCTTAGGGGTGAAATAGCATAAAAGGTCTACAGCTGAGCTTTCCTGATCTCCTGGAGGCAACGTACTTTTCACTGAGCAACTGCAGCAACATTACAAAACAGATGTCTAAATGTAAATATGATATATAAATCATGCTGAGATTCCACTTTTAGCCTCAACAGGAAAGAACTATTACTAACAAAAGGTAATATTATAGAAAGTTTTCTGGAGTTTTTCCAGAATATCTCTACTATCATAAACTATAGGCTCAATGAGCAGTCTTGATTATCATATTAATAGGTAAAAAAGTGTGAAATATGTGCTTTAAAAAGGAACTCTAAGAAGCAATGCTTACATGTAAACTGTGACATTATACAATTTAGAAAAGAAGCAATCCTCTCACTCTGAACACATATGGATATTTGAGTTGGCTTGATTCTAATTTTTAAATCTTTACATGTTTGCTGGTTATTACATCCTATGCAGCTGATATTGAAAAAAGCTACTGAGTGTTTCGTTTTCAAGAGGAAGTAATGTCTGGTGTGCATATGAGACTAGGGAGTAGGATGGCTATCCTGGTTAAAAGCATGGGTACCATAAGTTTACATATAAAGGGCATATGAGTTTGCAAAACAGTTTGCATACAAAAGGGATTAGCATAGATAAGAATTAAAATATTAAGTAAGATGGATACCAAAAATTGACTACTGTTCTTTATTTGGTTTTAGTTGTGTTTCAATAAACAGTATGTGATTTTATGTTCTGCACCTGTCAGGCGAACATTTTTTGTTATGTTTGGTTACATTTTTTGGGTTAGTATAAAACAGTATCAGCTCTATTTATAAAACAGGAAATCTGACATTCGCTTGTGGGAACCTTCCAGGTTTATGTGTTTCAATTGCAGTAAATGATTCCCATGAGGGAATGTTTGAGGGCTTGCATAGCATAAAGCTGCAAGTAAGCAAAAAGCATAGAAAAGGGTAGGTCATCTCTAGTTGGTAAAGTTGTAAATGGAAGGTCCCATGATACAGAATTTTATATAGCTTTGTAATATCAAACCTTTTCAATTGCCACTATGTTGTAGTATGTAAAGTTCCAAATAATTATTATTATCCCAAAGAGGCATAAGTTTGTAATAGTCTTGGTTTGGCTAATATTGTAGCCACGAAAGCTATGCAAGGTTTTAGCCTACCACCAATGTAAGAGGACAGTCCACAGGCCCCTATTGTCTAGATGAAGATTTAGATTTAAGAAATGTCTATGCAGGGTAATTGTGGTCAATGTAGCTGGCATTAAACCAGCCTGATCAGGGTAAACTATAGCTATGAACACTGTATGAAATCTTCTGGCAACAACCATGGTCAAAATGTTTATACCTGGTATATAGAGCATTAGGAGCGCAGATCGAAAGGATCCTTGCCCTGTTTTGGAAAAAGGAAAATGTTTGCCTCATTCACAGTGGTGATAAAATGTAACATTCATTAGCTGTTTAGAAGCCCTGCAGCAGTCTGGGGAGAAGGGCACAAGCAAATCTCCTCTAAATTTCTATTAAAAGTCCATTGAATCCAAGGGCCATGTGGTTTGGAAAGGTTAAGGTGAGTGTCACCAAGTTGCTCCAAGGTCAAAGAAAAACTGGGCTAAATACTGGAAAAATTGTGTGAAGGATTGTAAGGCAACAGGGTTTGAGGATACCCACAAAGAGTTTAGATCAGCATTATATCTTTGATGTTCTGACAACTTCTTTGTTTGTTGTCAAGATTAGCCTTAAGTAAAAAAAGTTTGAAATATAGGAGTGACTACTGACATAGAAAGATAAAATACATTATTAAGGCAGAAAGCATTAGTTTTCATTGATTTTATAGGACTTTGAGTTAGATTGGTTATTTAAATGGAGACTACTAATTGAGTGGTGAGATATATCATGAAGGAAGTATTTATTTACACATAAGCACATATAAGCACAAAATTACCCAGTGCTATGCCTATACTAAGCAGCGGCATGTAGGTTTTGGAAAAGAAGGAAAGTTGTTTGTGAAATGGAGAGAACTACACTACAGGAATGAAGAAATGGCAGGGATTAGGAAATCCTCCAAAGTAAGGAAAATCCCATATGTCATCCTAATAAGTGTCCCTATTGGAAGATTTATTAACACTTTATTTCATGCTTATCTCTGAATTTTCTCTGCACAATTTAAATGTTTCACATCCTTTGTTTCAATTAATGCCATGTTGGCGCTTACTGCAAATGAAAGGCTATAAACCTGTAACTATAAGGGTGTAAATGAAAGGCTATAAAATCAAGATATTTCAAACTAAAGAGTATTTTAATCATATACAGAAAAAAAAACAACAAAATGCTTACCTGGTAAGTCAGAAAAGAGCAGGATACATTCATTAAAACCATTTGAAAGAAGCCTGACTCTTAGCTGCTGTAAAATAGCCACTCCAATACAGAACGGAAATGAGGCATTCCCAAGGAGCAATGTGTCCCACAGATGGAAAATTTTGTGCAAAGGAAAAACATCTGTAAATAAAAATAAACTGGATTATAAAAAAGGTAAAGATTTTAATATTATGTATTTATATAGCATCAACACAGTACATAAAGCTTTACAGAGCCCACAATCATTTCACTAACTAAGGTAAGGTCACACTTTACTGTCCCCACCACAGTCTAAAGCAGGGGTCGACAAACTGGCCTTTAGGCCAGACACGGTCTAGCCGGTGATTCGTTCCAGCCTAATGCCCCCTGGCTGATCCAGCCTAATGCTGGCCTGCAACCCGCAGCTCCAGAGCCGTGGGTTGCCGGCGGATCGGCTAGGGGGCGTTGGGAACTAACAGCCGCCCCCTTGCAGTTGCTCCCCTATTTACCGTGGTAAATAGGGAAAGCTCCCTGAAGGTAAATCCCTCTCCTCGGCAATGCATACGGAGGAGAGGGATTGTCACTTCAGGCGGCGTTCCCTGGTGGTGGGCAGAGCCATCAGGGCGGGTCCGGCCTAGTGTGCTCTCACCCATCTCATAAATAGCCTAGCAACAGAAATTTAAAGTCTGTATGCAGCTTTAGGTAAATTTTGTGGGGAAATAAATTAACATATTAGTATGTTTTGGGGACATAGATAGAAACCAGAGTGCTTGGAAACCCATGCAAAAACACACAGTAGAAACTCATATAGTGTAGATATTCTTCTGGACAAGTTTGGAACATGGGGCACTAATGATTCAAGGCAAGAGAGGTATACATGTTGGCATAGTTTCAAGTAAATACAAAGTTCAAAATAGCTGACAAGCTAAATGAACTGTATTCTATGTAACACTAACTGTAACATAACACATTTTCTTTAATGTGCGCCTTTGAAGCTTGACAATAAATACATTTTAAGGGTGTATAACCACAGTGCTGGTAGAGGAGATGAAATCTTCACAGTAGTGTACTGGAAAGCTGAACCTTCCTCCAATTGGCCAAGTGGTTCTTTTTACGTAATGTTTGACTCAAGAGAGTTCTCTACCTATGGGTGGGAACAGAATCTTTTTGTCTAAGACATTTGTCTTTAACATCATGCTAAAATATGTATATATAGGCAAAAATGGACCATTTAGTACTAAACTGCAAGGTATTTGCAAAACCAAAAGTGCTCTCAGCATTGTAAACAATAACTTGGTAATGATGAGCATTCCTAGAATGTCTACATATTGTCACACTTTTACTGTGAATGTGCTGGAAATAGATTGTGCAAGTGTAAAGAAAATGCTGTAACACATTGGGGTGTCTGTGACTGCTACTAGTAAAGGCATATCCCATAATGCATTCCACTTCTTGCTCATGTGTATTATCAGCTTATTCCAACTGCTGCAACTTGTGAATTTTTCGTAGGCCATCATGTACTGACCCAAAGACAATTTACGCACAGCAATACTTGTTCAGTAAATACTTGCTGATAAGACAATTACTGAATACTTTGGTTAAAGGGCAATCCGTTAAATATACAACCAATATTGCAGTTGCATGTTTGGCTAATTTAATTTTTTCTTAACTTGCAAGGACTTCCCAGTTTAAAAAGGAAAACATTTTAGAGGTTTTTTTGCCAACTAGAGATTTAATGCACAAACCTGTATATATTTTATTTTCTAAAGCTTTACCTTGTTGTCTTTTACTAACCCCAAGAGCAAATAGCATATATGCCTAGTTTGCTACTGTATCCTACTAGACTCTCTAAAAGCCAGGGCATCTTTTATCTGCTCTTATGAATGCTGCTCATAACCTCCATGCATCTCTTCCTTGCACCAATGAACACAGGTCAGAGTTCATCTCTAGTGTGCCATACATCTGTCTGTTCAGCATCAGAAAACATCTTCTCTTTGCTGAGTGTGGAAATGGTAAGTATGAGAGTTCAATCATTAGGCTTGTGTTTAATCATTAATGCCTAGGATTCCTTAAAGGAAAATTTCCTTTCCTGTCCGTTTTCACATCTTTAAAATACCAATGTGCCTGGAGAGATTAACTGAAACATGAAAACTTCTTCATAGGTGTTCTGTTTTGTGAATCCCCACTTCTTCAATAATGAATGAGAAAAACACTTTATGATCTGCCTGTGATAGAGATGTACAGAAAGAGAAGAAGAAATTTTCATTTTATTAGAGACTGCTGTGTGGATGTGTGCCAATGTAAGATGCCTGGCTTCCTATCAATCCAACAGCATATCACAATTAATTTCTTTTTGTTTTTTGAATCCCTTGCTTGCAAAATTAACCAATAATTAAAATTTTGATGTTTTAGTAAAGGATAAATATTTCATAAAACAAATGGGAGTGACTATTTTGAGTGTCAATGCATCAAAAACGGCATGCATTTCAACCTCAACCGAAGAAAAGTAAAAACAGAGAGAAGGGTGCTTATTTTGATCTTTGTGCAGATAAAGTCAAAAAATTATTATTTGTCAAATATGTAAGTCATACCACAGCAGACAAACATAAGACAGTAGCACAGATTGTTTATTGATGCCAGTAAGTCAGAGCTGAGCTATGTGAGATCTTGGAGCATGCAATGTAAGGACTCAATGCAGAGCACTTGTGACACTGATATTAAATAATAACTTGTTGGCCTTACCAACAATCTATGCAAGATGATTGTGTGGTACAGAGGCAGAAAAGGGTCATTATATACAGCTTCACACAAAGGTTTTTAATTAAACATATAGCAATACATTTACATGAGGTACAGTTAACACGTTTTGATTTGGTTTCCAATACGAATTTCAGGTACACCTTTTTCAACTCTTTCAACTCAAACCCATCACAAATCTTTATACACACACATCCTGCTTTTGTGCATTGGTTGTATGCAGTCTACATTTGTTATGTACTTCTTTCAACACCACTTTTTTAGTCAGTCATGTTTATCCTTAATTTAGGCCTTTTAGGCTACATACACACATCAGCTGATTTTCGTCCGATTATCGCATCAGGGCTGGTATCAGACGAGAATTTGACGTGTGTACAGCGGCTGCCTGACGTCATGCAATACAAGAGAAGAGGAGAGAGTGCAACAGGGTGCCGCTTGCTTGTCCCCCCATCAACCAAAACAGTGCTGTATGTACAGCACTCGTTGATGCATCTTTCAGTATTTTGTCATCGGAAGGGACCTTTCAAAAAAAAGTGTAATGCGTGTATGTAGCCCTATTCTCCATCTTTACAATTAAGATTTACTGTTTTTTTTTTAATTATTTGGTGTTTGTATTTGGGATCCTACTCCATTAAGACTGTTCAGGTATTAAGCTGATGGGAATTTTTAATACACATTGTTTATTTATACATTTTATTCAGTAGAATTCTAGCATTTGTGTTACAATTACCAATTCTGGGCTTCCAGTGCCGGGACTCCACCCCATGACGCTATGATCAGTCAAAATATATTTATAATAATTGGTCCAGTCATTTTTAGACAAAGCAACAATACTCAGAGTATAAGCTATACATAACACAGGTCAACATGTCATTTTCATCAGATATATTTTTGATGTGGATTTCAAATCTGTGTTCAGTTTTTCTCTAACACATCTAGTTTTTGTGATGCAGCTATTTAAATGTTGTGTGAAATTCGATATAAATTGCCTTAACATAATACAACATCAATCAACAGTTTTCTTTTTTTTAAGGTTAGAGATCACATTAACTGGGATTGATTTCTTTTGTCATCATGCCTAGAAATTGCCTTAATGATCCAGTTTCTGTTGAGTGTGTGGTTCATTCACGACGAAAGCACAACGTCACCAAATTACCATAGAATTAAAAAATGTATACAAATTAAATTTCAGGTGTCCACTTTGTGACCAGGATAAATCTTGGGCTCCACATTTCATCTGTACCAGTTGTTCCAACGGACTACGTGACTGGCTAAATCGGCGTAAAGCAGCATGTCATTTGCAATCCTGTGTGGAGAGAACCGCGAGACCATCTAATCGACTGCTATTTTTGCTGCGTCAACAAAAGTGGATTCTCAGCACAGTAAAACTAAGCACAAAATTGTATATCCCAGCCTCGATTCTGCAATTAGGCCTTTTCCCCATGATGATTCATTGCCAGTTCTGGTACCGCCACATGATGGACTTGCTTCTGTAGAAGGTGATGATGAATGTGCTGGAGTTGCAGCCAGGTACAACCCCGAATCATCTGATACTGATACTTGGCCCAAGAAGACTGAGAACCAGAGACCTGACACAAGCAGAGCTGAATGATCTAGTTCGTAATCTAAATCTTTCCACAAGACAGGACATAGGAGAACTTCTTGCTTCAAGGCTTAAACAGAAGCACTTGCTTGCAAAGGGTGTATCTGTAACTCACTACAGAAACAAAATCATAACTTTACAACATTCTTCACTAGTGATGGCTCACTGTGCTACTGCCATGATATAAATTAACTCTTTACCAGTTTGTCACAAGAGCATGTTCCATCTGAATGGCATATCTTCATTGATTCCTCTAAAAGAAGCTTAAAGGCAGTCCTATTGTATAATGGTAATTCTAAACCAAGTTTACTGATTGCCCTAAAGGAGTCCTATGACTACTTGAAGCAATCCAGTATAAAATACACAAGTGGGACATTTGTAGGGATTTAATGGTCATTGGCTTGCTGGGAATGCAAGGGAATTCAAGGAGGATTTAATAAATATTGATGTTTCCTCTGCCTGTGAGACAGGAAACCATTATGTCAAGCATGATTGGCTACCAGGAGATACTTATAAGCCCGAACAAGCAGTTGTCAAGTTTCTGCCTCTGGTTGATCCGCATAACATATTTCTGCCACCTCTTCATATCAAGTTAGGCTTGATGAAGAACCTTGTAAAGGTCATGGGTAAATCAAACTCCATGGGTTTTCAGTACCTTGTTGAGAAGTTTCTGCCTCTTGTTAATCCGCATAAAATATTTCTGCCACCTCTCCATATCAAGTTAGGCTTGATGAATCAAACTCCATGGTTTTTCAGTACCTTGTTGAGAAGTTTCCAAACATAAGCACTGCAAAAATGAAGGAAGGGATATTTATAGGGCCACAGATCAAGTCTGTTTTGCAGGATGATGTTTTCAATCTCTCTCAGCAGCTGAGCTAGAAGCTTGGGATGCATTAAAGTGGCTATGTGAAAATTTTCTGGGTAACCATAAGTCTCCTGTATACAGGGAAGGAGTTCAGAATCTACTTCATACCAGAAACTTGGTTGTCACGTGTCATTAAAAATACATTTCTTGCATTCACATCCAGAATTCTTCCCAGAAAATCTTGGTATGGTGAGTGACAAACAAGGAGAATGTTTTCACCAGGAAATCAGTTAACCTCCCCTAGCGGTAATCCTGAGTGTGACTCGGAGTAGCTTTTACATGCAAAAAGCGACAATCCCGAGTCACACTCGGGGTAACTTTAGAAGCCCTCCATAACTTTGCCCCGCGCTCCAGCGGCGATCGGATGGTCCCGCTGTGATGCCGGGGCACCGGTCCGTCGGGGGGCGTGGCCGGGAATTTAAAAGCAGATTACCGAGTAATCTGCTTTTAAATACCACCCAGGTCCCTGCTCGTATCCGGGACCCGGGTCGCTGCTCGCATCAGCAGCGAGATGCGAAGCACAATGCAGGACTTCTGAATTCACAATGAAGTACTTTATTTGACATTCTTCATGAATCAAATGACATGGCATAGTGAAAGGTGTATGAGTTTCCAGTGGAAAAGGAAAAAACTTGACCAAAGATCAAATGAGAATTTCCTGCATGCTTTTGACACTGCAACAATTATACTGAACATCATACAGACCTGGGCTCACTTGGTATGGAAGAAAAATTAAATAAATAATAATACTGAGGTGAAACTATCATCCATATTAACCACTCCGATTCAGTTAATATTATTTAAAAAATAATGGTTACTTTATGTTTCAGCCTATATCATGACTGACATTTACCTTTTTTTGAAAAGTGGGTATGGGTTTGTCACAGTTGATTCTAGACCTGGTTATATCTTGCAAAACTTGCACATACTTAGGCCAGATTAACCTTATATATACCAGTGGTGCAATGGACAGGTTATTCTAGTACATTCATCCCTCCCTGCACATGTCTTTGACCACTGATAAACAGTGATGTTAATAGAAGGATCACCAGATGAAAATAAAGGTAAATAGCTAAACGTTAATCAGGGTAACCAGTAAAAACTAATGGTTAATATTCAGCACTACCAGATAATAAACTTAAGGAAATGTCACTGCCTTCTGCCTTTTACAAGCCACTCTGCACATTACTACAGTATAATGTCAGCCTCACCACAGCACTGCTGACCTCTTCAAGACATTTTCACTTTCAAAGATGTGATAATTGCAACTGGAAAGCATTGGCCTTGATTTTAACTTAACCTATTAAGAAGGGGCTTTTCATTTTGAGTGTAATTCAGAGAAGTGCAAATTGCTTTTTAAAGTGAGTTTTAGCTAATGCTGAAGAAGATTCTCTCTTGTTCTGGATCCATTAAAAGCAGCGCAATTTACTTGGAGATTCTGCTCTTGCTCGTGATGCAAGCAATTCCCAGATCTAGCTATTAATTGTTTAATCAAACCTGACAAGAGTTCTTCACGCGACCAGCTCTCTGCATGAGAAACTGGTAGAGTTATAAGACAGGAAACCTTCTGCGGGAAACAGCCAGATCAGCAGGCGTGAATTCGGCCTTGTAGGATTTAATCTTCCACCTTGATTGAACTCCTATTACTCCAATGTCCTCTCATTCCACTGAGACTCTGCTTTTTCCTTTTCCACTACAATCTACCTCTCAGTTTCAATTACACCTCTACTTATATCTGTCTGCAGCGTTTAACCCCTTTGTATGCAACCAGGGTGTGCTTCAACTGACAGTCTCTAGATGTCTGCTGACATTTAATACCTGTGATCAGTAAATATGAAATACCTAGGTGATGAAGGAATGCAATTGTTAAGAACGCCTGTAGAAAGAAATAAAAAAGTGACATAAAGCGATAACAGAACATTAGAACAAAATGACATAGTTGTGACTTACGTGTGAACATTGTCAGAAACCACGGGATTGCATATAGCTGGAAGAAAACAAAGACACAATCAGTCTGTGAATGAGGAGATCTGAAAACCAACATGTATAACCAGTATGCCACATTAAATGTTTAAGTTATGATACATGCGTCACTGGGTGATCATGCAGTACAAATCAATTCCTTTCTTTAAAGTAAACCTGTCAAAAACTCTCCAACTGTGTAAGGAATCCTCCTTTGTGCTGCATTTACATACAGCTACCATCCCAACCAGGATACTGGGAAACAAGTATATTGGTTTACCCTTGTAAACTGTAAGGCATGGCCCTCCAATCAGGCCAGGAGACTGGTCATTGAAGCACACAGCAGAATGGCATAGTATTTGTTATTTTGTTGTCTATGTACTACTGAGAGAGTTTCCCATTATTTCCTATCCACTAAAAATTTGTGGGAAAATTCAATTTAGCGTTCCTCCATTGATTGGACAAAAATGAATTGGACAAAAAAGTTCTTTATCTTGTATACCATTCTAACCCCGTTTTCGGCTGCCATTATAAGGTAAGTTTCTGCAGTAAATGTTCCTTGTATATTGTATAATTTTTTACATATAATATGGTTCCTAAACTAACTATGAATTAATTCTTACTAAAGAATCCATTTGTATGTGCTACCAAGATCCTGTTCTTCATTGTTATCAGGAGGTAGGTGTCCATAGTAACCACCCCTATACTATAGGTGGACTTTATACACATTTTTGTTCCAAGATCCAATATTACTTAAACCCCTTACTATAGACCCTATCTGAATGATGCCACACAATACACAGAGGACACCTGGGATATAAAACATTAATCAATTGTAACAAGTACTACTAAGTAAGTACCCCCAGTAGTAACCACCATGTACCCCTTTTATTATATTAACACTCATATCCAATAGACATCTATATGTGTTTCCCTTAAAACTAAGACTCAAATATATAGACATATCCAAACAAGGAGAAAAGTTATCCACCAACACTTTATTAAAAAACCCAACAATATGAAACCTACTTTCTAAGCAGCAAAGGGGATCACGAGACAAAGTAAGACCTACTTTAAACATAAATATTACTAGAGTAACTTAACTAAGATTTACATATTGTATTATTAGTTTTTTTTTCTTCCTCTCCTATTTAGATTCTTTGTTTTTTTTGGAATGTCCTAGCACATTTGCTTACTCTTACTATACTTTGATGCAATGCTCTAAAACCAAACCTATACACTATTAGTGAACAAGTAAGTGTTGTTAAATCATTTTATATATATGGTGACTTTGATGGATGTCTTATTACAATCATATGATAATGTCTGCACTGTATATTATCTTAGTTACAGTACATAATCTCAAGGAATCCCCTGAGGCAGCTCATGGGACCGGAACACGCCAGTGTATGAGATTCTTTGTCTGTGAACTTTATTTATCCCGTAACATGGGGCACATTTTGCACTAAGTTTGTATAGAAGACGTCTGTCTAGTTTGGAACATGGCTCAGCGGTTCTCCGTTAGACATAGGCAAAATATTTTGTTTAATAAAATTGAGTTTCTTCATTTAAAAACCTGTTTGCCATAAGCCCATCTTTTCTCTTTTGCCTTTTTGATTTAGTAACACTCCATACTACAAAAAGCTTTTAATTAAAAAAATGGCAATTTGGCTTACTGAATAAGGCAACAGACAATGTCAAAAAGTATAGTCCATAACAATCAATCACAATTGTTTAATATGAACATGTTTATCACCAGCATACCACTCTTTGCAAGTTTTTTTTTTTTGGATTTGGTAAGCACAGACAATACAGTTAGGTCCGTATATATTTGGACAGAGACAATTTTTTTTTAATTTTGGTTCTGTACATTACCAGAATTCATTGTAAATGAAACTCATTTGATAGATGCATTTGAAATGCAGACTTTCAGCTTTAATTCAGTGGTTTGAACAAAAAGATTGCATAAAAATGTGAGGAACTAAAGCCTTTTTTTATACACAATCACTTCATTTCAGGGAGTCAAAAGTATTTGGACAAATTCAAAAGCTCAAAATAAAATGTTAATTTCTAATACTTGGTAGAAAACCCTTTGCTGGCAATGACAGCCTGTAGTCTTGAACCCATGGACATCACCAGATGCTGGTTTCTTCCTTTTTAATGCTCTGCCAGGTCTTTACTGCAGCAGCTTTCAGCTGAAATGCATGCTCAGTTGGGTTCAGATCAGGTGACTGACTTGGCCATTCAAGAATATTCCACTTCTTTGCTTTAATAAACTCCTGGGTTGCTTTGGCTTTATGTTTTGGGTCATTGTCCATCTGTATTATGAAACGCCTCCAAATCAATTTGACTGCATTCAGCTGGATTTGAGCAGACAGTATGTCTCTGAACACCTCAGAATTCATTCGGCTGCTTCTGTCCTGTGTCACATCATGGATAAACACTAGTGTCCCAGTGCCACTGGTAGCCATGCACGCCCAAGCCATTACACTGCCTCCGCCATGTTTTACAGATGATGTGGTATGCTTTGGATCATGAGCTGTTCCACGCCTTCTCCATACTTTTTTCTTGCCATGATTCTGGTAAAGGTTGATCTTGGTTTCACCTGTCCAAAAAATGTTTTTCCAGAACTGTGCTGGCTTTTTTAGATGTTTTTGAGCAAAGTCCAATCTAGCCTTTCTATTCTTGAGGCTTATAAGTGGCTTGAACCTTGCAGTGCACCCTCTGTATTTACTTTCATGCAGTCTTCTCTTTATGGTAGACTTGGATATCGATACACCTACTTCCTGGAGAGTGTTGTTCACTTGGTTGGCTGTTGTGAAGGGGTTTCTCTTCACCATGGAAATGATTCTGCAATCATCCACCACTGTTGTCTTCTGTGGACGTCCAGGTCTTTTGGCGTTGCTGAGTTCACCAGTGCTTTGTTTCTTTCTCATGATGTACCTAACTGTAGATTTTGCCACCTCTAATATTGTAGCAATTTCTCAGATGTTTTTTTTCTGTTTTTGCAGCTTAAGGATGGCTTGTGTCACCTGCATGGAGAGCTCCTTTGACCGCATGTTGTCTGTTCACAGCAAAATTCTTCTCATACAAGCACCCCCCAACCCCCCTTAAAAAAAAAATACAGGCCTTTTATCTGCTTACTTGATAATGACATAACGAAGGAATTGCCCACACCAGCTCATGAAATGGCCTTTGAGTCAATTGTCCAATTACTTTTGAGCCCCCTGAAATGAAGTGATTGTGTAAAAAAAAAAAGGCTTTAGTTCCTTACATTTTAATGCAATCTTTTTGTTCAACCCACTGAATTAAAGCTGAAAGTCTGCAGTTCAACTGCATCTGAGTTGTTTCATTTAAAATTAATTGTGGTAAAGTACAGAACCAAAATTAGAAAAAAGTTGTCTCTGTCCAAATATTTATGGACCTAACTGTATAAGCATTACAAATATTACAAATGAACTTTACAGATTTCAGACATTTTAGTGTAAATAGAGAATACATTTTTAATACTTTAAAGCAGATTGGTAATGCTGGAAAAAGATCCAGAAGGAAAGAACAGTCTTGTTCACTAGAGTGTGCTGTGCAGAGAAAACACAGATAAATGATCAATGTGATGTAAGTGCTTCAAGCACTTTGTGGATATGGACAAGAACCTTGAAGAGCACTTGTCAGTTAACAGGTGCAGGAAGATTTTTTCTTTCATATGGTGTTGAATGAAAAAGTAGAAGCCATAATTTTCCATTGTTTTTGTAAGGGATAATGGTTTAAGCCATTGAGTAGGATATGTGGAATGGCTACTGTAAGTAATAGCTCCATTTTTGTGTGCTTTTCTAAACATTTAGGACTCGCAGCAGGGTAAGGTCAGTGAGGTCAAAATGAGAAATTGTGGTCAAGGTATTAAAGCAAAATCTGGGCCCCTATACTGTATAACACTAACCCAAATAAGGCAAAGAGATTCAAGATGATTTATTTCTGAAGAATCCATAACAAACTGTCAATGATAGCATCCACAGCAGAGTTTACTACTGAATCTTTCCATGTGCTTTCTGCACAAACACACACAGGGATTCCCAACACTATTCATATAGCTTTCGAGAATCTGTTACTTTGCAGTGGTAGCTTATATTATGTTCATATTATCAGTTGTCACTCATCGTGATTGACACTGGAGTTACATCACTGAACGAATGCTTGACCAAATAATACTTTTAATACCATAAAAAAAGAGAAAAAAAATAATTAACAGTGCTTACCTACTCTGCCTTATTTTACTGGATCATATCATTACCTTGAAAACTGCTGAAACACATATAACAATACATTTGCTTGTTTCTAACTTATTGTCAAACCTATATTTGGTACTGACCCTAGTTTATAGAAACATATATGTTATCAGCACATGTGTAAAAGTACTTACTAGAAGTATGCTTTATAGATATTAGAAAGTTTTGTTAGAACTTTAGATCTGGGTAATAAATCTCTTCAATCCCAGCCAAATCTGAAAAGCTGTATGGAAGCATTTGAGCATATCCACTACCATTTTTTTCAAGCTGTGCTCAGGACAAACTGATTAATGTACAGATATAATAAATATATGTGAACTGTTTAGACTAGAAAAATTGTATCTATTTAGAAACATGGGATCTTATGGACATTACTGTTATTTGTAGCAAAAAACACTGCAAAAACTATACATAAACATGATTTACATGAAGAAAACATACCATACATCAAGTATTTACAAATATTTAAAAACCATACCATTCAAAACATAGGGGGCCTCATTTGTTAAAGCTCTCCAAGGCTTGAGAGGATACAATTTTATCAGTGAAGCTGGGTGATCCTGCAATCCTGGAATGAAAAGATATTAGCTAATTGTTAGCAAACATTTTCAATCCTGGATCAGATGTATTCCAGGTTTGCTGGATCACCCAGCTTCACAGATGAAAGTGTATCTTCTCCAGCCTTGGAGAGCTTTAATAAATAAGACTAAATGAGTGATTAGAATTAGGTGAACACACGCATTTCCAAGGCTCCAATAGTAATCATTATTGTGAGACTAGAGTAAGAGATACTTTAAAACCAGAAATCATCAATGGGGCCTCAAGCCTATGTGAAGTGTTTTACTGGTCAAATGATTTGTATTGATGTCCATCCACTTTTAAGATTTACTTAGCATTGGTACCATGAAGCACTGTCCCAAAAATTGAGTGACTGCATTTTTTTTCAGCAACACTTACAAGTTTTCTTTACCTTTTCATCCATTGACTGAACATTAAAAAGAGAAGCAGCAAGTTAGGTATCTCAGCTCTGTGTCATTCTGTGTTATTCGCTGATCAAAATGTGTTTTGTTAGCACCATTGCTTACAGAAACAAACTGAACAATATGAATACAGAGCAGCAGTATTGTGTATTGTATCTGCCTGGAGTTCAGCTTTAAGCAGGAATTACTTGTCATTTTTAAATACTTAGGCGCCATAGTATTCTTTCAATTCACAACAGTATTTTTAAAAATATAATTTATTTGTACTATTTTACCACACTGGGTAATGGGTTCATATTTTTTTCCAACAAAATATCTACGATTTTCCTTTGAATAGCTTTTGCCGTATTTTAAAATACATTTATAGGGACAGGAAAGTGATCGGAAATTTGATTGTGGTCTGGTACTTTAAAATGACTTTTCTTTTATTTCTCAAAATAAACGTAGACACTTTTGCATTCTTTTTTTAGTACCACAGTGCCCTCTAGCAGTAGAGGATAGTAAAACAAAGAATCTTAACCAATATTTGTAGGAATAGCTTTAATTAGATTTAAAATGTGCAAAATGAAAATAAATATATACACATCATATAGAAAGGCCTAATTATGTTTAGACAAACTGGACTATACACTTCACAAAGCACAATGGGCTTCATTCATCAAACTACAAAAATACTAATCAGATGTTACAAGTGGTCTTATCACATATGATAATATCATTTTATTCATGAAAGGGAAAAAGTTTCAAGCCTTATTAACACTTGGAATGCTTCCCCTGCAGTTTAACACCTGGCTTAAAAAGCTTTGATGCTAAAAGAAAAATGCATTCAAGTGTGTTATAGAACAGGGTTACTAAACCTTTTTAACTTGGTGAACCTTTAAATAATAACTTTCAGTTCTCAGGGGAACCCTGGTATATTTACCTAATTCACAGCTCACAATAAACTAGTACAATGGTCAGTAGGAAGAATGCCTCCTACACTGCTGACCAGTGGGAAGAATGGCATCCTTACAAATAGCCAAAAAGATAATTGGGGGTCACTTAAACGGAACTGAGAGGCACAAATTGCTCATTGATAAAGGAACCCCTAGAAATCTCTGGAGGAACCTTCGCTGAGAAACTCTGCTTTAAAAGCATTGCTTCATTGTAAAATAAATACAATAATAATAAAAAAAAGACAATCCATTTTTTCAAAGTTACTACCTACCCATCCCGCCCTACCAGATATACAGACTGGTATCACAGCCCTGCCAATACTAGCCTATATGCTTTTTAGTATTGGGTGTTACTTTGAAAGAAAAAAAGGTGAAAACATCATCCCAGCACAATAATGCTAGATATTTTGGTCTTTGACAACACCCACTATACACCCTCATGCTTTTTACTCAATGTTACAACACTCACCATATTATCTCTTGATGTCTTTAAACTATCCCCAGCTCACATACATACTGTGCTGATTAGAGGTGTTCAAAAAATACTATAAACCCTGTGAGTGCTGATTTTTTTTATAGAAATATAGGCAGTAAATAACCAAGAAGTTAAAAAGAAAATATAGAAAGTGTTGATATTAAAAATAATCTGACAAAATTAGCCTCAAGGCTGACAGCTACTGTGGTGCTGTGGGAATATTTGTTATTCTTCGTTATTTATTAAGGAGTCGAGTCTATTTATAAAGCAGTGAATCTGACATTCACCGAAACATTCCCTAGTGGAGAATCAATCTCTGCTATTTAAATACATGAACCTGGAAGATTCTACAACAAAGAATGTTTTGGTGAATGTCAGATTCACCGCTTTATAAATAGACCCAAATGGCTGTTTTGCAAAAAACAGACTGCATACACATAATACTAAAACATATGTGAAACATCAGAGCAAATTTATTGGAGGTTTCTCCCTACTACCCCCCGATGCCTAACCAGCGGCCCTTGGGCACTTCCTCTGAACCCCCCACAGACACTGATCTGATTTGGTGCTCAAAGGATTAAAAGTAAAATATTTTTAAAACTGGCTTTTAGTGGTTATTGGTTTGATTTATTTGCCTCTCACTATCTTTAATATTTTGTGCTTTTTGCACTGTGTTTTTTTTTTTCTCTCTGAATTTTGAATGGGTCTTGCAAAAAAACAAACATCAAATATGGCACATGTAATTTTTAATTACATGCTGCAATGTAAAAGCATTGACTTAAAAAGGGATTGTAATAGCTGTGAGCTCTAGAAGTATCATAAATAGGGGTCATTAGTCCATGACTCTTTGGGTCTATAACTGCCTCCCATTTCTAATGACTCATATAATAAATTTGTAGGCCTCCTAAATAATGCATTTTTGCAGCCCCAAGACAAGTACCTGCAAAATTACATCTAATGAATATGGTCCTCTCCTCCTTTATCATTGTCTGTATTAGTCTCTCATTTGCAGCCCCTATTTAATGTACAGCGCTGCGTAATATGTTGGCGCTATATAAATCCTGTTTATTAATAATAATAATAATAATAATAATAATAATAATGGTAAAAAGAAGCTAACCACTAATGCTATACACTGCATTTGTCCAGGACACAGCTTTCACATTGCATGTTGGCATACAGGAAATTTTAAATTTTTGGAGCATTTGTTATCTTTATGGATAAAATATACATGTCAAATAAAAGGAAATCAATAAACAATACAAATCCAGGTATCGATCAGTATTAGTTTATGTTTTGACTTCAAACTTTGCCAGCCGGGATTTATACAGGCCTTCAGTAACTAAAATACTTGATAAACCTACTCCAACTGATCAGGCTTTAATATTGTTTTAATACTTTTTTGCATCTATTACCATTTTAAAGGGTGTGAAAACCGAAATCACTATTTGATTGGGGACTTTCTCTAACTTATAGGTTTCCACTTTCAGAAGTGTCTATACAAACAATAATGGGGAAACGGTCCTGAAACTTGTTGCTGGATATCTATTCAACATCAGGGAAAAATTGCCTGTAGGTAATATTGCAATGCCAAATGTAAACCCATGCAAACGATACAAATTGTTACTCAGTGAGGGACACAGCCTGTATGATAGGGGGAGGAGGTTCAACGTTTCTGAAAATATGAAAAAGCAATACATTTTACTTTTTTCTGGAGATTAGAAACTGACTGAATATATTTTCAATAAGGATACATATCAAAATCACATTTTAAACATTTGTGTAAGATTGAAGACTTTTTTTTTATCTTTCTGAAAAAAACAAAGTTGTTTAGATTTTACAGAAAAGCTGAACACTGGTTGAATCTTGTTGGGAGATGTGGTTCGCTACTGGTCTCAGCTGGTGCTGGGCACTCACTTTGCTATGCTCTTTCTGTTTCCATGCTTGCTGACCTATAACAGGGTGTAAATTGGATGAATCTAAAGGAAATGTGGCCAGAATGAAAAGCATACAGCAAATACGTTACATCAAACCAGGTTTTGATGCTTTTTTTCCCTCCTACTGTAAGTTTAATCTATTCTGCTACAAGAAACATGTTGCAGATGTTGGTTATGGGGAATCAGAAGCATACAGTTGGGAATAATATTTACTATTATCTTTAATTTCAAAAAAATATAATACCGTGTTTCCCGAAAATAAGACACTGTCTTAAATTTTTTTTGGCTCCCAAAAAACACACTAGGTCTTATTTTCAGGGGATGTCTTATTTTTCCATGAAGAAGACTACAGTACACATTTATTGTTGAAAGTCACTCATGATCACTCATGTTCCATTGATTGTCCCCTTCTGATCACTCTATGCCATTGATTATCCCCTTCTGATCACTCTATGCCATTGACTGTCCCCTTCTGATCACTCTATGCAATGATTGTCCCCTTCTGATCACTATGAAATGATTGTCCCCTTCTGATCACTATGAAATGATTGTCCCCTTCTGATCACTCTATTCCATTGACTCCATTGTCCCCTTCTGATCATTTACCCGTAATTAAGTGCAGGGATCTCAGTTAGGGCAGGGATCAGCAGCTTGCTTCCTTGTTCAGAATCGCGGGGGCACGTGTGCAGGCTTTTTACTTTCAGTTTGGCTCAGGAATAGACACGCCCTGCAGCCAGCATCAAAGACACACACACTGCAGCCAGCATAAAGGACACACACGCAGGATCAGATATCTGGAGCTGTCTCGGTGAGTACTTTTTTTTAATTTACCGGTATGTATGCTTTTATTTTCTTTTTCTCCTAGGTCTTATTTTCGGGGTAGGTCTTATATTAGGGCAGGTTTACAAAATAGTGCTAGGTCTTACTTTCGGGGTAGGTCTTATTTTCGGGGTAGGTCTTATATTAGGGCAGGTTTACAAAGTAGTGCTAGGTCTTACTTTCGGGGTAGGTCTTATTTTCGGGGAAACAGGGTACTTATGAGGAAATCCTGTACAAACTATAACACCAAAGGTAAAAAGCTCCTTACCCAAACAAGCTCACAATAGAGCAGCAATCACCTTATAACATGGGTAAACGCCTTGAAATACCTTTCAAGTCTTCAGGGATCCCCTGGCATAATTACTATATCCAGTATTTTAGTGTGGTGGTCAGTAAAAATGCCTTTTACATTGTTGGCCATTGGGAAGAATCTCACCCTTACACATCATCTAACTGTCATTTAACTGACCTGAGAGAAACACTGACCTGATTCAGAAACACTGCTATAGAGACTATATACAACAGATATAAAAACTAACACAAATCTAAAACATAAAATGTTAATTAATATGACAGTATATTGACTACTATGAGAAAACTATAAGAAGCAACAGCAACCTAAAGTTCGCCTTTAAGTTTCATATATCAAAATAATTAAATATGATTGGTTCATGTAAACATCTTTTATTAATACAAACCCCATCCCCTGCAGTATTAGCAATGACTAATATACCAAGGGATGTGGATAGAGATTACCTTGCATCACATGCATGTAAATGATGATAGGCTTTCATGCAGGCTCCATTATTTTGTCACAGACCATGTCACGCAATTACACTGGTGGAAATGGAAATTGCAAAAACTATATATATCACCAGAATACTTTTGAAAGTTTCTAATAAATACTTAATACATTAATGTTCACTGACATTTGCCATAATTTATGTTTCATTACTAGTTTTTGCATACATTAATGGTGTTCCATAGTGAATAGAAATGTATTTATAGATGTCCTAGTATAAAAATGGCTACAGGGTCAGTATACATACCCTGAAACATCTGAAATTTATAAAAAGAAACATACATTTTCTTTTTACTGGAGATCCAGTTAGCAAATAGGGGACACATACTAAACTACACACTACATACTAAAAGATCAGAAACAACTTTAAAGAATGTTACCCAAACAATGATAATGAGACAAATGACTTTATCTCCAATCAAAACGCTTCATAGCATTACCCCCTTACTTACTACTGTTTCCTCAAATAAAGAACCTAATTTTTATATCATTTGTTTTTTGCATAGATTAACTGAAGAGATGATGCTTATTTCTGAGGAACATGAACACAGCTGGTAATAACTTCTACTCGTGCTAGACTGCTTGATAGGTTCAGAAGAATATTCTAGGATATAAACTCATGCAAATAAAAGAAACTCAAACAGAGCAAGTATTACCCAGAACAATAATAATGCATTACAACCAATGCAATATCAATAATATGTGCAACTTCTGTCTTCTTTGTAAAGAGTGCAGTATGTGACATCAGAGCCCACAATGCTCTTCTGTACATATATTTCACCCAAAAGAACATTCACAGGGGCTTGAACAAAACTGAACAGCTGAAAAAAATACATTAAAAAATATGTATTATGCTGTTTTTTATATGCTGTTCACATCTATATATGAGTTGTTTCTATATATGAGTCATTATCATTTATTCAGTATTAGTCAGTATTATGTCAACTGTTCTAAAAAAATTCACAGAGCCAAATCTAAAAAAAGAGGCTTTATACTCACATGTGCCACTGCCAATTTACAGGATGGCTAAGGTCATCTTAAATATCTTAAAGTTTGTCAGTGCCTAGACATGGGGGCAACTTGGTACACAGTGCAGCAATGCCCCTAAGTGCCCTGGTCTTGGTATGTATGTGTGTATCTTTTGGCTTATATTGTAGTTGTTAAATTAAAACACATTATTGTGTTTTAATATCAGATGTGTTATACATTAAAAAGAACAGTGGCTGCATCCAACAGACAAAAAATAATACATAAAAAACAGAACAGAATGTAAAATGAAATCACACAAAAACCACGGCTGTTAATTTTACATTTATTTTTGTTATAAAATGGGAGAGTGGATATCCAGACAGAAAATTAATTAGGATCTGCTTAGCCTCAGTGGTCTGTGTTTCTGCCCAGCAGCCTGCAGCCCTGGTGATAGAACATAAATGAGAGCACATCCCCAAGGGATAAAAGGCTGTTCTGCTCACTGGTGACTCATAAAATATCTACGGACTGAACCTGGTGTATTATATGATGCGGTACACTCATAATCATACTCTACTCTTTCCTGAACTGTACAACAATGCTATCAGAATTGTTTTTATTTTATTCTATCGTCCAATTCCCCGATTTAATTTTACACATCAAATTTCTCTTACTAGAGCTACGTAAAGAGGAATAGCACTCAACTAAAAATGATTACCTTCTCTGATAAAGATGACTGCAAAATCTATATATATGCATAATGTGAGCAATTAGCAATAAAAGCATGTTTGTATAGATATGCGCACTTTTTTTTACACTAAACATGCACAGAACATAAACATCCATGCTTTCCCTCGCACAAAATCCAGCCTCCTGGCACTCTCTGGCACCCTGCCTCGACAGTTGCTGGTCCACCAGAACTAAACTGTGGGCAAACTTCTCCTAGCTCACAGGCTTCACAGACTTTCTGCATGAACCAAACCTGGCCTCAAGCTCCAACTGCCCAATGTCACAAAGAAACACACCCTTTTATCATCAGCCAGGTGCCTTCCAGCCATCCTCAATTTCTGGCCTGGAAGAGGGACGGAATACCAGACTCACTCATTCTTTCTAAGACCTGGCCTGAATCCCAAATGAAGAGCTGCAAATCTGCAGCCTCACTCTTCCCTATAGCCTTATTCAGGCCCTTATCCCTTTTTCTAGGTAAAATTAGAGATAAAATTTTGAAATCACGTCTATACCCAGCCATACATATCCCAATATGTTATTATATATTTATATATAACCAACCAATGCATGCCTATACTTATGGTATGAGTACTCAACATTTTGGACTTAACTCTAGACAATGAGGAACAGTGGGTAAACTGCTCAAAATATCTAACATGCACAAATTGATACTGTAAACACTTTTTTTTGTTATTTATTGGATATACAGTAGTTAGAATGAATAGTCAGTAGGGAGGGATATCTGTAATTGTGCTAATGTATTGATTCTTCCCCAAGTGGTCTCCACAGCCAGGCGTCCAGGATTGTTTTTTAGGCAAAAAATGCTGTACAGGCATTTACAGGTATTTGTTAAGCTGTTTAAATGCCTGAAAAGGCTGTGTATTTTTCAACTCATGAACAATTTCCTGGCTTCAAAAACACCTATAAACGTGAAGCAAAAGCTCATATATATAATGTATAACATATATGTATATAAACACAAGTGATTGAATGCAAGTTTAGGGAGGCATTTGGATGGCAAAAATGCAGATGAATAAAAATAAATATTTTATATATTAATATAAATAAATATATACAGTAATATTTATGAAAAGGAAAACACTGAAAGTAAGCATTCTCCTTTCAGATTTTTCTATCATTTTATCCACAGTTTTGTTATGTTCAAAATTGCAACAGGGTCTTTTAAAGGCCAAATACACTGCTATTAAAGTTAAAGCCATGCTGACATTTTTACCCTGCTAAAGACATCAGGGGCCAAATATTTTATTATGCACCAGCCATTCTGAAGCTAAATGGTAGGGTAATTTTATGCTGAATTTTCAATTAGGTACAACAAAAAATATATGTGGAACCAGGTTAAGGGAGACTTCAAATACTGGCAAAAATATTGCTACTAGAGACTAAAGGATAAGCCAACCATTCAAAATCTGAAATATCACTTTTTTTTGCAAGGGCAAGTTTTAAAAATAATCCTACTTCATTATATCTGAACATGTGGTGTTTTTACTTTGCATTATATAGCAGAAAATGCATTTGAGGCAGTACTGCCTTTCTAGCAAATCTATAGGTCAGCCTACAGCATTCAGGGTGTTGGTGGCTTAAGAAACATTCAACATTCTGAGAGGTTTTGACTGACCCTGAGCGAGTGGAAGGTTGCCAGGAAACGCAATCCTTCCTGCAGCGAGACACTGCGTTCGGGTGATGAAAGATTAATCAGGTTTTACTGATACTGGATTACTGCTCAAGCACGAAAATCAGGTTTAGGTCCTATTATCAGCTTGCTGATATGTTGCCATGACCGGACACAGGCCATCTTGTTTGAGCGGAAAACAATCTCCTTTATATTAGGGCATTTTCTGTTGCAGCAGGTTGCACACAATCCATGACAAGTTGAATTGCAATAACATATGTGAGATCACATTACTATGAAGCTGTGATAATGTCCGTTAACTTCACGGTAGATATATAAAGTAAAGCTGAAAATTATATTTCACATCACATCCACAAATCAGCATGCGCATTAACAAAGGATTTGAGGTGTTTGTTCTTTGAATTCTGGGAATTTCTGCCCAAATTTAGAAAAAAGTGAAGTAGCTGCTTAAGGGCCACCATTATAAAAAATGTCATCTAAAACACAGTAAGACTAAACCACCTGACCTGAAAAAATATCTTTTAAAGCTTCAATGAAGCCATCCTG
Source organism: Pyxicephalus adspersus (assembly GCF_032062135.1). NCBI lineage: Eukaryota > Metazoa > Chordata > Amphibia > Anura > Pyxicephalidae > Pyxicephalus > Pyxicephalus adspersus. Next base: position 91,639,763 of record NC_092860.1, read on the forward strand.
GCCATCCTCAATGAAGCCATCAATGAAGCCATCCTCCAATCACTGCTTCCCAAATAAACAGTTCAGGATTTGAATCATGCCTTCAGAAATAATCTTGACAGTTATTTACGACATTTAAAGTGTTTGTAACTAGCTACAAAATCAATCCAATGAAGCTGTTGAAGTTATAACATGGTGTAGATCTACAGTTACAAAAATATGTATGCGCCCAGCTGATTTAGCAGGTTCTTTTTTTGGAAAATGTATTACTTTTATCATTTTATTTTTATGTAGTGCAAACAGTCCTTGTATAAACTGGAGATTGCCAGGGTTTCACTGTTTTTGGAGTTCTGGATCTATCAATTACCTTGCAGCTTATTGCCCAGAGTAACTGATTTGTGTCACCATGCGGACCATAAACAGTGCATCAAGTAAAGCAATTGGTTTGCCTTGTGGTGACTGTTTTTCTTTGGCTCCCTTTCCTTTGGACTATTGGAAAGCTCTCCAACTGCCTAATGTTTGCACAACCTTTCTCCAAGTGGTCAGGAACTGATTAATGTTCTCTCTGATGATGTTAGAGTCACTTTGTATGGGCAGAGGGATGGCTCGTCACACTCTCTCTTTTCTTTTCTTTCTGCTCAAATGTACCACTTGGTACTTTTGGTGATTATGTTCCTTCATTCTTGTGGGCCTTGGAATCTGAGTTGCGTACTGTATTTACCTCAATTCAACAGCACTAGATTTTCACTCACAAGTCCTTTGATAGTAGTTGATTTTAGGAATTGGGCTATAAGGTGGTATCTCCTAATCCAGAAGATAAGAATACTAATGTTGTTCCCAACCCGTGTTGGAAATGTAATAGCTTCAGCACATTTGCTGATCCCTACCATTATTAAGATCCTTTTGAGACACAGTTTACACATTCAAAATTATTCCGATTTTTCTGACTGGCATATTCTAACTGAACTGGTATTCTTTTAATTGCACCACAATATTACTTCAACGCTGCAAGAACTGGTAGACCCTTTCCAATCATAGGTCAACGAAATCACAAATTATCAATCCAGTAAAAAGGGCGCTGTTAGTGGAACATGAGTTCATTGGACAGAGTTCCTGGATTCCCAGAAGTATAGATGCCACAGAATTCCCAGTACATGCCACCTGAATCTGGTCTGAAGTTTTATATCTACTGAACCTTCAGTAACCAGCTGTAGCTAAACACATGGACCGCTTCACCTCTCATCCTTCCCAAAATAATTTTCTCTGACCTCTTTTACCTTATCTTCCTTCTCACATATTTTTCAATTTCTCTTTGTACCTCTACCTATTTGCTTTGCATAAATAATAATACAATACTAATAGACCTAATCGCACACTGTATAATATTGTTTGGTGGGAAAGGGCACTTGTCATGCTCAAAGTATATGACCTAACCAGGCACTGCAGATACTAGCAACACAAACTATTCTGAGGATTGGGGGATTTTTTTCACACAGATGACAACACTTTGGAACCAAGACAGGTTGGATAATTATATGGGCAATAGGAAGGTTTTTAATGCATGGTATGCCAGATTGTAATACTGTTTTACACCGTCCCATACACTGACAGCATCCTCTTGTAAATAGCAGAACTGCTGATCCAGAATTGTACGAGATGACATCAAAACTGCACCCAGCTGAGAGTGCAAAGCAACCAAACAGACTTCAGAGGCCCAGTAGCATGAAAGCGAGAAAGCCTATGGAAACGTAGAATGAGGTAATTTTACATCCCCTTTTCTTATAATCCCTTAGACAAAACCAGTAGGTAATCCTTGAATTTGGAAGGGGGTCTCTTTTATAAGAGAATAAAGAATTGCTAGCGATTAAACAACATAGAGAAGGCAGTACATAACTGAAGTTTCTTTCCAAATGTAAGCAGCAGTTGTAATATCCAATATACAGAATGTAGTGAGTACAGTTAACAATAACCTTCAATTATGTGTGTAATACACAGTAAAGGTAAAGTATTGGATTTGTTATTTGAATCACACCACTGTAGGTATACAAAACACATTACTACTCTAAGCTGCCTATTTTGCATCTGAATTATCAATATTCCTCTAGTGTAGGCCATGTGACCATTGCTTTGACATTTATAATGTAGGCCCTACCAACAAGGTGCAATATTTTTTTTTTAGGCACAAGAGATGTGATCTAATATATTTATTATTTACTATTATTTATTATTTACTCCTTAGGTCTGGTAAATACATAACTGTGCTTGTGGTATATATACTAGAGCATCCTATAAGATTTTCTTCTACAAATAAAACAAATGTATTGTAAGGTACTCATGTTGTTTTTCTCTGGTCTTCTGGAAAGACAAATAGTTCATGTCAAGACCATCAAGACCTTTATACCACTTGTTAGGAGGGTATGGTTTTCCTACTGTTACTGAAAAGGGTCCGTATCCACTAAGAGGCGTACCATCAAAAAATTACGTTAGCATATAGGAAGCTGAATGGAGCTGCAGGTGTCACACAGGTGTACAGGAGTGCAATAAAAGGCACATGGACTGGGAGCAGACTTGGGGTTAAATCTGACAAGTGAACTAAGAATGATTTAGGAGTAACTGAGGGCACTGGGTTTATAGATATGTGAACTGGGAGCGGATTTGGGGTCACTGGGTGTACTGGAAATACAAACGTCAGAGGCTGAAGACTGGCATCTGAAGACTAGAAGCACAAGGTACAAGTATACGAGTGTTCTTCAAACACAAAGCTATGTTATTAGCTATTGTTCCCTAAACAGTTCTCTTTAGCTTTCAAAAATCACTTAGCTGCACATGCACAGCTCGGCATAGAAAGCCAGGATACACAGCACTTCCTGTCATCGCTTGCAGCTGCCAGGGCTGAAAAAACTCCTGCGTACCTTCATAGGAGTTATATCATTCTGGCCCAGCCAATCAGGATGGCCAAGGATTGAAACAAGAAAAAGAAATAAAAGAAGAGAACAGCACTCTGCAACAGAATGGGGACAAGTGAGTGTATTGAAAAAAGCAAAAGCACCTGCCCGATCACAATTTAAAAAAAAGGGTTTAGTTCTGCTTTAAAGCTGTATTTTATCTGAAAGATTAAACCCTACTGAATTAAAACAAATGTACCTTAACTTGTAAAATTTACTGTTGTGAACTATTTCATATAAAAAAAGAAAAAGTATGTATGTGCATGAATTTTAAAATCTCTGATGGGCACAAGGGTGTAGTTTGTGGCTCTGAGGAATATGTATGTTATCTGTATCCATGTGCGTGCCTCTACATTATTTGATGCGCTTTATTACATCTAGTTTACTTTCTTTGCACAGACAAGTTCATTAAGAGAGCTTTACAGCTATTTGAGGGGCCAAAGCATACAGTAAAATGAGATATCAGATCTAAATAGATGGCTGCTGACTTGCTGGACTTAGCAGACAGAGATCAAAGCCTTTGTCTGCTCTCCCAGTCATTGGCACACTGAATGACAATCTTTAGCACTGAGACCTTGTGAAGTGTCCCAGTGGGCCCAGCATGAATAATTGTACTAGTTAAGTGCTTTTTTTTTTTACAGTAATATAGATGTAATGTGTAGTTGAAATTCAGAACACAAACATCACTGGCAGATGTGCATGGTGTAAAAAGGGATGACAGAAAGACTTTCTTTAATTGCTTGTGTACAATATTATATTTTAATATACTTTCTCTTTTGACAAGAGATAAAGAGCTGGGGGTGCTGAGTTGGAACAACCATAGCCTCATTGATAAAATCAAGTGATCTATAGTATTGGATTATACACTTTGCATAGGGTTGGCAGGGCCTATCATGTCATGTTTTCTCAATACTCTAAGAGGGTATCTGTTTTAGATGGGCGCTCTGTTAATTTGGCTGCCTTAAACCTCTTTTATTTTTGTTTAGTTTTGTTTTTTAAAATGGCAAAATTACCTTTAAACATGTGACTATTCTTGCCATTTACCTCTCCCCTCCCCATTCTACTTCAGTTACCCATCAGGTATGAGTCAGCACCCACATGCAATTTTTTTTTTATGCTTGAGATTTCAAAAGTGTGATCTTTTCTGGCCTGCACAGGTTATCTAATTTTGTTATTTTCCCTGGTTCAGCTAATTCTGCTACTACTCCCTCCCCACTGTGGGAATGATTTTTAAACTGGTGCTGACTGAGGATTGGTAATGCTTGCATCCCAATGTACAGCAGTCATTCTGCTTCCCCTTGACGTACTTCCAATCACTGTCTTTTCTTTCGTGATGCTGGGCTGGATGAACCCCCCTCTGTATGCCTTTAGAAAATGACATTTTTTGCGCTTAACACAAGATTTAGACCTTGGTTTGTTTTGGCCACATATTTTTAAATTTGAAATTAAATTCTAATGATCCTTTTCTTGTCTAGGGGTTTTTAAGGTGTATTGCCTGTGACTTTTTTCAGGGTAATCCATACTAGTCAGACTCCATACAGGTTAACTCGGCATTATGGGATATGGTTTTCAGGTGCTAGGGATGCATATGTCACCTGTCCTTCTGATCAGACCAGTGTCTTCTTGATATGTTACAACAGCATAATAACCTTGACTAGTCAAGTAGAATGCAAAGTAAAGTTTTTTTTGCTTTTCTTTGCTAAGCATTTTTTTCATGAACAGGGAAACAAGGTAGGGGAGCTTCTTGCCCATATGGAAAGACTATCTGGTTCCACACATTATTTTGTAGGAGCTTGAGGTGTAGAAAAATCATTGCAGAAAAGCACTGTCCAGCAATGTAAGATGAATTCTTTTTAATGACCCCCACACTAATGTACTGTGAGATAGCAGGGGTTCCCCAAGACCTGAAAGTTATTTCAAGCTTTCCTCCATGTTAAAAAGGTAAAAAAGCACTGTTTTAAAGTGTCCTTCAATGTTAAGGAAATACAGATACAAACTTTCATAGTTCTTATTACCTATCTAACCAACTGTAGATTACATATTCCTTGTTTCCTGACCCAAATTTGTGGGTCCTCAGGCTCTATTGTATCTTATATGGAATATCACCATCATAAATCAGTTTTGGGAGAATACTCTCAAATTTTACCATGATTTGATGGGCTGCCCATTTCCACTTTCCACCACCGGGAACTGTTTAAACCCATAACTTATACTGCTCCGCAATGTACCCTTTTACATACATTTTTAGTTTTAGCTTGAACTACAACTTTGGTTCCAAAGGATGTCTCCCTATCCTCATACCATTTACTATAAAGGAAGATAGTTTATGCTTTTGATTTTTTTTATGCTCTGATCTCCTGGGAAGATTTAAAATGATTTGGGGTGTCTGGCTAGAATGTACTCCCTCTCCTTTACCTTTATATTTTTGTATATTACTTTTATACTTTTTATATTTTGCTAGATTGTATATGTGGTCTATGCAATATAGTTGGTACACTGTCTGTTTTATTCTTTGTGTGTACATGCCTCACGTTTGATTTGTGCGTGTTACTTCTTTGTTTCGTTACTCAATAAAAACTTGCTTTACAACAACAACAAAAAACTTGGACGTGAACTGAATAATTCTATTGAGTATGAGAAAAGCATAAAAGCTATACGAAAAGCAGAACGTTAATTTAATATTTTTTTTAAGGGCCAATATCACAAGCACAAATTACACAATTAGTTGCTTAGTTGTTTATGATTCTATAAGTTTTGTAGATCAAAGTAGCCAGAAGTTTTAGTGCACCCAGCACACAGAATGCCCATCAGTAATGACTTCAAGAATCTTCAAAGTATACTTAATATCACAAACTTTTATCATACAATTCTGAGAACATATTAAATACTCTGTAAAACATTTACAGAGATGGACTTGCCAACGTCTCTACAAAGGTATAAGGACAATCTGCGTTTCTTCCATTTTTCTTGACTTTATATAGTCTAGAGAATATTTGGGGGAAAATCCCAGTGCCTAGCATAATCTCAACTAAACATATGGGAGAACTTATAAATTATCTGCAGACAGTGGTGCAATACAAGAGCCTGAGCCTGTTTTAATAAACCTAAGGCTGGAGAGTATACACTTATCAGTGAAGCTGGGTGATCCAGTAAACCTGGAATGGATTTCTTAAAAGTCATTTGCTATTTGTTAGAAAATATTTTTTCAATCCTTCAGGTTTGCTGGATCACCCAGCTTCACTGATGAGAGTGTTTCCTCTCCAGGATGCTTGAAAAGCTTTATTAAATCAGGCCCATTGTGACCACAAATACAGTCAAGAGACAACCAGGGACCAACCTGTAAAAATCATTTAGAATTAAGCTACAGAGAAACCTGGACATCTTGTGTAAGGATTATGGCAGGGAAATCATGTCATGTATATGTCTGACCAGATATAGGAAACTTTGGTATCATAAATCGGTTGATGAAATGCAGACACTTGCTGTACCTTCAAAAGAAGTTTGCCATACTTAATATTTACTAAACCCAATGAAAAAAGTTTTAAAAACTTTTAACCCTGCACAATATTTTTAAGGCACATTGGATATCTAGTATTTACCACAATGTGTTATAGGCTAATAAAGAGTGGCCATGTAAAAAACCATGTCTAAAGAGTTCCATATATTAACAGCCACAGCTGTACCGCAAATCAGTAAAATTCACTTGACTTCTGATTACACCAGGAGAATTGATTATACTCAATACTTTTTAAGCTTGTGTCAGAATCAGGATCAGGAAAAAAGATTTAAAAACAAGTAACAAAATTGCAGCAATTTTTTTTTTGCAATCAGTGGATATGGAGTGCAAGCCCACAGCTCCAATAACATATAATTCACTCCTGATGAACAAGGCCTGGTGAAAGCAGATCTGATTGGAAAGTGCACATCTAATTTAGGAACAGATGCTCTGTAAAAAACATTTTAGTTAATGGGTATAAAATAAGTCACAAGTCCTTACCTTTTAGATTAATTTCTTACATAACATTAAAACAAACCTATATGTAGAAATGTATTTTATTATAAGATAACATATCTCTCGAAAGACATTTGTTTAAAATGTGTTTGTATGTAAAAGTTATTTTGCAGTCAGCATGATTTTCAGTTTAATATTTGCCCCAGTTAATGTACATTTTAAATAACTTTTGGTACTTACATCTGGAATAAAGCCAATTTCATTGAGATGATTGCTCAGCTCTGGGTCATGAAATGCTATCATTTGGGAGAACACTGTCAGGTACTCTGAAATGACAACAAATTTACAGGCAAGGGTTTTGAAGAGCAAACAATAAAACACACCAGATACAGTATTCAGTCTAATATTATAACTGAATATATCAAAGTTACATTTATCTATACACGAAAAAGGAGGTTAAACCAACCAGGAGACAGATTCAGAAATGGAAATGTGTATTTGATCTTGGGGTAAACTGCTTCACAGTGAAGAATTAGCAAACCTTTAGTTGTCATGTATGAATTTTTATCAAGCTCATGCTCAAACTGCAGATACTGCTAGATGAAACCTTTACCATAATTTTCAATTATACAATTTCCATATACAACAAAAAATATTTTCCCACTTGTTTTCATTTTAATTTTAGAAACTTGTTTTTTACTTTAATAACGCTATATTTGTCAAAGTGTGTTCCTAAATAGAAAAACTCTATCCAAAAACACATACAGCTAGTAAAGGGCTGCAAGAGCAATCTGATTGCTATTGCAGCCCTTAAGAGTCCCTAATAATGACCCCAATTCTTCCACCATTGACTTCAATGGTGTTCTAGTTCGGCATTCGATCACCCGAACAATATCTCACCATTAGATAGAGTAGCTGTCGAATGGAATAGTGAGATATTCGACCAACACTACTCTTTAGTCAAAAAGAAATATTACATCATGTTCACATCCATGTTCCTGCCTCATAATTATTGGTTTGATGGCCCAAACGGTGCCCACTGAAACATTCAGAAACTTAGAAATACTTCTAATGCTATCAGTATGTTCTGCAACAATAAGGTTGCAAAAAGCTTGAGAAAGTTCTTTCTTTTTACCCAACATGAGATGCTTCTTGTGTGATACCTTGGTAATGAGAAACCTTTTTATAGGCCATCAATTAGGACTAAACAAGCTCAATTTGCACTGATAAAGGGATGGAATGTTTTCTAAATACTGACATATTTCAGCAGGTTTCTTGGCATTCCATACCTTTTTGCACCTCCTTTTTTTCATATGTTCAATACTTATTCCATGGTTGTTACCGACATCTGCTGTAAATTTCATGTCAATGGCCCCATTAGAAATATATTTACTGAGATTGTTGATGTGTTCAATAATTATTTCCCCCGCTGTATGTTAGTTTTTACTGCTACAAACCTCTTTATTGGTTCTGTGACCACCGTCACCATGGTAGATAGTGGTAAAAAAATGTTTAAGTTGTCATAAAAAAGAAGGAGAGGGTAAACCTTAAAATGGGAAAACTTATTTTGGTGATAATTTTCTAAGAGTAGATATCCTGCGGGGCAAGACGAGGCTTGTTGAAAAAAACTTTACTACAGCAATCTTCACAAAATGCTGCAGTGACTAAATATGGTCTAAGAAGTTCCCCTAATTTCTAAAAATTTCAACAATTTACCTTGTACTTGTGTCTTGTGTACTCCCAATGGCTGAAATCATACCCAACATTATACTCGATAAAAACAAAGCATGATTAAAACAGCAAAAACATACCTATCTTTGGTTGAAAGTTTAGGGAGTATATTTAAAATTTTGCCAAATACTTACCTTGGATGACATGTGAATTATCTTTCAAGAAGAAGTTATAGAGGTATTTTGGTATGAAAGCACACATGCAGGCATATGCCAAAGCTAAAAAAAAACAAAATAAAGTATATCATTTTTAACGCCACAAGAACACGACCAACCACAAGCCAATTCATAACTGTGATCTGTATTATAAAGCCCTAATGTGGCTTTAAAGGGGTTGTTTTTTCTGAAATTCAATCCACCAACAACGAACAATATGAAGTGTAGAATTTTAAAACCTTGATTGGTTAGCTTAGAAAATTTTCACCAAACATGTAAGTATGCAACAGATTTTTGAAACCTCTTACTTAAATAAGTCAACTAAAATTGATTCATGTATGGCTAGCCTTAGAGCCATGTTACACTAACTATAGTAGCAGAGATTTAGCATCTTAGTCTTCATGTTTCATTTCTCCTGGTACTACTATGTTTTCCTATAAATTTCTGGTACAATCATCTTTATCAGCCTTGCTGACAACTACAAAGTACAAAGGTTTTACAAATAATATCCAGTGGGGTAGGTTCTAAGTCATAGCTGATTTTTTAATTCAAAATTAAATTTTAACATTTGTCCTAAACTGCCTAAAGTGTATCTAAAGCTAAAACTTTTTTTGTTTTTTAAAAGGTTTATTTTAAAGTTTTATTTTAAAAAAGTTTCAGCTTTAAACAAAGTTTAGGAAGTGTCTGTACTTGCAGTAGCTATAGTACCTTAACTTTCTTTAAATAATTCCTCTAATATAAAAAAACGTTACATTGTGTCCTATACAGATATGGGTTAAAACAATCAATTGTTTTTGCATTTTTAAAATACATCAGAATTTCACACCACACTACTGCTCATCAGTAAACCAGAACTTGTGGTCAGAGTCACGGAAGCCTACAGAGAATTCCTTGACAACCAATGGGCTGTATAGTGGTGCATTGAGAGTAGAAGCATGTCAGCTCCTTGATTTTAAACCTAAGAACCTCTGGTTGGGAGCCATAGAAGAGAGTGTAGTGTGCACAAATCCTATTAATTGATACTTACTTAGTTTTTCTTTAAATATGGTGTTCCTAAAAAAAATGTTTGCTGAAAATGGGGGTTGCCTACTAACCTATTAGCTTTAAACTTTATGAGTTACAGACCTGGAGAAAAAAACAGATCAGTAGCTCTCACTTCAGTTGCTGGCCGCACACACACAGCTCAGGAGGAACTGCTCTAACCATTGGCCATCAATGCATGCACACAACTCAAAAAAACAAATCCAGTGACATTAAAAGTGTGTTCTAAGCTATAGCCAGTAAACACACACACACACATAACTGAGCAAGAACGGATCAAGTGACTAAGTGATCAAGTGCACCAGCAAGGCACACACTAACTTGGCAATCAACAATTTAAAGTAACAAGTCACTAAGGGGTTTCACACATCACTGCTCTTGTACTTCTTTACTGAATAAACCCTCAAAATGCATGCTCTTTCTGTTAGAAAAAGGTGACCCAGCACTGCCTGTGAAGACTAGCAGACCATAGTATAAACAATCAATATGAACTCACCTTTGCAGAATGTACACTGCATCTGCTAAATCTCTATCATCTCCAACGCCTTCAAATAAATTTTTACTAATATATCCCAATTTCATCAACTATCAGTGATTTTGTCACAGTGTCGTTCATCTTCATTTAATATGTGTGGAATATGCAATACAGCTTTAATAAAAACTTTCCCCTGGCTGTCAATGAAATCCTGGGCTTGACTGCACAAGATGCTATTAACATTGTTATAGACCTGTAAAGCATATTAGAGGTTTTAATATGGAATCTTTTGACTTAACTATATATATCTATATATATATATATATATATATATATATATAAAAATCTGGGACATTAACATGTCATAAAGCATTTGACTTCAACCATCACATGGTATTCAAAGCAGCTGAACTTTGTTTGAACAGATACATTAGTGAGGACGATGTGTTTTTCTAAGTTTGAATAAAGATGCATGAAGTGTGGAAGACCCTGCATGGGTGGCCAGACACCACTGTTGATTGAGTGCACAAATAAATAGACAACTATCAGTGCTACAAAAAAACCCAATTTAAAACATAGCCATTATCAGAGAACAAATTATTACACACTCATTTAAAAGTACCAGACCCTTACCTTCATTGTTAAAGTTCAAGTAGAGGAATGGCGCACATAAAGAATCCAAGCCTGGCAATATAAAGAGCACTGCATTAAAGGGTATATTCTCTATATACTTGTTTTATCAGGAAATCAAAACCACAATTCATCAAACACTGAACGGAATGCAGGTTAAAGCCTAAGTTCAGACAATATACTTTTTTTTGTAGAGAGCAGGGAAAGAATTTAGTGAGAGAATTTTCCCTCTCTTTCTGTCCAAGTGACACTTCAACACAAAGGGTGTAACCAGGACAGGAAATAAAGAGAAACAATCCTCGAAACAATAAGGACCTGAAATAGGTTTCAAACATGTTCCACTCTACTATATATTATGTCTCTTTTAGAAAGCTTTAATCTACTTTCTGCATATATGGTAGCAATACAAATCTGAGAATTTCTACAGTTTCTGTTCTATCAAAAACTAAGCAAGTTAAATGATTTTCTATGGGTTAGGGAATGTCTAGACATTATGCTTATTATGCCTGACATTATATTTATTCCCTAACAAACTTACCTTTTGTTTTAAATTTCCCCTGAAAACTAGCAGTGGTCATCACATGCATTGAGCCTCATAGCTGTATATCTTCAGTACAGAATAATCTAGGGCGCTGGGCCAGGGAATGCTATACTCATGAGATATGTGATATCACTACTTTGCTACTCACTGTTTAACTTGCTGGTGAAGTAGCTGAACCTGCTATTTAACTAGTCTTTTATTGGTCAGCAAAGCTTTGTTCCTCTGAAAGGATGGCTGCATCCACACAGAAACATAATTTAAATCATGACATAGTAAAATATTAAAGGAGACAAGAACCGATAAGTAATGCTGATAACTAGGTAATGCTGATAACTAGGTTCTTTTCTGGCCTTCTTCGGGCATAGTTCCTACAGTTTAGGTCCATTTCAAATAAACATGAAAAAAGACACTAATTAAAGGTGAAGTGCAATAATTACCTTTCAGTCCTAAAGTTTATCTACCTAACCTAACTTAAAAATTTTTTTTTTCGTTTTAGTAGTTTAGTTTTCGAGTTAGACCCTGAATAAAGTTTTTATCGCTGTCTGTGTCATCACTAGAGATACTTAGGCTACATACACACGTCAGATGACTCTTGTGTGATTATCGCTTCAGGGCTAGTATCAGATGTGACGTGTGTACAGCGCTTGTCTGATGTCGTTTATGGATCTGTTCTGGCGGATTATTGAGGCACTGTATGTACAGCGCTCATTCATGCATCTTTCAGTCTTTTGACGTTGGAACGGATAGTGAAAGATCCCTTTCCAACAACAAAAGTCTAACACATGTACGCAGCCCTTGAAGTGCCACCGTGGTGACTTTAACAAAGACAGTAAAAGAAGAGAAATCTGGAAGTATTATATTGTCAACAGAGAGAAAGAGGAGGAAACTAACTGGGACACCTGTTCCTGTGTTAACCAGCTAAGGTAGGAATTCCATTCACTTTGATGAAATTTCTTCTCACTTCCTGTATTTTCTCCAGCACAGGAGGTATATAGGAAAAGCTTTTCAGAGGGTCACAGAGCAAGAAATAACCTGATAGAGGTTTTAAACCTCCTCATTCAATCAGTATCTAAAATGTATAATTTTAATTTTAAAAATTCTAAAATTTTAATATTATACTTTTGTTATGTAAATTAAAATGAAAAATGCATATTTTTACTTTAAGAACATTTACTGAATTATAACATGCTACTGTTCAGACATCCCAATGTAAAGCATGTTCTCATTTCCCTATAGGCAGCTTGGTCTGCATAGATCATAATGGTCTCATGACTTGTGCTAATCCCTCAGTTCTGCTCAATATTCTTGTGGGAATTTGCTTTTTTCCATAGACAAAGAACTCTGAAGAATATTCCTGTGTTTGTTTTTGCTTATTGTTCATACTGTACAAATCACAAATCCAAAATTGTTAAGCAGATTTGTGGCAATAAGATAAAACTGTGTGGAAGACACACAATACACATGAAAGAAACCGGATGAGTAGAGTAATTCATCCTGGTGTTCTATGTTTGGTGAACGAAACACAATATATATAATGGGAAAATAATATGTTAAATATTTCTACCTTCCAATATACTAATTTTGAGATGAAAACACACATTACATACAGCAGCAAAATAATCTGTAAAGTAACTCACCCTGCCAGTAGACTAGGTTAGGATGTGACACAACCCAAGCTTTCAGCACCCTTCGAAACTTTGCATGTCCTTCAGGTGAGGAGAGCAGCTCATCATACTGATGGCAACGTGGGATATCAACTTCTATCTAAAAAAAACAATAAAAGAAACACTACTATATACAAAAGACTCAACTAGCAAATTATGGACTACTTACAATTTATGGTGATCTGAAAAAAGGTTTCACAAAACTATTTTAAATAATGAGACCCACTTATTACAATTGTTTACAATGTTTAGTGGACTTAATTACAATTATAATTAAATTAAAAATATATTGGCTACCAAAGAATCGCTTGATTTGACTTTCAAAATGGTTCTACTAAGAACTTCCCTTAACAAATCCAAACCTGCCTGGGAAGTTTAACTTTTACTGGTGGTTATATGGAAGTATCCCCTTATTCTTAGAAAAGAAAAAAAGCAACAGATACAGTATTTGTATGTTACTGTGTAGGCTGTACAGCAATGTCAGGTTTTACCAGTCAGTGTTGGTACAAGTGACATGAAAATCATGTTTCAGATGAAATCAAGTTCAGATGAAAAAAAAACCTTTCCTCTCCAGACAAACTTATAAATGAGCATGGTCTGTCTTTTTTATTAACCTGATCACTCCTATACTTGAAAAAAAGGCATATTATATTTCCCTGCTACCTTTAAAAGCTGTACAGCTCTTTGCATGTATTACAAAAAAGATGACATTTCCAGTGTAGTAAACCTAAAATCATTGATAGTAATGCCATATTCCTTATGGCACACAGCCTGAAATTTGACTACAGTCTCTTTGGACTTCTATGAGGGGCAGCAAGCTAATTTCAGAAGCAGATGAATGCTTAGAGAGAGTAGGGAATTCTAGGAATCCCCCTTTACATATTGACTACTGTTTACAGAAAAAAAATCCTGGCAGTCTAATTGGGCATATTAATCACAGTTGGCAAAATGTAATCCTGATGTCAATTCCCAGAAGTAGTATTTTTGGCTTTTGAGACCCAGTCACAGCACGTGATAATGGCAGCTGGCAGCTCTAAAAAAAAAAAAAAAAAAAGGGAAACAGACTTTTTGAGAAGCCCACAGAAGAATTGTAACAGCAGACATGCTGTGCAGCATGTTCTTTGACTTTTACTTTTTAATGCTTAAATAACTAAGCTCATTTTAGGAGATTCTCAAAGAGCCTTGGTATCTTCATTAACAGTTCAAACAGTGTATGTTCCTAGAATGACCAGAAAGTATGGAATTTTAGTTTGTAATACCAAAAGCAGGACTAGTATTGAAATACTACAAAGAGATAATTTATGGATTATCTTTTTGTTAATCATTGAAAGTGATTTATAGAAGAGAAAACAAAACAAAAATACCTGACGATCTGTAGGTATAGGGGTGTCCTTATCTGTGGCGTCATATTTTTCCTGAATAGCACCCTATAAATGATGAATGCAAAATAAAAACAATATTCAAAAAATCATTCTTTACTTAGAAATCTGATACACACTGTATAGTATTTTGCAGCACATAAAATGTAAATATACATAAAATGGACATAAAACTTGTTATTTTCTAAGATTTAATGCATAATACAAATATTCTCAGGACACAGGGCTGGCTTTATTTCAATTATTGTCCAAATACATTCCATGTTAGCTGGATCATCCAGGTTCAACAGTGATGTTCTATCTACTGCAGTTTCGGAGACCTTTAAAAAATCAGGCTCATAATATCTAAAAGGTACTGCAGATATGCACTTAAGATGACAGATCAGCTCTGATAATTATTGGACTGGATGACTGGATAAGGGGCGATGAAGTAGGGAAAAGTAGATGGTATTAGTGGTTGCTGTTTAGAAAGGTAACAGTATGTGAGGCAGATTTTCTAACCTGTCTAGTTACTTATTATTTCCTTCAGATTGGCAAATTTACATACTTGTGAGCATCACATTTCCTGCACATAAGGAAGGTAAATCCAGCAAGCCTATTGTGTTGTATTGTGCTATAGGGCAGTGACTGATTCACCACTGAAGAATCTTTGGTGAAAGTCACATTCATTGTATTTAACATAGACCTTAAAGAGAATAAGGAGTAAGCAAACATTTTACAATTTCAAGAACATTACCTCTACCCCAAGCAGGGCTGCCCAAGTTAAACCTCTCAAAAGTGGAGGAATATCAACTCTTGCTTCTTTCCAAATCAGATTTTTCTTGTATGGATACGCCTTGGAAAACAAAAATATAATTTTTTTAATTAATAATTATCTTTAGATTTGTTTACCATTTATAAATGATACATTTAAAACAAGATATCATACACTTTAACAAGTTTGTGACTATGGTTATTACTGTCTGTTAAGCTCATTGAGCCTGATTTAATAAAGCTCTTCAAGACTGGAGAAGATACACTTTCATCAGAAAAGCTGGGTGATCTAGCAAACCTAGAATGGATTTCAGCAGTCATTTGCTATTTGCTAGCAAATGTTTTAAATCCTGGACTAGATTCATTACAGGTTTGCTGGATCACCCATCTACACTGATAAGAGTGTATCTTCTCAGCCTTGGAGAGCTTTAATAAATCAGGCCCATTGAACCAATATTATTATGGTCAAAAGTAAAAGGTCCTCAATTTCCAAACAGGCTCCTGCACACTTCTAGCAAAAATTAAAGTGCAGGAGATGCATGCAGTGCAGATTCTCAGGTACAGATTTTGTTTTGATGAGCAGCACTGTAGCAATGTTGTCAAATCGTACTCCAGGTTATCAGCAGTGTAGTAATCAGATGCAGCAGTGCCTCACATACTACAGATATACAGCAACAATGTAGCTATATCACAATCTTTAAATATGGTAAATTTGGACTGTAATAGGAGTCAAAAAAAGTGAAGCCAAGCTCAGCTTGACATGCGTATACAACTTTGGCTACCTTCACCTATGCCTGAATCTACTGATTGTTTTGACACAAAAATATATTTGTAGTGTTCTCCCTAGCCGCCTTTAGTGGGGTGAACCACCCGGCACTTTTCAGGAACTACTACTACTGTTTTTGGTTAGTTACTGAACAGTTGAGTCATAATACCTGGGCTGCCACCCTGTTACGGGTTTTCTCAACCAGCTTAAAAAATATCTGGGTAGAATACTGTGATTTAAATGATCTGCTTGGTTTAAATTGCCTGGATTTTTGCTTAGAGTACAGGCCTATATAGATGTGTTTTAGGAAGCATATTAATATTAAGATAATTCTTGTACTTACCTTAAGTAGCCTGTCAAATAAAACAATCCTGTTGAGCTGATATTCTGTATCCCTCTCTCTAATAATGAGAGGAAGAGTGGATGTAGAGAGTTCAGTATTACTACCAGAATGAGGGACATTTGATTGGCTGTAAAGTGAAGAGAGAGAAAAGAAGACATTACAAGCTAGTTACATAAGTGCAGACTCCATCTGGTACTGACATGATGTGCCTCACTGCAGCTTAATGCCAATAACTGCTCTAGCCCATCCTTGTCTAAATCATCCTACTCTCCAGAGTGTCGTTTATTAACAAAGATGATCAGTGTGACATTAACATGTCACTGCCCTTTTTTTCTCAGCAGTTCTTTAATTTTCACTGCTTTTCAGGTCACTCAAATTGAACACCATATGTATCAGGTGGCATAAATGTATAAGTAATTTGATGAGTTTTCTCCCCGTGGGAATGATGAAAAGGTAAGAAAACATAAAAATGAACATATGTTCGGAGTGAACTCATGTCACTGCTCTTTTTACACATCTGATTTAATAAAGCAGTTACAGTTTTGGGGGAAAAAAACTCAATGTCATACTCACTCTTCTCCCAGTAAGGGATAAAACGCTTCCCCAGGCACATCTTTTAATCTCTAAAGGATTGGAAAGTACAAATAAAACACAGATCACTAAAGCACGAACATCTGCATTTAGAAAACAACATAAAAAGAAATCACTGTACTAGTTTTTGCAGTCATTATTCTCAGGCAAGATGTATGTGTATTAGAGCAAGCTAATATTATTTATACACTTAATAATAAAGTGAAAAGTACCAACTGATACTTCCTTCTCTAATAAATCACTAACTCAGCTGGTAGTCTGCACATGAATACTGGATTTTCAATGTTTGATATAATCAAAGTACAGCATAGGGAAGGTGAAAATTCACAACACAAGGGAACTATAGTCAAAGAGACACATTATTATGTTTCAATATATTACAGAGCTTGGTGTACAGCTACACACAGAGCTTAGATAGTAGTAAGGGAATATAAGGTGGGTCAGATATGTGACTACTTTTAGATGTAACCCCCATAAATTAGAAGAGGTGTCATCCTGAAAACAGGCTTCAAATAACAGGTTTGGAGCTCATGTCAAAGGATGTTCCCTGTATGTCAAAGGTTGTTCCCTGTATCTGACATCTGTTTGGAATGCATAGCAAATTCACAGGCTCTGTGAATTTCTGGCAGGATTAACAAGTAATGTTTGCATTTTTAGATCAGATAAAACAGCTTTAGTGGAATCTTTATGACAAAGAGAAACAAAAAAGTTCATTTTTAGTGTTCGCTTACACTTTAACAACACTTTGATTAGTTATCAGGAGTGACATCAACTTCAAAAATTCATTTTACAAAATAAAGGACTCTTACATTTAGTAACTGGCACAATGATAAAGTTACAGTTGTGTCATCCAGGAGGAAACTTCTGTCTCTACCCTGACCAAAACTTTCTCCATCTTCTAATAAAAGGCTATAAAATATAAAGGAAACAATCATTGATAAAGAAAACACAAACCACAACCAACAATATACCTATATCAAAATAGTAGACACACAGGGTATCTGATAAAAGTCAAAAATTCTTACAAAAAAGCTAGAAGAATGAATACATTTACAGCAATCAATGTTTAAAGATCATAAGTTAAGGGAACAGAAAACTGGCCAATGTTGAGGCAGGTTCTGGAACCATCCAAGCAGGTTAGTGTTCATTTCCATAAAACAGTATAGATTAATTTAGGTAACATGTATTGTAATCTTAAATGCAGTTCAACATAACAAAATAACATAGCTAGCGGAGTTTTCATCCCTAGGACAAGCTAATTAAGATGGCTAAAGATGATAAATCAGGGAGAAGACTAGGCAAGAATGCAAATGCCAGTGATGGAACAAAGGAAAAGGATCCACAAAGGAAAACTTTTGATACATTTGTTCAAACAATCCAGGTAGTATTATATATTGCCCCAACCAATGTCATTGTTGTTTTTGATGGACCACTTAAATCTCCATTTAAATAAAGGAAAAATATCCACATATAAATTGGCTTTAATGTAAGGTTTCTCAACCCTTTAACATGGAGGGAACCCTTGAAATAACTTTAATGTCTTCAGATAACCCCTTCTAATAGATAATGTAATTACTATATCCACAGCTCAAAGTACATTGGCATGGTGATCAGTGGGAAGAATACCACCATTACAGATAGCCAAATCGATAATTGGTATCATTTAAACTGACCTGAGAGTCACTTATTACTCAAGGAAACCCAGAGCAACCTCTGGAGGAACCCCAAGGCTCCACAGAACTCTGATTGAGAAACACTGCAATACAGGATCCGTAATAATTTGATTAGGTGATATTCTTGCATGAATTCCAGCCTCCTGTCTTAGTTTGTCCCTACTCATTTTGGTAAGCCCCAGCCGATATATATATATATAAGGCTACTAGTTGTCAACGAGGTTGCAGAGAAATTCTAAACATTTCAAAGCTGACCTACCAGTTCTACTTTGCCAGGAGGAAATATCATTGAAAGTGGAATATTAGATTACCTAAACCACCATAACTTTCATCCCTGGAACTCTAAAGTAATCTGTCCACTTTTTGGTTCCTTCCTGGTTTTACATGTGCTACTAGTGTGCGGGTGCGTGCTGCCACCTAGTGGTCTAAATATATGCACTGGATTGTGACTGGGACAGAAAGTCAAAATGAATTCAAGATGTGGAGAAATGTTACAATGGTTACAGTTGCTTCCAAAAAAAAAGTTTGCATAGACATATTGCATAGGGATATACCTGAACTGTTCTGGTATCAGAAATCATGTACTTAAACTACATAAAAATTGTCTCAATCAGCAGTGTCAATATACTAGAAGAAACCAGAAACAACACATGTACACTAAGTTACAAAGGTAAAATGTTTATTTAGTCTGCACTCTTGGGGCAGCTAGCAAATAAACAATCAGGACTCATGGTGCTGGATACTCAAACTGTGGTTCTTTTAAAATTCAAAGATGGCTATAAGGACAGTATCTTGAAGATTCATAAAACTGCCTCTATAGAAGAATTTAACCAACCATTTCAATGATAATTACAACAGTTTTTGTGTGAAGATTATGTTTCAAAGGTCAGATCAGTTATAACCAGTTGATCTTTTATGAAATCATCACCCCTTTAATTGTGTAGAAGATTTTTAAATCAAGGAGAGAGTTTTAAAGAAATTAGAGAATAAAATAAAAAAACATATCTAGAAATGTATTTAATTTCCAGGATCATATTTTGTGTATAACTTTGTTGTATTGTATGATGCAACTTTGGGGGTCTTTACCATGGTAATCTATGAGCACAAACACACACATTATGCCTCAACAGACGTTTCTTGACCAGAGGTATTGAATATGACAGCAGCAACAAAACAATAAACATGTTTGCAATCAACACTTGGTACACATGCTACATTTTATGGCCAATAAAAACACAAATAAAACATCCATCAAGTAAAGCAATAAAAACAAAGCTGTTGCCAACACCTGAATTAGAGATGAAAAAACAGTGCAGTCAGTTCTGAGTGTCTATTTTGTTTGAAAACCAAAAATATTCACCTACTTAAAAAAACAAGATTTAGTACATGCCGGGTATACAGTGTTTCATTTTTTGTTTTTTGACAACACAAGAGGACAAAATAATATAAAGTCTGTTTCAGTAGAATATGTACTGTGTAACATAGATGCTATGTACTTGTTTGAGTATAACAAGAACAACTATAACCTGGAAAACCATTTCTGAGAAGAATTACACTGCATCTGACCTGAATTAGTAGAACTTGCTACTGCAGATCTCTTTACGTGAACTGAGCACACATTGATTTAATGCTAAACCCTAAGCTTACCTTTTTCATGCTTGTAAAAGTTGCTGCAGGTATTCTAAGCCCACATTATTTTATGTCTAGTCCGCTTCAACCATCAACATGCCCTCCCCCACTGATCTGTGATGCCCATGCTCCACCTGCTTTTTGCTTCTCTATCTTTGAATCAACTAGGTTCAGCATGTGTGGGTGACATAGGGTGGTGACATAGGGTAGGATGCATGAAGAAAAGCCTACTACTCAAGCCTAATAGATCTGTCTTTCTCTGGTGCGCAGTGACCTTCTGGTGTGATGATTCATGGTGCTTTCTCATATGCTTATGTTTGTAGATTCAAGAATGGGCACGATGGTTTAGTTTGGATAAGTTTATCATGCTGAATATAATTAATGACTTAGAGGCATTACTACTATACCATTTATTAACATACTTTTAAATATAGAGAACATTTCTTCTGTTTACACATACAAGACCGAAAAATAGTTGATTAACTAATGATTTTGTAAAATTAAAGAAAGTGTGGGATGTTACTGAAAAAAAAATGAAGTTTTCAAATTTCCAACCTGCCATGTATTGATGGGCAGCCTTAAACCCATGACTTTGTGTATGACAGAAAGGAATACTACACCCAGAACAACTTTATCAAGTATTGAGGGAAAAAAGATCATCTCATTGCAGCAAAATTAAGAGCTGTAGCTGTGGGGATAGTGACAGGCAGAAGCAGCTTTCCAGCTACAGGTGGATTGACAGAGGAAAAGAGAACCCCCCTGCCATCACCCACAGATCTGTCCCCTCCTCCTCTTTAAAAAACAAGTGAAAGTTACATTACAAATAAAAACTTAGATTTCTGCTAGCTGGTTTTTAAATGATAAAAATTATTGGACTTGCTTAAGAAGGAGGAGTGTTGCATGAAAAAGAAACTTTATCCTTTAAAGCTAAACACCAGGAAAATTTAAAAACCACACCTACAGTGGGGTTCCCCCTGGAACAAGGGTTTTATTTGTTATTAAAAAGAAGTTTTACCCAACTTACCCACTTGCTTTTTTAGCAGCTCTGTTTAGATGGGTCGTGGAGGGGCCTTTGGCATCATAACACACATTGTAGAACTTAGTATCCTCCATTTCAATGCAGAAGATATATATTGCATGAGATGATGCCAGAAAGTTTGCAACTGACTTATGAAGCATGAAAGTAAAGCAGCATATAGGGACTAGTCACATAAAAAATAGAAAGTGCGTGGGGAGCCCCACTGCAAGAGTAGTTTTAAAATATTCCCAGCGTCAGAATTTATTTAATCTTGGGCTTTGTAGCAAATTAGTTGCCTCAAACCATCACTGAATTGCTCCATAAATCCTATGGAAAAACTAGATTTTCATTAGGGATGTGGTAGTGATAGGGGGAGAGCATACTAAAAGTAAATGTAGGGTACCTGCTACAAAGAGATAGTCAAGTAAAGATAAGCGCTTTAGTGCTTTCATCCTGTCTTCATTCCCTACAGATTTATTGGAACAAGCAGACAGGCAGCAGAGTCTGAACTGTTTTGCATCTCTAAAATAGAAGGTAGCATTATCTATCATCAGAGATCTTGTAAAGAAATCAAAAACCCTTCCTCCTGAATACACTGCAGAAAATTGTTCTTACAACACGTATTTACATGTCATATTCCATCTCATAACCCAAAAAGAAGAGGATTATTTACAAACACCCAACACAGTCATAACTTCAATGGTCATACTTGCTTGTTCCCAGTCCCAGTCCCATAGAAGCCATGGTTGCTAGTCATTACACTGATGGTCAGAAATCCTGAAACAAATGTATGCATTTTGGAATAAATAGAAAAGATTACCCATTATGCACACTGTACACCAGGAGTTTTGGATGTGCCTCTGGCTATTGGAGCATAGAACAATGATGTTCACGACGCACTGTCCTAAAAAAGGACAAATCTTATTTTCTGAGATATGTAATGGAATAGGACATGTAAATACCTTCTGATCTACTGTGCTATACATAAATACAGTTATTACTCAATTGTGGTATTATTCATTTTCTACTTACTTTGGCAATGTGCAGACAGGTGGCTTGGATTTAATAATTCCCTTGCTGACCAGCTCTTTTTCCAAATCTCCTCCAGCTAAACACCACAAGTAGTATACCTCTTCAATGGACCTTTCTCCCAAAAAATCATTGTTTTCATCTATAGGAAGGAAAACAAACTTTAGACATAAATTTTTATTACCGAGTACCTTCATGTTTTAAAATGCCTTATGTCCATCAGTCACAGTACCTTCACATAGGCGACTGATGTCTTCAGGTAGGTCGAGATCAGCACATCTCAATGCTGAGGAGAATAGACTAGCAGGTTGTCGGAACGGTACATAACCAGAAGACACAGCACTGAAAACATTGCTAGAGAGTAACTCTGCAGCTGAGGGTCTGAAGATAATGTATTCATTAGCAAACTGCAATGACTCAGGGAAGTAAAATTAAAAAAGTGAATAAAGAATGATTAAACTCTCCCTTTTTGAATGATATGCTGAAAAAGATCTTGTGCATCAAATAAAACTCTTACACCAGATACATTTTCTTAAAAAATATTTTTAGTTAAATGCCAGCTAAGAAAACATGAACTGGTCTTGGAGCTCATACAACTTAAATATATTCGTACACCTATTATGATTCACTTGGAATGTGGATCAACAGACACATATGATTTTTGTGCATGGATGCTTTTCTGTTAAGCTGTCTGGTGTGCACTCAGCCACACTACAAGATGATTTGAGCTGAGCCGAGCTGCAAGTGCAAATAAGGTTTGCTGAACACAGCAGGGAACATGCCTATCACTGAATACAGGTGTCTGGATATTGTCCCGAATGTAATTCCAAAGCACAAGATCTGACTGGCTGCTAAAGGCAACTTATGTACTTTTTATATGAAATAGAACAGATCAGGCAATACACATGAGGTAACTTGAAAGAAACTGAAAAGAAGACATGCAGAACATGTCCTCAGCTTATGCTAAAAGCGTGCTTTCTAAGTTAGTTCCAAAATATAACTAGGTATCAGAATATAACTGGGTTATTAAGGCTTTAAAGTAAAAATAACAGAGACACTTGATCCAGGGAACATCCGATTGCCTCATGGAATCAGGAAGGACATTTTTTTTACCGTTAAAGCAAATTGTATCAGTGCAGCTAAACAAGTGTAAACCTAGGCTCACTTCTTGAAGCACTTACTGTTCTCTTAAGTAACCTAACACACACCCACAAAAGTCAAAGCTAAGGGCGCAGTTTGGGGAATGCTCAGGGTAAACCCAGGAAGTATTGTCCTCTCTGTGACATAGCAGTAGGTAATTGAAGAATTTGTGTAATGCAGATCCACTGCTCTATCATACTACAGAATGACCAACTAAACTTAGATCTCTTCCTTTCTAGAACATTTCCTCTCCCCCAGGTACTTATTTACTAAGATATCTGAAGCATCTGTATAACTAATGCAGTCTGTGAGCAGTTCAACACATTGATCAGCCTCCTCAATAGGCAGTCTGACTCCCTATCTCCATCCGGGAATGCAAGGATACCAAGCACTGTATAATTTCTCAGGACACTCATCCAATTTGCTTTGTGGATAAGCTTACACCTTCAGAATTGAAAGGGTTAGCACAAGGTAAAGCTGGGGTTATACCATTAAGAGGGTACAAGTGAAGTCAGAGACAACTCAGCCAATATACACAAACAGCAAGCACAGAAAATCTCCTACTTCTCATCTCTGCAAGGCTCTATTAGTGGCATCATATAATGCAAAGAGGACAGTAGTGAATGATTTTCTCTGTTTGCTATGTTTAAAAGTGACAGCAAGGATCAGCTGAACTGTCACTGACTGCATATAAGTGTTACAGTGGGAAGTAGTCTAGTCTGGTAATACTGCAAAGAGGTGGTTTTGCAAGTAAGGAGGAGGACCCTATGGGCCACCTCAGGAGCAAGGGTCCTGGTCTCAATTGTGACCTCTTTGACCTGTGTTCTTACACCAGTGTGAAAGTATATTTTAAATGATGAATACTCTATATGTTGATCAATTTATATGTTTGTTTTATACATTTTAAATACCTACCCAGAAGAAAAACCATTACAGTTTAGTCTAGAATCCATACTATCATTTTTACCCAGTACTCACCTTTTTGATGGGTGGTATGTGAGACATTTTCTCAGCAGAGTTAGGACATTTTCTGGCAGATTCTAATAAAAAAAGTGAAATAGATATTATATATATATATATATTTATATATATATATATATATATATATATATATATATATATATAGAGAGAGAGAGAGAGAGAGAGAGATGCACACACACACATACAGTTAAGAGGGTATACACAATTATAACTTCACTACAATTTTCTTAGATGCAATGTCAAATGAAACATACCACAACAGCTACACAAAAGTGTATTTACCAATATTGTACTGTACAGGTGGTCATGTTTTGCTAAGTCATTACAGGGTGTTTATGTTACTAAGCATTACACAATTGTAACTGTCATGTGCAGGCAGAGATTTCATCCACAGAAAATAGATATATATTTAAGTGCATTTCTTCAAATAACAATCGCATGTCATTTACAGCACCACCTAGAGGAAATATTAAAAAAAAATCTGCTTTTAAAATGCATGACACTAGTCCTGCCAGCAATTTCCTGGGAATAGCAAAGCGATTCACAGACCTTTATCACCTCCACACATCCATGTTCTTCAGCAAGCACGGTCACAATGTCATCAACACACCCTGAGGGAGCAAAATAACAAGAAAATGAGGACCAAGACTGTCACACAAATACTCGAAACTACATGAAACAGCAAGCAGGGAATTTCACGGTAGCATGGAAAGCCAACCTCCCTACAATTGAAATCCCAAAAAAATAGATGTTATGATTCAGAGTCAATCTTGGCTTTTCACTGCCATGTAAGTGTTACATTTTCTGTATGTGCACCAAGGACATACAGCACTGGCTGTGAGGCTGTGTCACATACAAAGTAAGAAAAGCAATGCTTTCTCTGCAGGAAACACAGTCCATGTGAATGGACATACCTAGCTGTGCAGAAGTATTAATATGAAAAAAAGTATGTACAACATTTAGGGAATTATGAATCAAGGGATCCTTTTTTTAAAGCAGTGAATCTGACAACCACTAAAACATTCCTTAGTGAAGAATCAATTACTGCCACCAAAACACATGGACTTGGAAGATTCACTACCAGGGAATGTTTCAGTGAATGTCACATTCAGTGCTTTAAAAATAGATCTCTTAAATCATAATTCCCTTAATTCATAATTATTAAAATACAGATCTGTCAATTTAAAAACTTTACCTTTATATTTCTAAAAATTTCAAATGCATGAAAATACAATTTGGTGTACCAGAATTGGTGCTAAGTATAATAAACCTCCTTTGGGGGGTATGCAGGTGGCGCCTGGCTTACATAAACCCCAAATATCATGGGTCTGGTGTTTTGCAATTGATGTGTGTGGTGTTTGCTTTTGATGTGTATGAATTGAAGATCAAGAGATCTCGAAGTCTTTTAGAAAGAAGATTGTGGATACCTAGGAGTTGAAGCTCCTTTAAACCTTAGGGAAATAAAGCTTGCAAAAATATTTGAAATCAATCTTTGCATCCTGAAAACAACAGTGGAAACTTCAGTTAGCAATAGAACACACAGGCAAAGTTGGGCTTTCTGGAACAAGGTGCTGTTGACTGATGAATTAAAGGTAAAGTTGATTGGCCACATTACCAGTAGACATGTTTGATGAAAACCAAAGACATCATTTTAGAACAACCTATACTGTTAAGCATGGTATAGGAAATGTTATGTTTAGGGTTCCCTTGCTGCTTCTGGGCCTGGACAGCTCAAAGTCTTTGAATCAACAATGAATTCTGCATCATGTCAAAGTGTACTTAATATGAATGTGAAGCCAAGCTGAAATGCACCTGGGTCTTTTAGCATGAAAGTAATCATAAGCACATCAGTAAATCCACCAATTAATGGTTTGTAAGTAAAAAATGTAGGGCAGACCTACTCAATTCTTAGATTTGAGTCCTATTCAAATGGTGAAGGTAGATGTGAAACAGGCAGTTCATGCAAGTGCACAGACAAATGTATTGCAACTGAAGGATTTTTGCACAGGGTAGTGGCCAAAAATTTTACCAAATTCATTTTAGAGACTAGTGAACAGTTGTGCGAAACACCTAGATGTCATTTCCGCTGACAAAAAAGGGCTATACAGCCTTCGAAAGGCAAGGGTTTATTAACTATTTCCACAGTACACTATCACATCCATTGACATTTTTATAGAATATGCGATTTAAAAGGCTTTTACATCTTCAGTTTTCAATACAAACAAATGAGAATTATTTGCTTTTATTACATACCTAGAGTGAGTACAAATTTTAGTTTCTCGGCTATGTCAAGGCTTTGAAATAATTTTCTTCCCTGAGAAAAGAGGAAGCATTTATTAAATAAACGCACCTATAAGTGGTTTGCAAAATTTAAGCCTAAAATCAAAACAATGTGCATTATAGGAAAACACATACACTTGTCTAAGAATATTAACCTTTCTTGTACTGCCCATGGCAAGCAAATAGTAATTCTGAAAATACATTAACTGCAAGTCTAACCTTAAGTGCAAGAGCTGCAAAGATAGAATATAGTAGTCACAGAAGTTGCTATTTACACAAACTTTTGTTAAGTATAACTCAATATATCAATTCATGGAAGGTATATATATAGTCTGAAATACCGAACAACAAATGCATAGTATAAAAAAAAGAGAAGAAAAGCCAGGGTATTTGCTTTTGTGGCAAAAGCCACAAAACTGTGTACAAAAAATATCATCCTTGTTTCCTGGAATGTGCAAAACACAAAATTGTTGTCATAATAAACAATAGGCAATAATGAGGTCAGCCCTGCTGCGTTATAGAGCAAGGTGATTCCTTATGATGACATATATGCACGTAAATATACTGTAGATGTTTAATACAGTGGTCAAACATTTACAGTATGTTTACATGCATATATGTAATCTTCAAATGCAGTTACTCTCTGTGGCTTTCAAGTCCCCTGAAGAAGCCATTAAAGGCGAAACGCGTCAGTACACAAAGTGTTCAACTGCATCAATATTTTAGGAAATTTATGTCCAGTCTATAGGCCATAAGGAACACCCTTGCTCCACAATGCAGCGGGGCTGACCTCATTAATGCTTTTGTGTTTTTGAAAATTCCTGAAACAAGGAAAACAATTTTGTACACGGTTTCTAATACACTGCCACAAAAGCAAATACCCTGGCTTTTCTTCTCTTTTTTTTCTTTTTATATTATGTATTGATGGGATTTTATTTGATCTATTCCCCAAGGTTTACAGAAACAACTTCTGTACATTTAGCATGTTTATTTGGTTCTCACAGAAATCAAACATATGTAGACTTTCATTTAAAACACATTTTATTATTATGCGCGTTACTAAATCTAAATCTATAATTCTATCACGATACACAGATAGAAGCAGCTGTGTTTTCTTGGTGGTTGGAAGAAGACAGTCAGTCTGACAATGGTTTCATATCATGTATCACCGAAACACAGATCAGCATCATTGCTGTTATAAGACTTGGGTCAATCACTCCTTACTGCAGATAAAAGACACTTTGCTGGGAATCCCCATTCAACAAATGACCACAAAATATGCCAGCTGGTCTCAGTACTTCCCCTGTATCCAGCCAACCAAAAGTAGCACTGAGAGCAATCAAACTAGAGAAACAAAAACATATTTTACATACCACACATAATTGAAATAAAATCACACCCAGAGACCACACATCTGACTTTGGTCCAGAGGGACGAGGTCTTTCATGTTGAGTGGGATCTTTGGGTTTTACAATCCCTTGAGGAATGACTTCTGGAGCCAAGTATGATGGGTAACTAGAAAAGAGCAGTATGGAGAGAATCACTATAAATTCATATGCAGGGCTGGATTGAGCTTACTTATACTGTTAACCTGATGCTCTTTAACATACAGATTTCTACAATTGTAAATGCTTAATGTTAAGTCTGACAATGTAGATAATTTAAAGTGTAACATGTTTTTTTGATAATGGAGCGTGGAAGGGTTAGACCTTTAGGTTTAATTGCCATGTGTGCCCCAACTGGAGGAATTTCCAAGAAATTCCTTTCTAAAAGAGGAAAGTCACAAAAAAGTCTCATCTCCGACACTTGTCCCCATAAAAGGTTCTCCCTATACAGCTTCCTCTTTCCTGTGTTCTGGTGCCAGGTATAACATTTTCATTCCCCCTCACTTTGTCACCAATATTGCTGGATCACCAAGGTCCTCCTAATATAGTATATCTTCTTCAGTTAAAGATAGCTTTAATAAATCAGGCCCATAGTATCCAAAGACTGTTATGAGCAGCACCCTGTTTCCTATGGTCCTGGTAATAGCTGGCCAAGCAGCAATCAAGTGCAGACTGCTAGATTGCAGAAATGTTTCTATACCATAAAAAGCTGCAAGCAAAGAAAACCAATTTGCAGATCTTGTTAAAAGTGACACAGTCTAGATGGTCACACCAGTTAAATTGTGTGTTGTCTAGACATTAATATTATCCTTATTTAGTAATAGTACCAAGAAATACATTCCATACATGCAGATTCTGTGAACTTGAAGGATTTCAAGTGTTTCCTGTACACTGGCACATTGCTGCCATCTAGTGGACATGTGAATTAATGCATATGAATAGCAGTTTACTTACCCTATTGGGAAATCTACATCTGCTCCATGATCTGTTATATAATAAAGGCCAAATTTAGACAATTTTATGTGTCCCTAAAAAAGAAATGTATATTATTTTATATGGGAAACATTCAATGAACAATAACATAACCACAAGCAGAAAAGTAACAAATAAAGTGTTTATTATTATTAATATTATTAATAATAATAATAATAATAATAATAAAGTAACAAAACGGTTGTAGCTGTATGTATGCTGTATTCCTTTTTCTATAGGAAGTTTGGTTCAATACATAACATAAATTACTATACATAAATATATATATTATACTACACAAAATTGCAGATTGCGTAAGTTTACACTTAGGTATTTTTCTTGTACCTTAATTACCACTGTTGCAGTTCATTTTTTAATATCATAACTACTAAAATGCAGATCACTTATGTGTAGTCAGGGGTTTTCAAGTAATGCAATAAATACACATGTATCTGGAAGGTACAATTTTTGGTGAGTTAGCATCATGGCAAGGTTGGCGACCACACAAGAAGAAACCCAAGAAGAAAAGCTAGCATTAGACTTATGACCACGCTGAAGGAATTGTAGGCACCAACAGCTGAGATAGGAGAGACTATGCATTCACCAACTGTTGTCTGCATATTTACCCAGTTGCAACCTTTTAGGAGAGCTGAAAAAAAGCCACTGTAAATAAAAACTCTTATGACATAATAAATACGGTCTGCCAGCATGGGTTTGAAACACTTAGAAGCAAAATGTTGCAGATCAACATAAATGTCCCATCCCTACTTTAACACATGTTGGTGGCATGCCGTGTGAAGGTTTTTCAGCAGCAGATCCTAAAAGATTTGTGGGGCTGGAGCACCCCCAAACCCAACCACCCTGATCATAATCTTTTTTTCCCCGCACAGAGAGTCAGTTGCCTGTTTTATCTACAATGTTCAACACCAGGTATATTTTAAGTGACACTCTAGTTAGGTGGGCATTTCTGTTTACACAATTTCCAGACTTGAATGAGAACAAATAATGCTCTGTTCATGTGTAAGTGGTATAGATAAATTATATTCATTCATCATTGCCATTTTAGGAGAAATAAACATGATTATTATGGCATCACAGCTAAGCACACCAGTTAGAGTGTAATGATCTTTTCATGCTCTCCAATGATCTCATCACTTCTTACCTCTCCATCCAGCAGGATATTATGGGGAGAGAGTGCTCGATGGACCATGTGGTGACGGTTTATGTATTCTAATCCCTGAAGAACTTCAAATGCCAGTTGTAAAACTTTCATAGAGCTGAAACAAAAAATGAACAGGCAGATTTTTATATGTAGCAACATTTTTTTTACACGGATTTGAGGACAAATAGGAAACCCTACCAGAAAACGTTAAGAAGCTAGATAGACAGATATTCATAGATATTGATACTATTCAATATCCAAATCACAAAATATTTCACTGGGTAAAAATAAATCAATCTTTAGGAAATTAGTATGGTACAGCTGTAGGCTTGCAAAAAACAGGCCATTCAACCCAGATAGATAAACTGCCACTAGACTTGCTGAATGAATTGAAGGCATCAAAAGCTGAGACTGGAGAGACGATTCATCAACTGTGGTTTTGGTATTTAACCGATAACAACTAGAGAGCTGAAAAGAGCCACTGTAAACTAAAACTCATGATATATTTTATACAGTCTGCCAGCATACAGACTGTATATAATATATATAAATATATAAAAGAAATATGTACAGACATCCTGAATACTATTTTATGTAACTTACTTTATGCAGTGTGTATCAGTCAGATTCAAAATGTGAAGTCAAGAGTTTATTTGATCTGGCTGCAAGAAAACCCTTACTTTAGACACTAACCCTCTTACTTTAGACAATGCTCCATTATGTTTATTCAGAAATACCTTCCCATATTAAAAAAATAACATAAATTTATAGCTAGGGGCACTACAGAAGAGTCTGAATAAAAAACAGGGCCCTAAGCAGGATTTTGTTGGATGAACAATTTTAAAGTCTTATCAAACACATAAAAACAGGTTCTAACTCCCCCAATACACTGTGATTTATAAATATTAAAGGAGAGAACTGAACAACAAGTTCATAGTATAAAGCAAACAAAACACCACTCTACTGAGCTACTAATTAAACTGACTAACAAGATGTGCCCTAACGGATTCCCAAATCGAATCTGGCAGCTCTTGTACCTGGAGAGAGTGGGGAGGATACACTTCCATCAGTGAAGATGGGTGATCCAGCAAACCTGGAATGGATGTGGTCCAGGATTGAAAACATTTGATAAAAAAAAGCAAAAGACTTTTAAGAAATCCATTCCAGGTTTGCTGGATCACCCATCTTCACTGATGAAAGTGTATCCTCTCCAGCCTTGGAGAGCTTTAATAAATCAGGCCCAATGTATACACACACATACAGTACACGTAGACATGCATACAATTAGGTTGAAAGAGGCACTCACCTGAGTTTTCTGCTTATTTCTGTATATTACCTACCGGTATTTATTAGCAGATACTTTTCGTAATTTTCCCCAACAAAGTACGAGTACTTTTTAAACTGCATGTCTTGCAATTCTCTATGTGCTTTATCTAGGACCTGTACATTCAATTAGTTATCCTCAAACTTTTTTAAAATGTCCTTATAGTTAAAACTTAGTTGTTATAACATTAAGCATTGATTGGTATATGGTTTTGATTCAGTACCATCCTTAACCTTTGTCGGAGAGAAATGTCTGTGATAAGGTTATATACAAAGACATGCTGTAAAGGGTCTTTACTATCTAGTCTGCTGGGTAAAGGACACACAATTGTTAATAATAAGGATCATCTATTAAAAATATACTGTATATAGTTATATAAATATCTCTATCTACAGGATTTGTTTTAATTTCTATTCTAAAATTGAAAAAAAAAATACCACCCATAACACTTACTAAATGTTATACATAATGGATAACAAACAGTTTCTATTATGGCTTCATAAAGCTGGGGTGAAGAAAATAGGTTCGGAATTTGAGTTTTTAACCTTAGTAACCAGATTGCTTTTCGTTCCTAGTGACAATTTAATTTATTGGTGACACCATATTCACGCCAGTATTTTATGAATGTGTTTCATATTAGTTTATATAGCATGTGCATGTCCAGCCTCGTGGTGGCAGCAGATTACTTTTTTACACTGCTTCTAGAAGAAGAAGGATGCCTGGAATTCACGTTAATGATATCCCAATTTGGAAATTCATATCAAGCATTATCCTTTTCCCTCTAATATGTCCCCTGGTGTTTCTCCAATTAACTTCTCTTTGGAATGCCATTTTTACGCAATTATAAAATGCTTCTTCCTTCCTAGGAAAAATAAAGTTTACTGTAGCTACACAAAGAAACAATTTGTTTTACTTTTGCACACCACAAAAGAAGGTGGCACTGTACCTCTACCAGCTCTATGTTGTGTCAGCAATGCTGGCAGTCACTTGCAAGACACATACACATATGGAGTTTGTGACAGACATTTGAGCACATTCACATCCTTTATTGACATGGGTGTCAACAGGAAGAAGCACAAGATGCAGTGTGGGAGCAGGTATTCAACAAACCCAGGAAAGCTTGTAGTCATCATAACAGTGGAGCTTTTAGACACAGACCACAAGAAAGTCAAGTTTCCATCATGTTGAGTTACAGGATGACTTTACTTTATTATATTTGCATGTACTAACAGGGTTGCTAAATAGTTCACCATATTGCTTCTCAATTCTGATTCTCTGAGGTAGTTGCTTAGTAGCAAATTTCTTTCTATATGCAAGCACTCAAAAGACACATAGCATTTCTCAAGACTGGCATGCTGGTCAGTCACTATGTGTTATAAAGGCCACATGTAGGCTAAATTAAGAAGCTTTTGTGGCTATGCATTAGGGCAATTGGATAGCTAAAAAAGTGTTAATACGCTATACGAGGTAATGTCTCAATTAGAACATGCCTGGCAGATTACAGGGTATTACTGTTACCTGCAAATTTAAAATCTTTCAAAATTACACTAACATGTTAAAGCTTTTAGGAAATTTTGGTGAACTCCACAATTAGCTTCACTGTACAGAAGTTTTGGAAGAGGTAAACCTTTGCTAGAATACAGGATAAATGGATCTCCTATCTTGACATTCTTACCTTTCCTTCATTTCCCTGATGCTCTATTCCAATGATAAAGACAGAAACATTTTTTACGTTTTGTCTACGAAGGAGAATCACACGCATCCCTTGCAACACTAGTAGTGTTTAGTGAATGGCCCAGCACCTGGGCCCCATTCTCACTATATCACCAAAGATTAAAAACTCCCTTCAGTAAACCTCTTAGCACTTTTCAATTATTACAAACTGCAAAAAAATTATAACAAACATACTTTTGTGGAGTTGTTATTTTTACATTTGCTTTACTCCTGTTACCACCTCCATTAGCTTGATCGAGGCAGGTAGCTAAAACACACCTTAACAGGAGATTTAATACTACTGGAATAGTTATCTCATCCATTTAATTATGGTTTTATTATCACAATGGTCAGCCTAAAAATCGGACATAAAAATATGTACTCATTCAGCAAATACATACATTTGTTTTGAAGCGAATACAGTATAAAAGAAGTAGCATAAGGAAAAGGAAATCTTTGAAGCATAGTAAAACAACATTCCTGGCTTACTGTATTATAATTTCCTATCAGCCGGAATGTCATGATAAAATGGTATACTCATGGACTGTTTCAACATAATCATTTGTGAATTTCCTCAGTTATGCACGCTCATTTCTACAGCCAGGATCAGTACTTACTACTAAGTCTGTTGGTGGCCTACAGACCACCAAGTACAAGAAAAGTCCTAAAAGAAAACATAAAACATCCAGGTGATGCTGGTAGGGAGCCAATCACAAGTCCGCCTGGTTTCCAGTGAGATAATTTTCACAGGTGGTCTCCAAGACTGATCTATCACTAATGCATTCTGGATCTTAACACAGGCGATTTAAACACATGTGCACTGCATTTGTAAGGATTAACATTTATTTCATACGACAGTAATAATAACGCATATAGAAGTATAGAAAATATTTTTTAGTAATGTATTGAAGAATAATACATACATTGAAAGTACTTTGAGGAGCACTTGACAGATCAGATCTTGACATCTCTACACGTCAGAGCTTTTATACATTTCCTTCCTTTGTGGTTAAAACTTAATTGGTCTTTAGGACCCACAAAAAGATACCTTGTCCAAAGGGAGATATTAGGATGGGTGCTTTTTACATTGTATCAGACATAATTGAAAGTGCAGCCTTTCAAATCTAACTAAATGGAACAGCTGCTGTTACATTTGTTACTTGCTGTCAAACAAGCAGGATTACACTACAAGAAAAGGGAAGAAAAGGCTGGTTTAACAAAGTGGTGTTGAGTTTTGCACAAGTGGAATATATACACAATTTTATGGATATCCATGGAACAACACACTGCAGAAAAGAATATTTTTCCCATGTGTTCCCTGACATCATGTCATCCAGGTTCTCCCATGATAGTCTATCTTCACCAGCCTTGGAGAGCTTTAATAAATCAACCACATAATATTCAATGAAATTTAATGGTACTCATATAAAGGGGATGATTTAGGGAAGCTCTCCAATTCTCAAAAGGGATACACGTTCATCAGTGAAGCTGTTATCCAGGTTTATCCAGCAAGCCTGTAATGGATTTCTTAAAAGTAATTTGCTATTTATTAGCAAATGTTTTCAATCCAGGTTTGCTGGATCACCCAGCTTCACTGATGAAAGTGTATCTGCTCCAGCCTTGGAGAGCTTTATTAAATCAGACCCATAGCGTATAGATATCACTAAACAGTAAAGATAAAGATGCAGTACTAATGGATACATGTCACTACTGCATGTCCCACTGATTTATGTTTGGCACAGACCATTCTTGAAACTTTCAAAATGGAGATGGCCAAGGCCCATTTGGAGGCATACAACCAGGCACAAATAGAACATACTCACAAACACACCCATGTCAATAGACATATTGGGCCTGATTTATGAAAGCTCTCCAAGGCTGGAGAGGATACACTTTCATCAGGGAAGCTGGGAATTCAAAACATTTGCTAGCAAAACTCTATTCCGGAGTTTGCTGGATTACCCAGCTTCCCTGATGAAAGTGTATCTTCTCAAGCCCTGGAGAGCTTTCATAACTCAGACCCATTGCTTCTAAGGAATTGGAGGATCTAAACTATGTATGGTAT
Organism: Pyxicephalus adspersus; assembly: GCF_032062135.1. Taxonomy (NCBI): domain Eukaryota; kingdom Metazoa; phylum Chordata; class Amphibia; order Anura; family Pyxicephalidae; genus Pyxicephalus; species Pyxicephalus adspersus. The sequence continues at coordinate 91,675,079 of NC_092860.1, forward strand.
ATTGCAGTAAGTGAACTGAGGCCCTACTGATTACATAATTTACATGTGAGTTTACTGTTCCAATGTTCATTAATAATATAATTATATTTATCTTTGGCTTTCCCCTCACTTCTCTTATAAAGAACACCCCAGGTGTTTCTCTGCCTTGGATAATAACAATAATAACTTTTCTCTTGAGTGTTAAATACTCAACATCATCTTCATTCCAGCTTTAAATTATATTCAATGCTCTAGTTCCCCCTCAAACTCCTGAATTTATGTAGAATGAAGTGCTTTAGGACAATTCTACAAACCTCTGCATTGGATTCTAATTATATGAAACACCGTTTGCGACAACTGTATATTTTATTATTAATATTTGATACAAAACAGATTTCTCAGTGTGTGTGGATCTTAGATAAAAATTAGTCTGGCTAGTAACATTACCCTCTATGCTTGCAGAATCTCACACTAAAGGGCAACTTTTCATTCTTATTTTAGATTACTGTAGAAGAATTGTGGTTTATTTCAGAATCTCAAGTATGAACCAAAGGATACAAAATGCTTTGGATTCACCATTATTTCTCAATAGATTAAAAAAACATTATCTTTCTGCGTATTGTTTTTCAAACAAGTATCAGATATGATTTACGACAGACCAGAAAAAAAGATATTCCAAAACTTTTAATTCTCATTTTGGGTAATCCTAACTTTGTGTCTTACAAAATATGTTTTTTATTAATATTATTTTACTTCTGTAGAGTTTCACGTTTTTGCTTAGTCCAGTATTACAATGTATGAAACTCACTTTATACAAACGATATTCTATGTAAATACCAACAATGAACTTTTCTTACTTGCTCCCTTTTGACCTGTTTATTATACCAATGGTATGGTATTGAAAAAAGAATAATTGTTGACCCTGTCAGCAGAAACAACTAATAATATTTTGCCTGTCAGATAATACCTGTTAAGTCCTGCCCATTTCTTCTCTGTGAACCACAGATTAATAGCCCCCCTCTGTTATATAGATGAGAATAGAGGTTCTATAGTTCTAACACAAAAAGTGAGAGATGTCCTCATAGAACAGGTAATTTACTACTGGCAGGATCACCTGTAAAAAGAAGTAGGTAAAAAAAAAAAAAAAAACAGATATGGGAACTGGTAATCCAAAATATATTGCATGTTTGTTTTTTGATTTAGGCATTAACAGACATTTTTATTCAACAAATATAACTAAAATGTTTGGCAAATAGAAATAAACCGAAATTTAATTCTTGCCTTTTCTCTTTTTGGTTAAACATGGTGATGTGAAGTGATAATCAGTGTTGCATTGATCATGGCCCAAGGACATGTTACAGGCTATTTTTCACTTTTTATGAACTGACACGTGAGGAAAAAAAGTAAAACCTCAAAAAAGCATGTGATTCATCGAAGCGGAGAGGAAAACTCGCCAGTTAGCACGGGTGGTCTCCTATCATCATGGTGTGAATCACAGGCATTAATACTTTTTATGAAAATATCAGCAGATGCAAACAATTACATAGTTGAAAGATTTTGTTCCTATTAAACCAAGGCCACAGTTCAGTGAACGTTTAAAGCAAAACTTAGGAAAAACCTTGGTACCCACTGGACCCAGCAGGTGAAGGATTAGAAAAGAGGCTGGGTGGACACACAAAATAAAGAAATAACAAAAATGGAGAAAAGGAGGCAGTTGAATTTTAGTGCACTATGTGTAAAATAAGGCTGCACAAATGCTGGCAGCATGGTTGTCAATATGTCTAAAATGTAACAGCTGCCACTTCTTTTTTTGCTGGGGGGGTTGTTGGATTTCTATTGGTGTCCAAGGGGGCTCCTCGCTGCTCCTTCTGCGCATGCCCATTCTCAGACATGAGCAGATCGAGGAAACCTCTGGATGGATTGACAGATTTGAGGGATTAAAGTGTGATTTTTTTATTTTTGGTTTAGTTCCACTTTAAGCTTTAAATATAACTAATCATTTTTGAACCATTTTCCTTGCAATAGGATAACAGCCCAACTGCTATGCAGATATCACATTTATGCTATAGGTCTAATCTAATTAGATCATCTGCTTATAAAATAAGTACATGGTTTTGTTTAATTTAAAAAGGCCAGGCAATGCCTTCTTTCCTACATTCACTGCTACCATGCAAGTCTACTTAACATGCATTGAAATAATATTATTTTGGTGCAAGTCTTTAAATTTACAGTGTGGTAATGCTAAAAAAAACAAAATCGCAACTATAAGACCCAAAGGTACTCATGGCCATAATAACTGTATCCTAATTTCAATATTAAAAGATGTGTCTCCTAGGGATGTTCAGTACATCAGGTTTCAATCTATGACACCTGTTCTCCACTGCAGTCATAACAGCAGAACACATATTGCATATCCATTCTACTGATGATTGCTCCAATTGTCCTGAAGGCCCTTTTCTGATTATACCAAACCTCCAGGAAGTGTAATAAAAATATATTGGGGAAAGAAAACAGTAATATTTAAGCTGTTTATAAAGATGCGTGAAAATATGCTACAGATCAATGCCGATCTAAAGTTCCTCAGGGAATAAAACCACAATATAAAAAACCTGCTGAGCTACCCCATTGGGTTTCTTTAAAAGCAGTTTCTGGGTGGGAAAAATTTGTCTCATATCTAATAAAACTCCATGTGAGCCTCCAAACTGTAAATTGAAAATAATGCAGTAAAGTTAGAAGGCATAAGGATAAAAAATAAGGAAAGCCAGATGAAATAAAGCCCATGTAGAACATATACAAAATATATTAAGTAGATAATGTATGGATTTTTAAAAGTGTAAGGAGGTTTAAGGGTGGTGAAACAGGTAAGTCATTCACAGGTAACAAATACATGGGGGAGTGTGCAGTCATTGCATAGAATATATTGACATAAAAAATGTGTTTCTGTAATAGTCAACTCCATCAACTATCAGCCCTATTTAATGTGATACAGATGAAATGTCAGAGATTTATATTAATACACAAATAATACAGCTATCAGTTCACATTTAATGATTTTAGTATGTTTTATATTTAGATATTATATGGACCCATAACACAAAAGCAAATATATGAACCTTACATGAGCTTGATTAAAAAGTGATTGTCAGCTTTACACTAATCTGATCTGCAGGGGCAGAAGCACAGTCAAACCTTACAACTGTGCTCAAGTGAGAAGGTGCACTACTTTAAGTATAAACCCAAAGAACAGAGCTAAACACACAAGGTAAACAAATATGAGAGTTGTATACCTGTCAAAGCATTTTTGTCCATTATTTTGTCAATAACCAGGCCTGTGAACACACAGTAGGAAGAAAGAATCAAAGTTATGAAAATATCCATGTCACTACGATCTTCAGCGCCATCAAACCATAAGTGGTCAAACAGTGTACTACAGTCCCTGTATTGAAAATGCGATCTGAAATTCATGCCGGAAAACTGAAAGAACCGGATTATCGATGGTTGGATTTTCGATTGTCAACCTGTATTAGCCTTAAAAATTAATTTAATGTTTTATCTATGTATACAAAGCTGAAGTATTTTGTGTATGTTACATCTGCTTAAAGTTCAGCATTTATCTGATTTTGATTTAATGCATTTCACACATGTTTCGGAGAGCTACTCACATGTGTTGTATGGAGGCCTGCTTTCTAGCTTGTGTCTCTTACAGTTGTATTCAGAAAAAGAGCAGAATACAAGCCAATAAAGCCCAAAATCCATATATAACCCTGGGGAACAATTTTGAACACATTTTTAGTTGGCTTCAATTTTTAAGCTTATTTACACTAAAATAGGTATGCTGATTCTGAAAGTGCAGTTAGTTTTCTTCTATCACATCATGTTTTTTCTCCACTGATTATTTATTACTATTAATGCGATTACTGTAGCTTAGATTTGTATAGGCTATTCAAATTCATGCAAGAAAGTGTGGTCAGAGGTTGTGCGCTGCTCTACGTAGTAAATAAGCAAAATGTATTTTTCTACTTACACAGGTATTTTCTTTCTTTCAGATCATGTCTGGGTCTGCTGTTTCTCATCATAAGTGCCTAAACAACCCTGATTAATTTTGTTATATCTGTGGTAGTTTCACCATTCCCAGTCAAAGGGCGAACATCAGCACATTTGTAGAATAAGCCTATTTGTCATATTTCAAAGTTAAACTTGGTGATCAATATAAGTCTTAGGCCCCTCATAAGGTGTGCAAACAGTGTGTCGAAGGTTTACGGATGTGGACAAATTTTACTAGGGAATTCTGTACATGGTATAATACAGGTAGTCCCCAGGTTACATATGGGATAGGGACTGTAGGTTTGTTCCTAAGTTGAATTTGTATGTAAGTCAGAACAGGTACATTATTTTAATAAATGCAGTTAGGACAGATGTTTGTCTCAACATATTATTGGGCAGCATGGTGTCAGTTACTGTATAAAATCCTCACTGTGAGTTAATCACAAATAAAGCAAAACAAATCTTTATGGAGACTAGACATTCATTAACATTCTGTGCTCTGTGATATGCAAAAAGAAATAGCTGTCTTGGTCATTTAATAGTTACAAGCGCTTGCAGAAAGAGCTCACCCCACTTAAGATCACCCACAACATCAGCTGTGTGTAGAAAAAGATTTCTTCTACAAGTCATTCAAACCGCCCCGTCCCCCCCCCCCCCCAAGCCTCTGTCCCGCACACAGCGAGCAGAGAAGCCCCGTTTGTATCTAGGAGGCGTCCGTATGTCGGATGTCCTTAACCTGGGGACTGGAAGAATTTAGAATTTGGCTATTAACAACAATTTTGCTATTACCAGGACTTTAAGGGTAAATGCCATATGCTGCTGCATATTGCAACTCAAAAATCTACAATGACAAAGCAGCAGACCACATTCGCAAGGAGTGTTGGGGTGCCATTTAGAATAAACCACCCACTATCACATGTTGTGGTAATGAATAAAAGTGAATGCAAAATCTGCAGAATGCTAAAACTTGTGTATGTTTGGAAAGAATTTTTGGTTTTAAATGTGTGTATTTCAACTATATTTTTAGAGCTAAACATGAGAGATGACAAAAAGGGAAAGCTGGCACAGAGTACAGAACGAGAACCTAGTTGAGCACAGGACACAAGTATTCAACTCATACATTCATCTTTTTACCATCTGACAAACTCAAATAAATTTCAAATGCTAGTTTATTTCCAAACTTAAAAAAATGGAAAATTCATATGAAAAGAAAACACAAGTGTGAACAATTTGTCAGTCTGCACAAGCTCTACTGTGCTAGACTTAAGAATACGTCTCCTGCTGGGTTGGAACGGAAGAAGGCTACAGGTGCGTAAGGCCGTTTTGTTCTCATTTTTGCTTTTGGCAGTTGCTGAATGAATTAATCTTAGAAGCAGATGAGCCTCTGCTTTATGATCTTCTAAATGGAATAAACATTCTGCAATTGAAATAAAATGCCCCTCAACATGCTGGTGCTGACTCACAGCATGGTAAATCGATCCAGCAGATCAACAGAATGAAAATTTTTGTATAGGATTTTGGAAAGCATTTACTACTTTTTCACACTGCAGTTACAGTGGGTGTTAAAGACAAGTCAATATATTTACATATACAGTAGGACAAGATGTGTGAAGGCAGTCATTTCATTTTAAGTTAGTTGACAGCACACATTTTATTTCAAATTATAACATCATGTAAATGGGAATACTACTGGATCCGTATTGATTCACCAGTCAGATCTTATTGCATATGCAACATATTCAAGAATATGCCCTTTCCTGCCCTGGGAGACCACCCAATTCCTGGTAAATGTTCTTATTAACTTTTGCCTCGATTACTGCAACATCCTTTTCTTTGGCATTGCACTAACCAGACACTCATCTTTACAGTCTATTATCAAGGCTGCATTTAGACTTATTTATCCTTCCCTTCCATTTCTCATCTGCTGCCACTATTTGCAAATCTTTACATTAGCTTCGATTCCACCTCAGAATTAAATTTACCCTTCTTAGCTGTAACCCCGAGTGTGGCTCGGAGTAAAAAAACCCCAGATGATAGCGGTAACCCCAAGCCACAATCGGGGTAGCTAAAAAAATTCCCATCGGCATCCTCCAGTGTCCTGCCATTCACTGGCCGCATCCTCTTCGTCTGATCTGTCCCCCGGCAAGTGCGCTGACGTTCCCCGGGAGTTCCCAGTGATGTTGGTGCATGTGTCCGTGCATGCAGGAGCATGGCGGGAATTTCAAATATTTTGTATTAGATTCACCGCTTTTAGATATATAAATATGAACAGAAATGAACCACCCAGGAGATTAAGCTACTGTGCCTTTGATTTGCCCTGCTTGTCCCACCTAAATTTCTTACCTGATACATAAATACACCCTGACTGCCCCTTCTGGTCCTCCAATTACCCACTAATGGCTTCTTCACTTCCTCCTCATAATCTCTTCCCATGCACAGCTCCAAGACTTCTCTAGAGCTGTCCAGACTCTATGGAACTCTCTTCATCGCCCTATTTGGTTTGTGCCTACTTCCCACACAATCAAAACAACCCTTAGAACCCACATCTTCAAACTGTCATCTTTCAAACTGCTGACCTTCACCTGTCATGAAAGAGCTGACATTTCATATCCCGGTCCTATTGTGTATTAATCTTCCCCTCCTCTTGAGTGTAAGTTCTATTAGGGCCAGTCCTCTTCTCCTGTGTTATTGGTTGAACTTATCTATAATGCAAGTTTGTCATCTGCAACACCTATTTAATCTACAGCACTGTGCAAAATGTTAGAGAATAAAGGGTAGTTAGTAAAAAAAGGGTAATATTGTTTCTAATGGGTTATGTTGTTCAGTTTGTATTAGAGTAGAGTCTCGAATCTTTAATAACAAATGGAATTTGGAGTTTTAACTAAAATATGCCAACCCTAATAGCTCCTAATTATATTTTTAGAGTCTGAGCTATATATAGTAATACAGTCTAGACACCTAGGGTAAAATGACAAAGAAATTTACAGTTATTATTATGGAGTTGGAAATATTTTCTTCCCCACAAAACGTATGCACATCAACGGTAGACTTTTGTTTTGTCTACCTTAGGGCCAGCACTGCTATAATGAGTAAAATTAGTTTGAAATTAAATGAATATGCCATTTCAGCTCTGGTTACCAAAGTATTAAATGTTACAATATAGAATATTTTCAGTCTTTTTGGGCCATGGATAATATTGGGTCCTACTACTTGAATTTGAAATTTTAGATATAGATAAAGGTAAGTGCATTTTATAAACCACCGCTTCTATTTTTGGAGATTCCTGTGCTGGAACTCCGTACATTGAAATGTCTTGCTTCAGTTTACCTTGATGAATTCTTATCCCTCATGCTTATTAACAATAATACAAAACTAGGAAAATAATGTTTGTTCTGGATACATTTACTGAGACAGAACTGAAAATAGAGCTGGACTAAGAGTTGCCAGAGCCAAAGGCAGATTAGAATTTAAAGGCCCCCAAGCATAGATCTTCAATTTCAAATTATTTCAATTCGTATTTTGATCATTTACTACCTATAAATTTACATTTTAATGTAATCACTGTATGGCTTTCCTTACATATGCTGAAGAGAAAAAAAGCACCATAAATTAAAGTGAGCCTGAGAGAAAACTGCAAAACTGACCTCAACAATAGGTAGCTGACAAGTTACCAGTACACACGTGCAGCCGAGCAATCTAATAAATACAATGCTTTATGCACAAGCTATGCAAAAAGGGATTTAGTTAAAGTCATCATGCTTCCCTGCTCCAAAACATGGCAATTCATGCTGTACAGACAGACACAGTCAGTTTTAGTCAAAGAGGATGCTACCCCCTCCCATTCCCACCGGTTATTAGGCTCTGCCTGACTCTCTGGATAAATGGATTCTGCCTGAAATAGTAGATGGGATTTAATCCGCTTGGAAAGGGTTCATTGTCTTTGAAGGGATGTAGGTATGTGGTTATTAGTCAAACCAAACAGTGCTTAGATTATCACTCAGAGCTTAAATAGAACAGTATACAACTGATTTAACCAAATAGATAAAACTTAAAAAAACATGTAAAATACAATTATGACCCACCTATCAGATATTAAGTTAATATATATTAATAACTGACTTAAGCCAATTTAGCAGTCAAATTAATAATGCTAAAATGTTATTGTACTGAACTGTATTGAACTATTACCTCACAGGCTTATTGCCTCGCAGCAAATCTTCAAGACTTTTTTCATAGTGTTCAGCTACAACCACTAGTCTCTCTGGGAAAGAAACAGAAAACATAAGACATAATAATTCCATCACATATTCATGTTACTGTGTTACTAGATAGAGTAAAAACATTATCTTCTACTGATCAAAACAAAGTACAGACCAAATGATGGGTTAACACTAACAATATGAATTTTCAGTAAAAAAAAAAAAATGACATGCTGTCACACTTTATTCTCATTCAAGCACAGATATTCTCATTCTTCCAGATTTAATCAGTATCATTTCTCCCGCTGGCCAATCAGGAAATAGCCTTTTAATCATCCCTGGCTATTTAGCTAGCTCGGAAACGGCCCTCTTTGTTCCAGCCCCCTAGCTCTGATGGGCATTTCCTCTACACCTGTTGATTAATTCAGTGCTTTCCCTGTCCATCTCCTGTAATAACCCCTTATTTCCCAGTCCGCTTGTTCCCTTGGGGTATTCCAGTGTTCCTCCATGTCAGCGGTGGCCCCATGTCACTGGTGTCTGTTTCCTGGATTTCTGGTTCTTGACCCCTGGTTGTTCCAGACCTCTCTTGCTTGCTTCCTGCCTCAACCCCAGCCTTCCTTGACAATTCTCCTGCCTAGTGATTTGGTACCGTGTATCATCCTGCCAACCCTGGTGTGCCCAAGGACCACAACCTGGCAGTAACCAGCAGGGTACATTCCTCACTACTACAGGCTATGGAAAAAAGTCCTGGTTACTGCTTAGACTCTGTGCCTTGGCCTTTCTCAGTGCTCACCACCTCTGTGCAAGCCATAGCACCCCCTAAAGGCCCCGGCTTCACAAGTGTGACACATGCTTTACATTAATGCACTTATCTAAGCAAAATTACACACATCTCCAATCCATTCAACACTTTTTTTAAACTTCAAAAACATGCTGTACTCCACCGTCAGTCATACCAACAGGAAATGTCCACATCACGTAAGCAGTGATGTGGAAACCCAATAAAGGGCCCTATCTGCTGAACACAAGCAATACTCAGGACTGGGGTGTTTCACAATTGTGGATTTAGGGGAGTAAAAGAATTGCTATTCTTTTTTTCCCTAACAACAGAGGGTAGGAGGGTGGATTAGGGGAGTTCAGAGTCCAGTTTTAAATTTACAGGCATGCTTAGTTTAAAAGGGAAATTTTGGATTGTTGGGATGGACAGTCCACAAGACAAACAAAAAGAGCAAAAATTTTTCTAGGTCATTACCTCAGAAAGTTTTAAGGCTATAAGTTTAACGTTAGTTTTAGGAGGAAGTTAATAACTATGAATCTAAGATGGAATGCACTAGGTGCAAGGGTAAACCAGAATAAAATTCCGCTGCCAGCACTAAAGGTTTTGCCAAAAAAGTCCAACCTATTTACTTGGACAGTATGGAGCAGTTTACTGTCAAGGGGATCCTCTCCAGTGATGTGACAACTTTGATATCCCTCATTGTTAGGCCTACCCACTTACTGTTACATAGCAGTGCCATACACATTGAGCCTGATTTATTAAAGCTCTCTAAGGCTGGAGAGGATACACTTTTATTTGTTTCATTTGATCCAGCAAACCTGGGATAGATTTCCTAAATCGTTTGCCATTTGTTAACAAAATGTTTTCAATATCGAACCAGATCCATTCCAAGTTTGCTGGATCATCCAGCTTCACAGATGAAAATGTATCCTGATTTTAATAAATCAGGCACATAATCTTGTGTTACCAGTAAATCGGGGTTGTCCACACTACACTTATAGATGAAAGATCTCAGGCAGCTTGCTGGTGCTGTACAAATCCTTTAGGATTCTATTATGGCATGTCCTCATTCAATAAAAGCAACGTTGTAGTACAATTGAAAATAGATCTTTCAGATATTCTGTAACTGCAATCATTCAGGAGAAAAGCAAATATCTGGTTATGCGGTATAAGTTGGATCTGGAAAAAATATGCTTCATATAAACATTTTACTGGATGCGTTCAACTAGCTTACTCTCCGAGAGAGGAGGAACTCTGCTTTGGCCAGTGTGTTCTGTCTACCACCTGATGACTCTATGTAATGGCCTAAACACAGTAACGTTTAAAAGGTCCCACTTGCCCTAGAAAACTTTGACAATTTCTCAGCACATACTTTTACGAGTATAAGTAAAAGTGTATTTATAACCTGTACATATCCATGTGTTACTTCTGACAAGTTTTATGGTCTACAAGTGACATTGTCTTGTTCAAGCACATTTACAAAAGAGCAAAGCTGATATTTGTTTTTGACCTTTGCACACATATTTTACAAGGGAAAATGGAAGACTATGTGCCAGAAAATAGTCTCAATTACTTGTTTCAGGTCTCTGAAATAACTAGAAAGGAAAAATTGGTCATACAATTCCATCAAGCCTGAATTTAGTTTACACAGAGTAAAGTCAAGTAAGAATTTATACACTGTAATTCTGTTTTAAATATTGCTTTATGTTAGTGGCATACATCAGAAAACAAAAGTTCCATCACACCATTTTTTCTGACTCACAGAAAGGTGTACATAGATGGATGTGTGGTACAAAGTACATCGAAACCCAGGAACAAAAGTTTACAGCTGAACTTTAGTCAGTATCCTTAAACCTTCCCCTCTTTCCCCTGTGTAGTGCCCTTTGGTACTTTTGTTAATCAACGTGACCCAGTACTGTGTAATGCTCTTTTTAGCTCATTACAGGGCCTGCACAGGATCAATCAATATGAACTAAGAGGGGGAGCCCACAGTTCCTGCCAGTCTCTGTGACCAATCAGGAAAAGGGCATGTTAGGGCAGGGAAGACATAGATATTTTCAGCTTTCTCAACTCAGCACACTCACTCACCCTAAGTAATTCTAGTTTCATATATGGTTTTCATACATTGCTGGCATGCTGTAAAACAACCCTCTCTCTTGTGTTAACACTGAAGTTTTGGCAAACCTTCATACCTTTCTCCCCGATGAGATGGTCTCACTATGATGAACTTTGTCTCCCAAACATTTTTTAACTAACCTCCCCGCCCTAACTAATGGTCCCGCTCTCCAGCAACGCACTCGCGAGCAGATGCCAGGCTGGCATTTGTTTCCCGTGGCCTCACGTCCCCAAATGTTCACACGCTGGGGACGCAGATGCCGGCCAGGAGACGCCAGACATCACTGGAGGACCCCGCAGGCACTGCTGGAGGATGCCACTCAAACGTGGAAACAAGGTAGGAGTTTTACCCTCCCTGGAAATACCACCCCAAGTGTGGCTCGAGTTTACCGCTTTTGGTATGGAAAATCCACCCCGAGCCACACTGGGGAATACTGCCAGGGAGGTTAAATCAAAAACCTTTACTCATTTTATTGTGTCTTTCCTTATGCAGGTAAAACCCTGTACTACCACCGCCCACTGAACTGCTTTGTCGCTTCATTGAGTGTAAGTTTAGCAGAAGTCCATGTGGTATAAACACCACGAAAGAAGAATAGAATATTTTAGAATAGACAGGTATTTATTTAGCTCACATCACTGCCTCTCACATACTGTATCAGCAGTCATTTCTGGACTGCACTTGCATACAGACAACCCGAGGACATCTCCACACATGAAATGGAGACTAAATGACAGAAAGCAAAGGGGAGGATCAGTACAGCACTCTTGAGTAGAAGTGAGCTGGGTCATAATTTTAGTCCACAGGCTTGCACAGGCTTTGGTTGCACATGAACCTTATAAAGACAACTGAAGCAATTTTCACTTTTGCCAGGCTTTTGTAAACAGGTAAACCTTGCAACAGCATAAAACTCCAATAATATAATAAATACCTGAATTCTGCTTAGAATCATCTTTTCAATGCCTGAAATTCTTTTATTACTCGGTAATATCCAAAAGCTTTGTTTAACCAGAGAATTGTGAAATGGACATGATTTCTCATAATAATGGTTTAGTTGCTATGTTACATGCATTAGGCTCTCTTTTGGCTCTTCTTCTAGCCAGAATGTCAGTAGGAAAGATTTACATCAGAGAAAGTCAGTTGTTGAGATCTGCAAATATTATACATCTGCATTAAATAGTATTTATGACTGGGATAAGGGAACAATCCTCTGTCCCTATTATTACTTTTTAAACACGTCATAACTTTAAGCTCTTGAAAGGAAGGCCACAGCACATTTACTAAGAGTGTAAAGGCTGAACACTGTAGACTGTGATAACAGTACTGAATATATGACATAATGGTGGGCTGGAAACAAAGACTAAAATAAAAAAAGAATGGAAATACACTCAAGACCAGAAGAAAAAGTTTATTATAAAAAGTGGCATTTCTCAAGAGCTAAGCAGACAATGGGATTAATGAGTAAATAAAAGTAGAAATATTTTATCATTTTAATAAAAGTGTTGCTTGAATGTCTCCAGTTGTATTTGTGTCTAGACCTGTTTAGCTGAATATACCTTGATGTTCAGGTTCTATAGGGAATAATTATTGGTATTTGTTATGATCTCAGAAGAGTTGGTAAGGTAGCCAAATCCACCAACATGCCATTTGAAGACCACCACATGTCTGAGGGATATTGTGTTATTTAAAAAAAGATGGGGGGGGGGGGTCTTGAGTTCCCTAATCCTACTTTATTGAGGTCTAGATTACTTAGATACTTAGTATAGGCAAAAACCCTTGGAGTGGCCTCCATAAACATGTTTAGAAAGCAGAGAGAGAAGGTCATAGAGGGCTCTATACCTTCCATATACATACTATGTATGTATATACACACACACACACACACACAGGTAGTCCCCGGGTTAAGGATATCTGACATACAGATGCCTCCTGGGGCTTCCCTGCTCACTCTGTGCAGAACAGAGACTTGAAGAGGGGAGAGGGCGGTTTGCATAACTTACAGAAGAAACCATAATATGATCTAATTCTTGAGGATGCAAATGTCTATGGCTGCTTCAAGTTTGAAATTCTAGCCTGCCTAAGAATAATTATAGCAGTGAAAGCATGAGTACACTATTGGAGTTACAGAACAGATCAGCCATCACAAATGCAGATGAGTAATCTAAAACAATTAGCAACTAAATAGTTACAACCTGAATCTTATTTAAAGCCTCTTATGGTGGAGAGAGTGGTGAAGGGACCAAGCAAATCTTGGTTAAGATTAAGAGGAAACTGTCCCACACTGGTACAAAAATCTTTTCAATTTAGGGAAATTTTCCATGGAAGCCAGCATGGGACTATACAGTGAAACATCCAATTCAGCATCCCCAGAGAGAAAGGTCCTGGTTCCTGTGCCCTAAGAAAAGGGTGCCATTCGGTGCTGGCAATGTTAAGACTGGGGGTAATATCAGAGTACAATGCCCCTAACTGAAGGAACCCATGCAATGTGGAGCTTCCAAACTGTCATTATTTGCCCAAGAAGCATGTATTACACATCCTCACACCAAGGGGAACTTTTGAACCTGTGGTGGTCAAAAATCAATCTCCAGCCAAAGGACTGTATTGTGAATCTAGTACAGGACAACACTCAGGGAGGTTAGTCCTGTGACCAAAACTCTGCGTTTTACCATATTCACTGAGATACCAAATCTTAATCCCTAGTGCTTGCGCTGATTACTACACCATGTGGGATAGTAAAACATGAAGTTGGTCTGGTAAAGAGCTTGGTACCCCAATTATTGAGGGACAAGCCATCCCCAGATTTTGGGAATTATATGTAAATTATAGGGAAGAAGGGTTTTGAACAGGAAGTCCTAAAAAATGGATGATGATGATAATGTTGTTATTGAAATACCTTTACACCTGAGGACATTGTTCTATTGCTGAATTATATTGCAGCAACTTCCAAGCAAGAACTAGCAAAAGCTAATGGGCACTTCTCCTGAGCAGTTCTAAGATCATTTATTTGTGATAAAATATCTGACATCTGGCCTTCTCCACTTGTCTTGTGCAAGTCCTGATCTACCTGTAAGAAACAGTTCATGCTCATTTGCTTTGTTGAAGGGAAGATATGTCAGCCTAGACACTTTTACCTTTACATGCATATTATTGTGTGTACCTTTTAGATTGAACCATTGGCCATTTTAGATAATAATGTCTATTTCATAATTTGTCATAAGCTGTATGTGGTATGGAAATAAATACATAACTCACTCCCTGGTAGCATCAGGCTTTTTCATCAAGAGATGAATTGAGAATGCTGAAGGAAACATTTGGAATTCAGTGTATAAAGTGGTGTCATATCTATACTGGTGCTGGTCTGGTATAGATATACATTTGTTGTCCTTTTGTTTTTCATTGTTGTGAGGGATATTTTCAAGCCACATAAACCAAACGTTTCCACTTCATTACCTTGGAGAGTAATGTTTGCTTGTAACAAAGGAATTGGAATCTGTTCTAGCAGAACAACTTTCTAATTGCTTTTCCAGATACACAGCTTTTCATCACCTCTACAACACTGAGAATATGTTATGTTCACTGACAATTGTCTTTATTACAAGCTCAGTAATCCATTGTTCCACTTTATTTTATGTTCATTTCCATACACTTCATGAATCGGAAACCTAACCAAGGCTTAGTTAAGCAGAGGAAAAGGAACACCACAGATTTCGTTTTTGCTCTGACTTCTTTTACTCTGACATAGATAATGGTCTACAAAGAAAAAGTGTTTCTCTTACACAGTATTTCTCTGACTCTAACTACAGACTACAGTAACTACTGAAGAAAGGATGGAAAAACAAATAAAAATATAAAGTTTTTGTCATATAAAAATTTTATGATGTGTTTTCAAAAAATTAAGGCTGCACAAGTAAGAGGTTGTTTCACTACTATAAAGGTTAGCTGAGCTATTATTCTATTTTGCATTCATACATAATTTTATTCCAAACTATACATCTCAACAGTGCTTTCATTAGAGTTAAAAAATGCATACATATTTTTTGTAAAAACAGCTGTTGTTGGTCAGTGCTTAGGCCAATTTCACTTGTGTTTTAAACTCATTTGACTAATGATTATAAAATTCATCTAACTTTAACTCTATATTATTTAATGTGCTTTTATATGCTTTATATGTACGGTATAAACATTCCCTGCCCATCTGGCAATGTTGTGCATAACAAACCCAAACCACATTCTGATAATCTGTGAAGAATTGAAGAAAATCTCCCCCTGTATATGAGGGCATTAATTCCAATCCCTAGCATTGACACTGATGAAATGCTCTGTATTTTCTGTGTATTCGGTGTGGTAAGTCAGAGGCATCATAAACTGAAAATTAGAAGACAAATGCATTATGTACTGTACTGACTGTACAGCCATGTTCACATGGATAGTTGGAAAGTGAGATTACATTTGGTTTTAAAGTGGTAAACTCAGCTGCCTTGAAACACATTAGTGTTGACTATAGTGGTTGGCGCAAACATGGGGTTACTTAAGCAGTGTGTTGAATAGACAACGACTGCCAGACCAATAAAATAGTATCTTGGAACTAGGGATTTACTGCAAGCAGCTGCAGTCACCCTGTCACCCGTCTATCAAAACTGACACTGCTTCATCACTAAAAATCCCTCTTTTATTTCAATGAAAAAATCACCTGGGGTATTGAGAGATTAGCTGTTGGCAGATGTCTCAACCAACCAGTACTGTCTGGTAACCATCCAAGTATTTAAGATCCATGCTCAATGACCTTTACTTTACAGTATTACAGGTTTAGCATTATCACATTTTTATAACAAACAAATATCCTATTCAAAGTGAAAAAAATAGTTTAACTTCCCATTGGTTGTGCATCAGCAGACTTCTCCTAAACTGCAATGGCAATGTGGTTCTATCGCAAAACCATATGGTGATGGACTGCAGCAAGTTACTTGTATTTGCTATGCAGTTGCTGTAGAGTAACTCGAGTGAGGCAGAACAGGTGGGTGGGATTGTTAGGAGGTTAAACATTTT
>NC_092860.1:91693057-91695212 GCF_032062135.1 Pyxicephalus adspersus
AAAGTAAACCTTTTATAAATGCTTATGTAAAATCGCGGCAAATCGCTGCAATTTGCGGTAAAATGCGTCATAGGCGTTTTTTTAGCGTTTTAAAAGTTTTTTAGCGTTTTAAAGTTAAGATTTAAAACTCTTGTAAAAGTGCATAAAAACGCATATAAACGTGGTAGGAACGTTTATATGCGATTTTAAAATCGTTCATGTAGATCCAGCCTAAGGAACATTTTTTTCTCCAAAGGTAACCTATGCCACTCTGCATGCTTCATTCCCAATCATATTCCAGATTTTAAGCTATTACTAAATAAAAATGGTGCCTGTGAAAAACTTTTTGGAACTAAAAAGTTATATTTACATTAGATTTTCTGTACATTTACAAAGAGAAATAAATGAAATCTGAATAAGAGATTGTTGTCATCCTGAGAGCTTGAATCTTTACTAATTTATGTTAAATATTATAAGGATCATCTAAGATCCAAACTTTCTGTATTATTCAAATGCTATTATGATAAATGCTCTACTACTGCTTTCCATACATGAGAAGAAGCATTTACAGTGTTACAAAAACACTGCATCGCAGACAAAATTAACTGGGGTGGACTAGGTAGGCAAACTCCCTGTATGCATCCAAAGTTTACATTAATAATGCCTAGAATGCCACCTAAAGCATTTTACAGGTATGTTATGAAAAGATAAATATGATAAGGACCTGATCTCATACTAAGAAAAGATACTTTATGACAAGGCAAAAAGGACAAAATGCAATCAGCCCCCCTCCCCACCCGTCCATGAGCTGTGAACTATTTAGGCAGTAAATAAGGTCTTTTCCTTTTTGTGCCAGAGTGCTAAAGACCAATGACTCCTCCACCTACCCCTTGGCCCGACCATGGACTAACTTCTCTGTTGTCTATAGACTTTTTTAAAGTGGCCATGAAGACCTGACGTTATCCAGCCCAGTTTTATGAATAAAAACTTGATCTATAAGCTGTCATATGTTGTGCGCTGGCAGCCTGCACTCAGGTCAGAATAAAGTTAACGCAAGGACTTTGTGAATTAGCTGTGTGGATATCAAATTATTGGAATAATTATTTCTCATATACTTTTCCTACTCACTGTACAATCGAATCATAAGTGAAATGTAGAATACAGAAATGCTGCACCCGAAAAAAATATATAGTAAGGCAAACTATTTTTAGGGGAAGTTGTGGAAAAAAGAGCAGTTAAAGCAGGGCTACACCCGAACTCTCAAACCCAAACACTGCTTGTTCCGGGCTTATAGGCATCTCTTGGTAGCCAATCACGCTTGACATAATGGTCTCCCGTAGATCGGCTGTCCCAAAGGCATAGGGAACAGCAATATTTTGTGAATCCTCCTTGCATTCCCATCAGCAAGCCAATAAGCCAATTATCTCCATTTATTTCTAAATAGAGGTTATACATCAGTTTTAAACCCATGAATCTTCATTTATTATTATGGAAAGGTGAACTAACATAAATCCCTTCATAAGCCAGCATCTCCACTGGAATAAAGGGAAAGTCTTTATCACATTTATGGAAAAAGCTGGCTATCAGATTTCTGCAACAGTGGCTGTGCCCCCATCAAGCCACACAGCAAGCCATAGAGAAGAAATTGAGAGTATTTAACTAATAAATGTACTAAAAAGTATAGTTAACTTTAGAGAGTAAATGTCACCTGTTATTTAGGGTTTGCCTGCTGATAGTCCATCCTGCGAGAAAAGTATAATCATACTACAACTGCTCCCCTGCATTGCCTACATGTCACATGTGCTTCCACTGGACACTCTATGTGGTCATACAAACACTCATTGTGCAGACATGTTACAATCTCAACGTTGAAATCTCTGCACTAAACAGCATGTAGTTTCTGCTAAGAGACTGAAAGTGCTCATCAAAGAATAAAAAAATTATAAAATAGTTAAGGTAAAAGTATTTTAAAAAATATGTTGCCACTTGTTTATAAAGCAGAGTCCTTTAACCACCCGACCGTTAAACCCGACCTTGGTTTGGGGTAAAAATTGCAAAAATCGTTAAACCCGAACTTTTGTCGGGTGGTTAAATGCATTAACTTACCTGGTCCCCGCTGTGATCATCTGTTCTGTTCCAGCGTTGATCTCTAAAAAAAAATACTCACCTTCTCCCC
>NC_092860.1:91696095-91699940 GCF_032062135.1 Pyxicephalus adspersus
CTACAATTTAAAAAAAAAAAAATTTCACGAAAAACAGTGTACCGCTTTTGGTACAGAAATCTAGACATCAGTGTAACGCCCAGGTGGTTAATAAACTGAATGTTGCATGGTTAGCATTTTACATTTACCTTAACTAATGATTATTGTAAACTAAAGAGGATTTCTTTTTGCTGATGTCATCAGAAAAATACCTTGTGTGAGATAAGGAATATGAGCTCCATCATATGAAGGGCCTTGGGTCTGACCATTATTATAGCACTGAAGCTTTATGTGCACTCCTATAGCATGGAAAAGCTGGGGGAGTATCAAGCTGTTAGTATGCCTGTATGCCTGTATGCCTGTGGTAAGTGGGAACACAAAAGTGTTTCTTTACAGATGAATGTGAGATATGTTATGTGACAATATACTTTGTAAGGAGCTGCATAATATGCCAGTGCTACAAGTTATTATTAAATAATATTAATAAACCATGTAAACCAAACATACATAAATGAAAGGCAAGAAAGGTAAAATGAATCTGTTATGCTAAAGGTTCCTGTAATTCTCTACCCAGCTGAACTTGGACTGGTAAAGAAAAAGAAACATTCTGAGCTATTTACAGCCCGCTTGTTCTGTATAGTACTTGTCAGACTAACACTGAACATGATTATTAGAGAAGAACAGCAGGTTTTTTTGTCAGTGTGCTGCTGCTCCTTCATTGCCACCAATCAGATAGAGAAGTACTATTACTACAATTTCAGAAAGAAACGTGTTAAATTGTGCACAAAGGGACTGCTTGCTGAAATAAGTGCCAGGATAAACATACACAGAGGACAAGGAATGGAAATCTTAAGAAATATTAGCAATATTAAGCAGGTTTTGAATTCTTTACAATACAGAAATGGAAAACCTGCTTGAAGCAGGTCAAATGCAGGTCAGAAGGAAATCAACTGCAGATTAAATGCACTGCCAAATAGTTCTTAATGATCGGAAAGTTGTCTCAATATGCTGTAACCAGTTGTTTATTTTTATTTTAGTTTTTGGTGCACCAGTATTGTTCATACCCCCTTCTCCATTTTTTGTTTTTTATTGTATTGTGTTTTTGTTAAGGTATCATCCTCTACTCTTACAGGCCAACCAGACTGATCCTATCTATAGATCTGAAGTACCTGGACTATGGTGGCCATTCATCCCAAATTTTGCTAAGCCCTATTGTACCTTTTGTAATTATGTTTTGTCTTTTTTCTCTTTTTGTTCAAAAATAGATGTATAATAAAAAGCTGTATATAATAAAACCCAATAAGGTATAAAAAAAAAAACTGTCAAATGATTGTACAGCTGAATCACGAACACATAATCCCTGTCAGTGAAAACAGTGTTGGCTGTAAACAGAGCTTCTTAAAAACTTGCATTGAAAAACAAAACATGCACCAGCTGTTCATACATGTTTCTGGGTAATGTATAAAAAAAAAATAATAATACCTCCTGTACATAATAAAATTTATCTTACCATGTTTACCCCGAGAAATATCCACATACTGGCAGAGTCTGGGATGAACAATGGTCTTGAGGATCTGAAAGCGCCCAAGGATTTTGATGGAGTTTGGAGTGAGAGGAAGCCCATTGCTCCCACAAACATCATGAGGCAGCGCGGAAGCAAAAAAGGTGAAGGCTCCGAGCTTGGCATCTTTTAGAGGAGGCATTGTGGAAGATCAGTGATGAAGTAAAGAACACAAACTAAGAGAAAATAACATAGATCAGTATGAATACATATCAAAGCAATCACTGGTAACATTTACAGTATGTAAAGAGGTGAACCCTCTCTAGAGTAATAGGTTATGGGGGTAGTCTGGTCTTCTGTTGGAATCAGATCATCTCAGGGGTCATTTTCAGGATTGTTACATTATGAAGAAAGCAACAGGGGTGACGCTGAATAGAAGTGAAGCAGAGATAGGAAATAAATGCCAGGGGATGGGTCAGCTCTCATTGACTTGTATCAGATTTAGGCGAATTTCTTCAATAAATGTATATTTCTGTACAATTAGAATTGTACAATTTACACTCTTACATCTGCTGGTCTTCTAGATATTTAGAACGTACTGCATGGATGTAAAGGACAACATGAACAGCATGCCCCATCTCTTGGATTGTAAGCTCTTTGGGGCAAGGTCCTCTCCTCCTCCTGTGTCACTGTCTGTATCTGTCATTTGTAACCCCAATTTAATGTACAGCGCTACATAACATGTTGGTGCTAATAATAATAATGCCTTGCACTACACTGCATTAAACCCATCACCTTCCTTCTGGTAATACACAACTCAAACATTTTATTCCTGTGATGTCTAACGAGGGCTGCATGATGGTCCAATGGTACAGGGTGGGCTCCTGTCACGGTACAAACATTTGCAGTATGACTGAGCACAATGAGTACCAGACACACTGCATTGTCCTCACCCCGGGCTTCTCCTGAACTTGGGCTCTGCTTCTTCCTGCCTGCAGCAGATCACAAGCTCGCCATCACTTGCTGGACTATACACACTTCTCCATTGACACAAATGTCACATGACTGTGACATCACTGGCCGGCGACAACTCGGAAGTGAGGCCGGGAACATGTGGGTGGAAGATGCCGGTATAGAATGAGAGAAGCAGGATGGCTGTGTGTGCGTTCATGTGCGCGTCCCCGCCGCTCATCTCCAATGATGTGCAGTGCTCTGATGCTGGGACTGAGCACAATCCAGAGACACTGACTGCTGCTATCACCGCCCTGCACTGAGGATATCAGCTCTATAACTGAGACACCCAGGGCTCAGTACTAAAGCAGTATGTGGGTGGGGGAAGTCACATACATGATCCTTGTCACACAGAGGCCAATCATGACAACCAACATGGCTCATAAGTCAGATCTATTGGAAGTACATGCACTTCAGCATGTTACACACACACTAGCATGAGTACCATGAGGACATTTTGATAATACAATCACATATGAATTCCTGCAAAATGCAATAATGTACTACTGTGCTAACAAAAATGTATCTCATGACAGGTTTCCTTTAACATTCCTCGCCTGCTGGCTGTTCTTTATTTAGGAAGCAATCCGAAAACAAATGAACTCTTTTATCTGAAAGCTTTTTTTTAACATTGCTTTTTTTTCTTATAAATAAGAAAGGTACAAAAAGACAGGGGTAAAAGAGAGAACATTCAATTCTATAACCCAGTACAGAAGAGAAGGTAGCAATGATTCTACAAGTACAATTATAAAACATAAAATACCAAGAGTAAAAAAGGATGGAGAAAAAATGACTGGGAAATAAACTACAACAGTAATCTAAGTTATCTGTGCTTTACATTTCATTGATAAAATCTTCTCACTTATTGAAGTGCTTGATGAAGGAACAGCACCTGTTCTTCTTGGAGAGAGGATGGGGAGGACAAGTGTGCAGGACCTCACTCCCTCCATAGAAAATCACAGCGGAAGTCCCAATCAGTTGTTCATCAATACGCCACAGTACACATGTCAGATTTTCACCTGAGATGAGCTTCACATCTCTGATGACAATCATCTGACATCAAGCCTGTGAAGATAGATGTAATCTAGTGTGTATTATAAATAGAAGAGTGGTCCAAAAATGATGCTATTCTTATCATATTCCTTTTAGGCTAGTTGTGCTTAACATAGTACTACTATGCTAGGCATTGTAACATAATGACAAAAATGTAATCTTGTCTCAATTCTCGATGTGTTTTGCCTAAGAAGCTTCCTCAGGGGATGAGGGAGACATGCATAAATTTAACTGGTTAACCACCTGAGCGTTACACTGATTTCTAGATTTCTGTTCCAAAAGCGTCACAGGTTTTCATGAA
>NC_092860.1:91701093-91703921 GCF_032062135.1 Pyxicephalus adspersus
GGGACCAGGTAAGTGGGGATTTTAGTGTAGGCGAAAAAATACGGGCTTAACCAAAAGAGCAAAAATATTTAGTGCGAGAAATTACGGGCTTAGCGGTTAGGGGGTTAAACAACATTACATACAAAGCGTTATAATAAAACACGTATATATTAATATCTTAGTTGAACAAAAAAAAAAGTCTATATAGTCACAATAAGGAAAATACATGTTAGAAATATTTTC
The DNA here is from genome assembly GCF_032062135.1 of Pyxicephalus adspersus. Taxonomy (NCBI): domain Eukaryota; kingdom Metazoa; phylum Chordata; class Amphibia; order Anura; family Pyxicephalidae; genus Pyxicephalus; species Pyxicephalus adspersus. The sequence goes on from NC_092860.1 coordinate 91,701,316, forward strand.
TTTATCTTTCCTTATTACTTTATCATTTCAATCATCTGACAAGTTTAAAGCTTGAGAAAAGAAGGAAAAAAATGATTCCCAGCAAGACACTAGGGGGAAAACAATCAGCAGGGGTTTTAACCCCCCCACCCCCCTATCAATACAAAACTGGAAAAAAATCCCTTTCAATGCCATGTGTTCTGTTTACAAATCAGTGTGTCAAATGTATAAAATACCCGATGTTCCTTCCAGACCCCACTATTTAACTCCTTCCACATCAGGAGAGTGCCCACAACTATACAACTATCCATGGACAGGGTCTTTCTTTTTCCTATCCAAGCCTTGCCAGCTCCTTGCTGGGTAGCTAGCCAGTGATCACTGTAGTGGAAAGTGCACCCCTGATTACTTCCTCACCCTTCAAGGAAACATACCCTTAGATATATGGTCTTTGCTCTCAGGTTAACATAATAAAGCCTGACAGCTACAAAAACCTATGTCATTTTACTTTGAGGGAAAGGGCCAAACCCACGGGCAGGTTATTAGTATTTGATTCGGTTGTGCACATTATTTAAACTCCCCTTCATTTCCTGTTCTATGCAACAGAAAGAGGAAATCTCCCATCTCATGGAAGGGTTTTTTTTAGACCTCTGTCCCTGGAATAAGTCTCCTCATTGGGTGATTTTCCCTTACTTTTTCAGTGATAATGATCACCAATGTAAAGAGAAGGGGTGAATCTTCTCAACGGGCACACATCAATAAAAACTAAACCTTCCTTACTTTATCCAAAAGTCAAAAATCATTTGACCTGTTACACTTTAGTGCTGCTATGACAGCCCTGCGATAGTTGTATATTATAGCTTTCCCTGTATGACCTTTCACATTACTTCAGTACACAAACCTGCGACCCCAGCTCATTAATATTTCCTATCACTCAGCACCGCCTGTACCCAGTGTAATACAACCCAGCCCTGTACATGGTGCCCATACATAGGTTCCCTGTGTGCCCATAAATGAATGACACCTCCTGGCAGACATGTACATTTCACCTTCTTCATCTGCCTGCAACTAAGTTCCATTTATCTCTCCTTTATCTCCTCGCAAATCTCAGCCCTGTGTATGCAATTGTTTACCCCTGCAACCCTCATCTGATTGTATATGGTGCATCTCCCATTCTGCCAAATCTCAGCCCTGTCATCAAACCATCTCTATGACAGAATCATCGTATCTCACTCCTGGAACTCAGCAAGCTTAAAAGCCTCACTTCAACCCATAATACAGGACTGCCTCCCATGGACTTCAGTTTGCCACATTGTTTAATGTATGCATATGGTTCGCAATTATCTGTAAAAATGTATTATTCATCCTGCTCTCTCTTTGTTGGCACTACTCCCTGTCCTTCTCCAGTCTGATAACTCATTGCCTCTCTGCTCCTTCACTCTCCTCATTTCTCTGTCTGTGCTCCTGTACCTTTCTACTCTACTGATACTCTCTGGTGACATCTCACCCAACCCTGGTCCCCCACGCAGGCTCCACTTTCCATACACTCTCAGTAAGACATTCCTTCTCCTAACCTCATCCCCATTCACCCTACCCATAAGTCCTTTCCCCCTCTCTCTGGCAGTCTATGGAATGCCAGATCTGTTGGCAACAAATGAACCTCCATACACAACCTTCTCCTTTCTAAATCTCTGAACTTTCTGGCTCTCACTGAAACTTGGCTTTCCTCCTCTGACTCTGCCGCTGCTCTCTCCTGCACTTCACACATACTCCTAGACCTGCCAACAAGGTAGGGGTGGTGTGGGTCTCATTCTCTCACCAAACTGTACATACAGAGTTCTTCCCACCCCACCCTATCTCATTTTCACCTCTTTTGAAGTCCAATCTGTCCGTCTCTTTAGCCTCTTACCCCTCATTGTTGCTGTTGTCTACCGACCCCCCTGGCCCAGTATCACAATTTTTGGATCACTTTGCCTCCTGGCTCCCACACATTCTTTCCCATGACCTGCCCACCCTAATCCTTGGTGATTTTAATGTTGCAGTGGATGAGCCTAACCTTCCCTCCTCAGCCAAACTGCTCTCCATTACCTCCTCATTTGGACTCACACAGAACATCAATGGCCCCACACACATAGCCGGACACACTTCAGACCTGGTATTTTCAAAACCCTGCAACCTCACCCTCCTTGACAACTCACCATTTCTCCTTTCTGATCACAACCTTATCACCTTCAACCTATCGAACTTCTGCCCCCCTTTATCACACCCCAGACCTGGTCAATAGCAGAGATATCCGTAATCTCGACCACAACCTTTTCTCAAACTGCCTTGCGTCCCAAACCCCCTCCCTCTCCAAAATCACCTCCCCCGATGATGCTGCCAGCATGTTAAACCACTCTCTTTACTTGGCTTTGGTTAAAATTGCCCCTGCCACCTTGCAGTGCCCCCGCCCTGCCAACCCCCGACCCTAGCACAACAATCACACCAAACAGCTACAAAAGACTGTTCGTGCAGCTGAGCGCAAGTGGAGGAAATCTGGCCTCCGTGCTGACTTCATGGACTACAAGCTACAAGCCAAGCTTAAAAGCTTTAATACAGAGTTTACTGCCACCAAGCAAAATTATTTCTCC
>NC_092860.1:91706191-91768922 GCF_032062135.1 Pyxicephalus adspersus
CCCTGGCAGCCCTGTACATGGTGCCCACACATAGGTTCCCTATGCCCAGACATGACTGATAGCCCCTGACAGCTGGCTGCTAAGCCGCAGCCCCGCCACGTGTGACGTCATCGCCCGGCGCCGGCCTTGCTGAGAAGGCCCGGAAAGAGGTGAGTAGACGGGGAGACATTGAGCTTCCAGAGAACGAGCTGTAGTCGCTGTGTCCGGTGTGTGCGCGGCTTGTGTGATAGGGATGTGTTAGTAATAGGAGCCTGTGAGGTGTAGAAGGGGCTCAGCTAGGTGGGCTGTCAGTGACTCGTCCATAGAGCAGCATGTCAGAGGAGGGCCGGGTGGGAGCAGCACTGACTTCATGTCCCTCCTCATCCCTCTGTGTGTCAGGCGGGGGGTGGTTGGGGGTTTATTTCCTCTTCTTGAAAACCAAGTTTAGTTTAATAAAAGTGAATCAATTGTTCCCAGGCTTTCTATGCTGTATGTTTTTAGCCCCTGGGGTTGCAGCCTCATGGGGTCCCATATGAATAGATCTATGAAGAGAATGTTTGCCTTTGTTAGCATACTTATATTATACTTAGATACACAGATATTATACTGTACTATAGACACCTTCCTACCCCAAGCCTGGACATCTGTCCCTATCACACCTGCTGTCTCCTGCCAATGCCCCTTCTCTCCTCCTGTCTGCTGTGTACACCCAGCTATAGGATATAGAGACAAATTTCCCCCAGGTGTATTTATTTATCTGATCATGCCATTGGAGTGCAGAGATTTCCTTTAATCCACAGAATAGACAGTGAGGGGAAATCCCTCCAGCAAAGTTGGTGGCAAGCCATTACCATTTCCTGCTCTGTTAAGAACATGTACAAATCTTTTAATTTTATATGTGCTTTTAATTTTGTACACCTCAGCTTTACCAAAGTTATTTGTTTCACAAGTTTTTGTACCTGTTTATCCATGTGAGCGCCTCTCATCTCCTTCTTAAACTATGCAATAGTTGTGTTCTTTATATAATCGTTACATTTACCAACATATCAACTATTTTGACATATAAATATTACATATAGATAGATAGCAGGCCCACTTTACACTGAAGCCCTGGTATGGTACCATATAGGCAAAAAAACAATCATTTGTGATGCAAGTGAAAACACACTTTAAATTTGGCTTTAAAATAGAGAAAAAAAAACAGGTGGTAGATAATGATAGAAATCAAAATTCATCAAGATCTTTATTGTATATCAAAATCAAAGCCGCATATCTATATTTTTACCAATATTAAAAGATACATACAATGCTACTATATGCATAGTAAAGGAAGAATACATCCTCCGAACAAGTACCGGTAATATGTAGATTATTTTATAGGGCTATTTATGTTACACGTTGGCATTTTCATGGTCGCAATTGTATCAGTTGAATTTGTTCATATAAGAATAGGAAGAAGCATCAGTAAAACAATCTTAGTGACATTTTTGTGCACATTAAATTAACACAAATCAAAAGAACAAGAGCTCTATTTTAATAAAAGATTTTGCCTATCCGGTGAAGTTTGTAGACAACTTTGCGTCTGGGTAATATTAATTTAGCATGCTGAGGCAGCCTACTTGTATGATGTGGGCTGTTTATTGCTTGGTAGCTTAAGAAAAGAAGTAAACTTTCTTCTGTTTACTTTTGCACTGCAAATCTACCAGCAAGTTTTGATGGGGTTCCATTCAGAAGGAATCTTACCACAGTACACCATGTTTGTAACATGTATACATCACAGCAAGGTACTGCACACATCTGTCAGGATGAAATATGTTGCTGGCTTAGTTTTGAAAATGTAAGTCACCCAGCTGTCTCCCGGCATGTGGTGGTTGAGTGTGAAAAAAGTGTTATAAATCCTAAAATGGGCCAGGCGACCAAACTAGGCAGGAGCTTGACCTTGCCCAAAAATATCCACCAATCCAGATTAAAAAAAAAAGTCTGTGGAAACCACAGAAGGCCCTCGCCTGGAGACGCTTTTTTCCCCAAATCAGACTTCTGGTGATTTGGTGGGGAATTTTGCTTAACAGGGGGTCCCAGGCAGGATTCTGAACGGTGACAAGTACTTTATTTCTGTAAGTTTTCTCCCACTACCTATACTTTGTTCCAACTATAATAGATTGTTTCATGTATGTCCCATTTTCCCTTATCTTTGTATTAAGCCCCCAAAACAGCCAGTTGCTTACAAAAAAGTGCCTGGTGCACCCAGCTAAAAGGAGCTAGGAAGAATATTGATATTATATATTATCTTGTTTAAGTAATTGTAAAAACATTGAGCAAATGGTCTGATTTCAAATGAATTGTACATTTCTTTTAGCATATACAGACTCTGATTTGATGGATCTGATTGTAAACATGAGTAATTCAGCTGTGCTTGTGCAATTCAGAATAAGTTTATCCATTGAGTTTTCCTTAAAAATCTTGACTTGTTCTATAAAAGTCAACTAGTAGCCCCGCCTCACCTAAAGCATATACAAACCTAAAACTGTTTTGCTTGGTTTTGGAGTGAATAGGGAAAGATTTATCTTCTGTCGTGTCTGGTCTAAGTAAAGAAAGCTCTCCAATAGCAACACCGACAAAAGTAAATTTTTTGTAAGGGTTTAATAGAGGGTAAAGTTAAATCCTGCTTTTACCCGTTGGACATAAAGCTTGATTTACAGATGGTATTTTCACTAGTGGTAATAAATAAATATGTCTTTTGTCATCATTTAGTTTGAACAGTCCATATTAATGCTTCCCACATCACTTCAAAGCATAGTTTGTGTAAAAGTTGTCTACACAACTTGTAATGGATTGGTATGACTTTTATAAGGTGATTTTTCTCTTAAGCAATGTCTCAAAACATCATCAAACAATCAGTAGGGAAGTAGGGCCACTGTATATTTTACTAGTAAACATTTAGACAAAGTGAATATTCTGATATAAAACTCTTATAATCGGTACAACTTTATTGGGGCTACTCCATAACAAAATTCATAAAAGTCATATGGAAACACAAGGAATGTTCTATTTTGGCATCTAATCATCATGCATGCTAGTTCCAGCATTCATCTCCAGATTCATAATGTAATTATAGCATAGATCTTTTTAGCTCCCCGAAATTACCCTAAGCATTTTATTGGCTGTAGTGCAAATAATTGTAGAGGTTAGTGTAATGAAAAGTAAAAATCTTATGGTCTCTACTTTTAGATTTCTGACTTCTGTGGGAATAAATCAGTTTGCAGACAAGTTACGATTGATACATGTAAGTTCTAATGGTCACAACTCCACACCAACTTGTGCATTTCTCTCCTTATCTACAGTAAGACTTTGCAAGTACTTTCATCCAAGAGATATATTTTATTTAAAGATTTTATTCTTTAGGTGTATAATATGTTTACATATTTATTCCTTATACACTGGGCAGCCGTAATTTAGAAAGTGGGAAATGGATCTAATTTGAAATTCCAGCTTTGCACACACTACTCATTGTTCATGTATTTCTAAAATATCTTTAGTTTTGGGAAGACTTTTATTAGCATATTATTTTAGTACTTCTTGTCTTGAAACAGAACACTAAGTGAGAGATTTCTGTAAAGGGATATCCTACCTTAATCATCTGTCCACTGGCAACTTAAAATTTGAGATTTTCACTCACTTTTAGACCATAACCATCTGGACAGATATATATATATATATATATATATATATATATATATATTATATATAATTCTTGATGATGTTTATAATAATGCTAGCCCTGAGATATAATGTATGTGCTTGGAATCACTTTACTACAAACAATAGAGAAATCTGCAAAGTGAACAGAAAAAAACTATGTTTTAAAACCTTGCTTCATTGTATGTATATGTCGCCAAAAACATTAAAATCGGTGAAGTGGTAAATTAATATCTTTGATCTGGTTACAATGTCACCTGTCATATGGTGAGATATATTAGGCACTAAGTGAACAGTTGATTCCTAATGGTAATGTGTTGGAAGTGGGAAATATGGACATTTGTAAAGATCTGGGTGCCATTGGTAAGGGTTAGATTGTGCAGAACATCTTCTAAATGACAGCTGTTGTTGGGTGCTTCTGATATATACAATAGTTTCGGGTTGGGGGGGGCTCGTTCATTCTGATAGCACACAAATTGCTAAAAATCTTAAGGGATATCTAGTCATGAGCACATGATTTTGTTTTGATAATGTATGAGACTGGCAGGCTAATCAATATAGTTACTTACAATCATAATAATATCCAGACATGCATTGTGGTCATTCTCTGTGGTGAGGAGATGGAGCTTCACCTTGATTTCTGTGAGGACTGAGACATACAGAATGATCTGGGACGAGAGTGGGATGGAAAGTGGTGATTTTTGACCAAGCTTTGGCATGGATAGTTGTAATTTAAATGGAGAAGAATGTTTTCTTGGGTGGCTACACTAGTCAAATTGTTGGACATGCTGGTAGACAGCAGTCACTATATTGTAGGTCCGTGTGGTCTTGGCAAAGAAAATCAATGAGCACTGAATGCAATAAACAAAAAATAAAAACATCAATTCTTTAATAGAATTAGAAATGTTTTTGTACACGTTATGTGGCAATTTAGTTTTTGACTAGAAATAGAGTGCCCACATTGGCCTCTGTCCACCGCCACTGGTCTGATGAATCACATTTTCTTCTAGATTATGTGGATGGATGAGTTTGTGGTAATTTTTACCTAGGTATCAGCAGATGCCCTATGGAAAGAAGGACAATCAACATAGGCTTTGCAGTGCTCTGGAAAATGTTTTTTTGGTAAACTTTGGCTCCTGGCAATGTGGCTGTTACTCTGACACATACCACTTACCTAAATATTGTTACAGACCACATAACCCAGTAATGACCTTTGTATTCCATGATATTAGCAGCCTCTTTTAGCAGGTTAATTCCCCCTACCACACCTCAAACTTTCTTTCGGAATGATTTGAGAAGCACAAGTTCAAGGTTAATTCTCCTCAGTCTCAGTCATGTCATCGTCTGTGTGATGTACTGAATGGAGCTTATTCCATGGAGTCTCCACCTTGTAACAGGACTTGATCTGCTGCTAATGTCTTACTGTCTGTAGGTTTTATTAGCTTTAAGTGTATGCTTATATGGAAACTGAAGAAGATCCTTTGCTATTATAATATAATAATTACATGGGTGGTGTTCCTCTGTGTTTCATGTGCTTTTCTTTCAAGGTGCTGGGGGAATCTGTTCAAATCAGTGAGAATCACCACATTTCTGAACTCACATTGACCTGTTACATTTGTTGTTATGGTGAAAAAAATGCAATTAGTTCACAGATTTAATTATTTACTGCACCCAGCCTATTTATTTTTAAACAGTTATGCTACCTGCCTATAATAGTTACACAAAGACTCCAAAAGTTTCCATACTTTTCACTAAACTGAAAAAAAATGAACCAATCTACATCACCTGTTTTTAATATACAAGTAGTATTGCTATTAGGCATGTTTGTGCCGAATGTTAAACATGTTAGGCTCATAGTCTGTAGATGATCTGTAGCCCACCCAATTCCAAGGCATCCATCCGTGACCATCCAAAGATTTAGGCTTTTTAGAATTTCACTATGTACTTTTGTGTTTATAAGAGCTGTGAAACTTGACTTAAACACATGCCTTCAAAATGTCAGAAACTCATTACTGTCATGAAATTGGATCATTAGAGCGATATGATGTTTCAACTAGAGAAGTAAAGGCGTTCGTGTTCAGAGACAGATTGGCTTCTGTTTGTCCTATATCAGACCACATCTATTTGCTGTAGGCACCATGGGTGTTGACAATATTTAGGAAAGGACAGGAAGGGCAAAATAAAGAATTTCTGACTACACCTGGCTATTATTCAACTTGAGGGTTCATAAAAGTTGATCATACGTGTTTTGGGTTTCAATATTACAAACTTCAAAAAAAATCCCTATGTGTAGAGTTTTATTCCTAGTACAATGCCAGTATGGGAGGGTTACACTTTGGAGAAAGTCCTAAAGGAAATTAATAACTACAGGATGGCCATGGTAAATAGTTTTGATGGAATATTTTCCGTAATCTGCAAATCCAGATGTTTTATCCATTTTAACTGCATTGTTAAAGCACATCTAGCTGCTAGTGAACCATCATGACTGTGAGGAAGAGGAATATTGTCTTCAGGAACACATTATCATTAGCTGATGATTATTAGCAAGGCCTGAGAATGGTGCTCAAAACAGTAGCAGCAGCTGTGATTCTTCACTACAACATACCTATTCTGGGTCTGATTCCAATTGCATGTGTTTGACTGACCCAGCTTGAAACTACATTTCCTTCTGCTCATTCAGTCTTGTCTGACATTCATCATGTTTGGTTGTTTTCAGAGGATATTTATGGTTAGTGCTTGATAAGTCAAAAAACATTATTTGGTCTTGTTTTACACTTGGTGCTGGCTGGGTGATCCAGCAGACATGTAATGGATCTGGTCCTGGATTGAAAACATTTGCTACTAAATAGCAAATGACTTTTAAGAAATCCATTCCAAGTTTGCTGGATCACCCAGTTTTACTGATGAAAGTGTATCCTCTCCAGCCTCAGAGAGCTTTAATAAATCAGTACTCATGACACAGGAGAAGGAGATGACCCTTCCAAATAGAGCTTAATAAATCTAGAGACTCCTTGTAACTCCATGAAATGAAAGTGTGTGCTGTTGGATGAGATGTGCTAGATGCATTACTGAGAAGTTGATACTAAGTTTAGGCCAAGCGTGAAGCAACAGCTGGATGTTTCTTGAAATTCCTTGCCACTTCTCTGTGAAGGTGCCAACCTCTAGTTTCTTGAATGCTGGCCGCTTTTCTGTCTCTGTTTACTTTTTTGGAATTTGTGGTTTATGCTGGAAACACCTGGGTTTGTTTGATTAGCACTAAATTTGGCTACACATTCAAAGTTGCTTATCAAGTTTGGGTACATGCTGATTGAAAAGCCACAGACATTTCCTGGTAAAGAAAGTTTAACTGGGTTTTCATAATAAATTAGCATAATGCACACTATAAAAGACTTACCCACCAAAAGCATCTACTATGAGGCTTTTAATTCTTGGTTTTAGGTTCACATTGGGTTTTATTCAAATGATAATTTAATAGATGAACAAATAAGGTTGGGGTATTCTATTAGGGGCCAGACAATGTAATTGACAGGGTCCGGCTGGTTCACGTACACATTAAGGCAGTTTTTCTTTTGTTATTGGAAAGGTCGAAGGGCTTCAGATCCCACCATAAAGAAGAAAGGAACTAAACATTAATGTTGGTAATTTCTGTCTGTTCTCTAAAAACCTATGCAGGTTACCTTGGCTGTGTCCAGGTACACAGCCCGCACACCTCCCTCAGCCGAGAACTGTACTGGGGACGTGGTCCACGGCTTTGGCCACTGCGTCCCCCTAGCGGGGTCCTTTTCCTGACCCCGCTCGAGTGTGCACTGACCAGAGCCGGCTATATGTGTGTGTGTGTGTGTGTGTGTGTGTGTGTATATATATATATATATATATATATATATATATATATATATATATATATATTAACCAATGCTACAATACCTGCAAGCAGTTCACACTCTGTCATGATTAATGAGAGTGTCTCAGAAAGGGCTCTGTTGTCCATAACAGCCACTCAAATGATTGTTTTTCTTTCTAGATTGGAAATAGACAAACAAAAAACAGAATATTTGCTGCTACATGTATTTTTATTTGATTTTATTTTTTTTTTAACTTTATATGGTAAAGTTTCACTCCCTCTTTAAGCGCTTCATCCTTTCTCCTCAGAAATGTACACTGAGCCCTTCAAAGCCACCCTTTGGTATATGTCCACCCCTCTCTTTCCTCTTCCCCATTCCTGGAGAATGCACACTGAGCCATAAGCATCCATCCCTGTCATATTGGTGGAAGAGAGGACACTGATGGCATTGTCCATAAGTCAATGTCCACAGCAGTAGCAAATCACAAAAGATGTAGGGTAATACTTTTTTTCAAATTTGAACACTTGCATAGGGTTGTGCTTCCTAAAATAAAACAAACTCAAGGTAAACATGGCATGGTATTTCAGTTTAACACACCTTCTGCAACCTCTACAGGGAAGTTCCATTCTCCCTGTTGGATTCTTCTTTACTTTAGTTATGAAGAATGCTAGAAGAAAGGGGCTGGTCAGCTCTGCATTTCTAACACAATTAACACACATAACAAAACACTTTCAATAGTATGGATAACAGAGCAAAAGGAAAAAAGAGAGAGGAACATGGTTTACATGCTCTATAGGTAAAAGTGACTTTAACTTACTGCCTAAGTAGGATCTGTCTCTGGGCTCACCTGGCTCCTCCGTAAGCAGTAGGTCCTTGATTTTGTATAATACATAGTATATAATGTCCATTTAAACATGTAGAGGAAAAATGGAAAGTGTTAAAGTAAGTCGGTGATAAATAATATATTATTTGCAAAAAGGTACTTAAGTAAAAACAAATATGTCCATTAATATGTTAGATCCACAGACCTAAAAAATCAGATATTCTGTAATTTTAGGATGGTTTATAGAGACTTGTGTGTGTGGATATTCAGCATGTGTCTAAATGAAAATTTACCTGTGTGTAACTCAGATTTCTCATTAGCCTTTGAACTGGGTTTCATATTTAGGTGAACCATGCAAACTCACACCCAAAACAGAGAAGTCATTAGTATAGATTTTTACTTTATTCCTGAAACTTAAATGTATTTAGTGTTTATTAATGAAGATAAATTCAATAAAAACCTTCACCTTTGTTTGGTCCGCAATGGTTGCCATCTCTTGCATCTCTGCTGTAATTTGTCTCTGCTCTTTCTCTAGACAATAACAATGGTATCATTCTGCTGGCTTGACTTCACAATGTGTTTATGCTTCATTGTAAAGAATCCTTGGGGACACCTAGCATGTTTAGTATACTTGTATATGAGCCAAGATTATTTAAGTCTGTGGGGTTAGGTTATGAGCAATTTGTTCCTCACACGTGATATCTTTTTGCAGATACATTGATATAAACAGAAATATTCTCACTATGGCATGCTGTGAAAGCAGTATAGAGTTGGCAAGCCTTGCTTCCTTGAGCCAACCAAATGGCAGAATATAGTACATAGTTTATTATTGTTGGAACAAAAATGTCAAAGGTAGGATGTTTTTTGGGTGTGTATGTTCCTGTAACTATGGAAAAGACATAACCAATTCAGTCAGAGGACCTTTCATTTTGGGAAAATGCTCTGTTTTGTAGATTAGCCCTGGTTCTGGTTCAGATTGCTTCACATGTAATTCTCTCCTGGGTGTTTCCAAGCTGTTCATGGACCTGAGACTCTGATTGACTTTCCAGGCTGGCATCAGGGTTTTAGTGGATACTGTTTTTTGAAGCCATATGATTTATTTGATTTTAATTTTTCCTGTATTAAATGTCTTGGGGTGGAATGTAATTATGATTCAATTCCAATAGTCACAAAACATTGTGGAAAGTTATCAGAAATGTCAGCGCACATCTTGGAAATTTAGAATAGTTATGAAATTGACCCTGGACATCACAAGATATATATATATACACAATTTCCCTATTGTCTACACAACCACAGATCCCTATAGACATCAAGTGATCTTTTAAGATTTAGTGGGTTTTGTGGCAAAATTCACACAGTTAATGAAACTTGTATTACAATGTTCCTACTAGCATCTAAACTTTTAAAGAAACATTGTGTAACCTAAGGTAGAATGAGGTAGGTAGATGACTGACATTAAGTCTCTTCAACTTTTTTCCGTATGTAATGATGTGTTTTTCTTTTTACATGGCGGAAAAAAATTTAAAGCACACCTAAACCAGGAAAAAAAACCCAAAAAACATTAGGACGTGGTACTAACTCCATGGCTGATGTTGGCTTTTTCTTTCTGCTCTAAACTACACGGCACATGCACCATCTTGGCTCTATGCTACATTGCTGCTTACATAGGAAGCCGCCGGGGATAATGTAACTACTGCACATATATCATCCAGTCAGCGAGGAGGATCACTGTCTCCATAGTAGTCTACTGTGAAGATGCCAATGCCCATATCTGCAGCAAAGATAGGTCCTGGACCTGTAAACCAGGGCGGCAGTAACCCAGTAAAGCTCACGCCTAAATTGTAAACTAAAAACACAAAAACAAATATATATATATGTAAGCTATATATGTAATGTACTTGCAGATATAATGAGTATCAGGAACAACTTTACTGGATCAAAAATATTAACTGAATCCTTTGCTGCTTTAAAACCATCAATTAAACTACTAAAACTTCCGGTATCCCAGGAGGCCCCTCAAGACATATTCAGTCTTGATTGCTGCAGTAATTGACACAAAAGAGGGGGTGCTTCACCTTTTTTTTTTTTTTTTTTTTTAAAAAAAGATTTTTACTTTTTAATAATGGGTTGTCTACCCTTATGTAAAGTAAAAACTCTGAGTGTAGGTCTACTTTAACATGGCAAGGTACACAGGCAAGATATTAAAAAAATAAGTACTAAGGTAAACTGCACAGTGGAAGGAAAGGGAAGTTTGGGGATACTTTAGATGCTGACTAGAGTTCAGCTTTAATTTAACTAGTATGACTGTATCATTGATAAAGGTGAAAGACCTCTAAAAGAATAGTCCAGTTTATTTTAAAAGGGAGAAAAAAACACGTTCTTGATCTCCGTCTTGATAGTACATTTCTTATAAACTGTTTTGGCCAGTGCTTAAGAAAACTTTGCCCCAAAGTAGGTAAAACCCAGGAGCAGGCTGCCAAAGTTAGGTCAATGTAGATGGGTCTAGGGATAGTGGGTTTTTATCAAAGAAAACTTGGCCTTTAAAAACTTTTTCTAACAAAAGCATATCTCTTTTATAAACTTTTTACTGTCACTGACACTTTAAACATTCAGTTTGTTTCTGTTTCTTAAGCAGGATATATCTAGAAGTATCGTCATATTGTTGGTTCCTATTTATGTGACACACGGGCACTCGTAAAGAATCCATGCGTTTGTTCCATCAGTTTCCCCATCCTCTGAAAACTGTCTCATCTCTTGCCAAACAAGTCAGGAAAGCATTACTCTCTGATTGCACTGCAGTTGTTTTTAACTTTTTACTTCAGTTCAGGTTAAACACATATAAATAAATATAAAGATATAATTTATAAAGCTATAAAATGCAATGCACATATTTGAAACAGTTTTTTGGTTGCACATGGTGGCTTTGGTCTATAACAACTGCAGATGTTGGAAAAGATTTCTTCCAAGAAATCAGGTTGTTCTGAATACAATTTATTGTTCACAGAATTCACTTAAATTTGTTTCTTTGTGGCCCAGCTTTGATCCTAAAAAAATTTCTATGGTACATTCTGTATTTTTTATCTATCATCAAACTAAGTTTTGTAATTTTGATAAAGAACATCTCTTTTAGTTTATTAGTGTGATTTAAACCATGTTTAGTGCTGTTTCTTTAAATTGAGCATTTCCTTCAGCTTAAAGAAGGAAGACTCCCAAATGTTTAAGTGGTTGAATGTAAACCAAAGTGCACTGTATAACTTCCTTTATTGGCTATACCTTTATAAGAAATTCTGAAGCTGCTTACTGTGTTGTACCATACATATACAATGAGACAGGTCGTCATTATTCAGTTTTTAAGGAAGATTCTTGAATCATTGGACAACTATACATTTAAAGTAAAATGCACCATTCAGGTTTACTGTGTGTAAGTGAATACTCATCAGTTTCATTATGGCTGTGGAACTAGTAGGTTCAAATGTCTTGCAGAAATTCCTTCAGATTTCCACTCAGCTTTTACAAAACTGTTAAGCTAATGCTGCACCATGATAGAAAGCATGGTACAGCAAGCATTGAAGCAAGGATACCAGTAATGCTAATCTCTGGACAAATAATATTACCCCTCTCTACCACTCCTATCTGATAGCTTGCATTAAATAAATAATTAAAAAACACTAAATGCCATTTTTCCTAATGTCTTAAATCGTATTTATGTGACATTTTTTGGCTCTTCTGTTTACAGAAGGGAGGGATCCTCCTTTGGGTGTCCTGTTCACTGAATGCTGCCAGCAGTGACATCAGGACTGTAGCAGACTGGTGCTGGCTCATCTGCTGGTCTTGCTAAGCAGGCCCCTTTATCTGGGAACAGCACCGATAGGGGACTTGTGGGGCTCTAATATATTGGAGGCACAGGTATGATTTGCCTTCAAGTTAAATTGTATATGTTAAAATGTTAGCAGGGTAAGAATCAGAATATAATGTTTATACTTGCTGTATTAAAATTTTCTTTTATTTCCAGTATTGGCATGTGGACAGGTAGCCAGCAGAAGTATCTCCAGTATGGTCAACAATAAAACCAAAAAGTTCTTTTTGCTGTTAAAATCATGACTTTAAAAAAAAAGGCTTTATATAAATAGTTATAGTGTATACCAAGCACTGCTTTTCACCAAGAACTAATGCTGCCTAAATGTTGGTAAAATTGCCACAGTCCAGAAGAATGATTGTCAATGCAATCATTTTATCCAAGCATGTGGGGTTCTAAAGTTATCAGATTTTTTCAAGTGAAACACAGTCTGTTCCATGCATGTTTCTAACATGCCAATTTCTTGTCTTTGAAAGTTGTCATTCATCTAGGTTATGATGTATCTAGCTGTAGTCCTATTCAACTTGTAATGTTGGGGAGGCATTATAGCTTGTCCAAACCACTTCTTCAGCTTTGAAGTGTCAGGAAAACAGTTCAATATTTATTAGCACAGGGCAAACACCCTAATCCAGTCACCATAAAATATGACATCAACGTCGTCCCTGTCATATTTCATGATTGTATGTATGTCTGTCCTACCTGTGTATCCCTGTGTTGAAAATAGTGGCTTGCAGCATCATTACATACAGTTTATTAGCAAAACATTGCTGAACGCAAAGCAAATGCACCTGTCAATTCAGACAATTCAATACTGTTGGACAAGAAAAACACAAAAGGCTGTACTTTTAATCCAAAAATCACAATGCATGACCAAGTATAATGTATTTTACAGGCTTTTCTCAGATCTAAGACCTAGCAGAATTTATGAACTATCAAGGCTGTACAAAAATAAATTGCTTTCCAGAGAAAGAACTTCAAATAATTGGTGGCAGCAGTTATTTCATTTTTTATTGGAATGTGCCCACTCCAAGCATATCATTTTTGTACTGGATTTTTCATCACTACTTTTTGTTCAGCTTAGGGAGCTGTCCATATAAGAGACTAGTTTATTTCAGATTGCCATTTAAGCCTATTGCAGAATGCAGTATTATCATTTACTTCAGCATATATACTGCTTTGCTAAAAAATGTCCCCAAGCCTATGGGAGTGAAGCAACTGGGGTTGTTCCATTTGGTCATGTCTAGGTTCAACTATATGTGACCAAAAATGAGCTAAGCTAACTAACAGAGTATACTGAATGAGCAGTTTATTCCATTAATAGATTTTTCTTCCCTGATGGCACAGACATATTCCAAAATTACAATGCCAAGACTCATCAGGCTCAAATTTTGAAAAAGCAGTTTAGAAGACACAAAACATCATTTTCACACATGGAATGACCACCCCAGGGTACAAATCTTAACCAGATTGAAAATCCTTGGTATGTGCTGAAGACTTTACATATCAGTCAGATTTTCCCATCATCGATGTGTTATTTTATTGAAACACGTCCCCTAATATCAGCATCATGTGTTGTCTTTTCACTGCTACAGATGATATTGTTTTGTCTGTAGTATTTTAGAAGGCTGACAACATCTGGGCTTTCTTTTTTTGTTTCTGACCTGGTTCTCATTGGTGACAATAGTATAAATTTATCAGTCGTGCCTGGTGTTTCCCAGCTAACTTTAGTATTATATTCATGGAATAAGGGGACCCAATTGAGTTTTCAACTTTTATAAAAACTGAGTTCCTTGCACCCAGCTCCACCATCTTAGCTGTTGATGGGTATGTACACTTCTACCAGTCTTCCTGTCAATGCTGTCCTGCATTAGTGTGCATGTGCATAGTAATGTGGGGACATACGCCTGACATCATCTGCCTGTCCTGCCAACTCAGAGTTGCCATGATTGCAGAAGTAGATAAATATGGATATTGTGCACCATGTGTAAAGTAATCCCTTGCATTGCAGCTCTGTAAGGCAAGGTACAGCTGTCACAGCAGCACATCATGGGGGGGTAGATGCCATTTGAATCCAAAAATCTGAGTTTTGGAATCTGTAACAACAATGGGTTTTGTGAGTGTAGGTCTAATCATAAAACAGTGAATCTGACTTGGTGGAGAATCTTCAAGGTTTATGTGTTTCAAGGGCAGGAATTGATTCTACTACGACCCCGTATTGGACTGTTATAGAATGGGGAGTCACTAGATGTAGCAGTTTTTATCTCACACTATGCCCGCATGACGCCTGGTTTGTTAGGAGCTTTTGCTGTGTTAGCATGGCATTTGTGTCATCATTGGCATTTTGATGAGTTGACCACAGCATTCTACCACAGCTTCTACTAAGCTCCCAAATATTCTTGATCAACCAAAATGTGGTGCAGTTCCTGAAAGCATCAAGTTGCTTTTGGCCAAATAACTTTTCTGGTGTGGTTTAGCATTACCTCGGGCATACAAGCAGTTTTTTTATTCAGCTTGGAGCAGCTAATTACATGGTTTTTCGCTCCTGTGTTAATGAGGCTTTTCACTGAACCCCCCCCCGGCCGGTTCACTTTCTTAAATTAGGCTTTGATTGTCATTTTTAAAGCATTATTATACTTTTCAAGTATTCAGATATTTTTTCTTTCTTTATTCAAAACAAATGTCCCTTTATTACCATGTTTTCCTCTACTTTCCTTCCGTAGAATAGATTTCAGTTGTCTCTGATGAACAGATCTAACCTATTACATGCTGTGATTGGTAGGGTTGCTGTTTTTATTGTAAATGTCCATAAGCTTGTACTAGAATACTTTGACCTGACATACTTTGGGTAGCCACTATAATCATTGCTGAAGTCACGTCTTTCTAGCTTGAGCTGTAAGGGTTTCAGAAATGCTGGCTTGCTAACTTATCACTAATGTTTAACAACTTCTCTTGTTACTATTCCAAATAACTGAGTTGATGATTAGTAGCAGGGCTATTTTGGAGCAATGGTATGATAGACTTGGCTTGTGATCAAGTAAAATGACCATACAGGTTTTCTTGCTTAGTTACCTCTTGGATTTTGTTGCAGCTGTCTTTTAGCTCATTTGCTGTGTAACAAACAAGTCTAGGTTCTCTCCAGACAGTTCAAAAACTTACTTACTTAAATTTATTACTATGATGCGTACATGAACATATAGTGTGATTTCCATACATTTTCTTTCATATGTAAAGGACAATTTTCTGCTTTGATGTGAATATTTCCCTCCTCCCCTTGTTTCCAGTTAGGTAGAGGCCGTTGCTCACTGCTCAATAACCTTACACTTCCCAATGGTCACATTCAAAGCTCAAAATTTGCTGACACAGCTTTCATATGTGAGCTGTGTGTTGGTGATGGACTAAACTGAAAAGTTGAAAAGTGCATTGATGGGTAAATGGAAAGCAACATTTCTTAAAAACAAAACTACTTTGTATGGGATTGTATTTTTTCAGATATCCATAGTTATGACAGCTGCGAAACACACTGCATGTGAACACAACTTCTGTTATCTTTCCCATTCCCCCCCCTGGTTTTGGGGTGGCACTGACACATGAAGATCAGTTCCAGCTAGGCACAAGTGCTGTCTGTTCTCAGATGGCCGGGAGATCAGAGCAGGCTGAAGAATGTCACCCCTTGAGTGACACCAGCCAGTTGCTGCTAGCTCTAAGACAGCTCAGTCTGATTCCAAACACTCCTACTTTCCCCACCATCGGAAACAAACTCGGCACTGCTTTTTAAGGTAATATAAAATCTTCTTTACACAAGGATAAAAATAATTGTGTGAAATACTGGCACTATCTGGTTCACAGAAATATGCAATTCATTGTTGTAAACCCAGACTACTAATTTCTGTTCTGCATTTCTAGCAGTTTCTTCATACTAATTTGTTCAAGTTAAGGAAATCATTTTAAAAAAAAAAGTCTTCTCAGATTTCTGATTGTAAATGTTAGCTGCTGAGGAGCCTTTAATGTATATTCAGGTTCCATAGAGTTGCTGGTTTTACAGCTTGTTCATTAATAGCATTTGGCTTCCTCTATCCTCAATGATTGATCACTAAACCATGTGCTGCTTGTGGGACCTTTACTATCCTCTCACACAGTAAAATATTTAACAAATGTTGCTAATAATCACACTACAATGATTTATAAAGTACTATTTTTGTCATTTTTAGGTATACTATTACAGAATGTGTAATACAGCACTTTGGCTTTGTTGGATATTACTTGGTCCTGTATCTGCTGTTCATTTCCAAACATGTGCTTTTTGTCCTTAACCACCTTTATTCCTTTCAGAGATGACAGATAAAATTCCTACTAACATTCATACTATTGGTAAAATGTTACATTAGAGATGTTTGTCACTGTAAATATTTTGTCTGACAAAATAAAATGTTATTTATTAGTGATTTTTTTGTAACACTTCCTAATTTAAAGTGTGTATGTGTGTGTGTGTGTGTGTGTGTTTTTTTTTAAAGAACAATTACAAATTGACAATCTTAGGTCTCAGGAAATTAAGTGCACACCTTTGCAAGTGAAGTATAAAGCAAGACTTAAAGTCTGCTACATATTTCTTTGTAAATATACTGCAGTGTATCAGTACAAGTTAAGAGATCTATTCCTCAAATTGTTCTTCTTGAGAACTTCAACAGCGCAGATCCATGCTGTGTAGAACAACCCAAATGGGAATGTAGGCCATTCAGCACACTGGGGCCGTGACTGGTGAAGCTGAAGTTTGGCACAACATATAATAAAAATTCCTTTTCCCAGCAACCTATTGCCAATATGGGTATCCTAACTTTGTCCCTAAGTAATGTCATCTTATCCTGTTTAGATGAGAGAACTGTGCATGAGGAAAACACAAATTCTGTTGCTTTCATCAGTTCATCTTTACCAGAATCAGTCCTGCTTTGTTTGCTTATCAATTATAATGCTTTGTAATGCTTTCTGTACTTTAAAGCAAAAATTGCTCCAGATGAATGGGCATGTTTTTCCCAAGCATAAATCTGATATGTGTATAGTGGTCACCCAATGTCATTCCCCATGTCCACTGCTGCAAATCAGTGAACAAGGCTCCAGGACGACTGCTATTTTTGGAGGAGAGCATAGCGGGGTGCCACTTGCTCTCACCCCTCCCCCCCAATAAATGTACAGTGCTCGTTCGTTCATCTGTCGCTGGAAATATTTGTCCAAATCATTTCTAGCAAACAAAAATCCTACATGTTTACTTAGCCTTAGTGAACACAAATGGCGGCAAATGACAGGGAAACTACATTAGTTTTAAGGTACCTATTCTTAAACAGGATTCTTTTCCTAAATTATTTTAATGATGGGGCAAATCAATGGAAACAGATAGGAACTGTTGCATTATTAGCATTCTGACATCATATTAATGAAAGTGCATGTGCATGAGCTCACAAGAAAAATTCATTACAAATGGAAATGATGCTAGTTTCTCTCCCATTCTTATATTCCCCCCCATTTAGGTTTCTTGTGCGGTCTCTGGGGAAGATGGCTACTGGTAACCCAGTACTGAACAAGCTAGAGCAGAGGGCCTCAGAAGCTGATCAAGTCATCGAGTATTTGAAACAGCAAGTTGCGCTTCTTAAAGAAAAAGCTAGTAAGAACTGTTCAGTGAATATGATTGTACATTATCTGTGTGCAAGAAAGGTAGCTGAAGTTATGCTAATCTTGATTTTCTTGTAAAAGTTGAATTTGACCCTTCCATGGAGAACTTGGAGTTTGACTCCAACAAAACAATCTGGGGAGAGAACAGCTTTTCATGAAAAGGATGTAATGTCTTTAAAGTTAACACGTTATTTCCTGAGTAACCAGACCTTCTTTAATTTCTGTATGATGGCTTCAGTTTTGCAGGCATCTATAAGGGAAGAAAAGAAGCTCCGTGTAGAAAATGCAAAGCTAAAGAAGGAAATTGACGCCCTAAAAGATCAACTTGTGCAAACGGAGAAGAAAAATGGAGGTACTTTATAAACTCTATATTATTCACCCGGTTTATTTCCAGGTGCATATTGCAAAGTTCACTGTTCACAAACACACTCATGCTTTCTTGATCATACATGAAGTATTTAATTGCTAATTCAGAATCTATGGGTTACATCAATTATAACTGCATGATTCATAAATTATTTGCTATGTACAGATACAGTGGTACCTGGAAAGATGTAGCTGCCTTATGTCTATTGTCTTTTGACTGATCTACCATGGGGGGAATTGACTTAGATAGATGAACATAGATATGGTTATGTATAATAGGTAACTTTTGAGTATTTAATTGGTAGTTGCCATTGCTACAGTATAATAAACAGTGCTCCCCTGTTTGCAAATATCACTGCTTGGACACTGAATCTGCATTAATTTAGTTAGTAACACAGATCCAACATACTTCAGATGGCTTTAATTTTAATGCATGGGAGATAACTCTCTTTGTTTAGTTTTGTATGTTTATTATATTGTTTTTAAATCAATCACATTCCTTTTTAAATGTCAAATAAATCACTACTATATGAGCTTTGCCCACCCTCTTTTCATACTTATTGTTATTCTTATCATCTGGCAATAGCAAGTGTAATAAATTATTTTAGCTATAAAATGGCTTTTTCAAGAAAAAGTTAATGTTAAATCCCAATAAGTTACACACCTTTATTTAGTTTCAGTGTATAACGAAGAAAAGGTTTAAGGAAACAGTTTACAAATAAAATTGTTATGCAAAGATGCATGCACATATCTCGTTGTTTTAGTAAAGTATTTTTCAGGAGGACCCATTATTTTGGGGTTCGATTTATAGGTATTAGGTAAGCTGACAGCCTCCTCCTTTTTTCACTAATGTTATTGACATATTTTGCTGATACCCTTAAGTGGTCACCATCTTACCATCAGCAACTGGTAATTCTGCTGTTTATGTTTTTATAATATTTTTTATAGTTTTTTTTTCTTTTTATATTTCTCACTTTTAAAGTTGTATCCTTGTTACTCAGGCAGTTATATTTATCTGATGTTTTTTGTTTTGCTCATCTGACCTCATTTCTATTTTTCCCCCTTATTTTAGTGAAACAGGTTGATGTCCCTAGTAGTACCACTGATGTGTCTACTCCTGCTACCTCACAACCCGTTTCTAAACCAGCTTCTGTGAAACCATCCCCTCCAGCACCAAAAGCTGGGGGAGAAGATAAGAAAAAGAAGGAGAAGCCAGAAAAAAAAGGTATGACCCAACCATATATATACATTTTTTTTAATCTCCATTGGTGATGCATAGAGTTTGCCTGATTTTTTCCTGGTTTTAGTTTTGTGTCTTTAGCTTGTTCAGCTGCATCACAGTAAGTGTCATACAAAATATCTTTTTTTTTGTTGTAAATATTTCTTTATTGAAGGATATAAGAATACAGAATTGTGGTAAAAAAAAAGGCAAAACATAAACCTGTGAAGGTTACAGATATCCACTTTTAACATTATAAAAGAAGAAAGAGACACCAATACCATCACCCCATAAAACAGAACAGTCAAAGAAAGAGAACTGACAAACACAGAAAAAGAGAAGAAAAAAAAAAAGAAAAAGATACAAAGTGCAGGAGCAACAATAACGTCTGCAAACAGAAAAATTGTTCCACTAAAAAATACATTATATACAGCTGTATGTCGTTCCAAGTCTAGCTATAAACTTAAGCTACCTAATTAAGTCAAAGGTAGATATTGATGACACATTTCCTATGGTTAGACCACGCTCCCCAATCTCCAATAAACTGCCTAAAATTATTTTGAGCCAGTGCAAATATTCGTTCATAGGAACAATGTGCATTAATGTCTTTAACCACTTCAGTCACTGTGGGCACATCCAGACTTTTCCACTTACGTAGGATTGACAGTTTGGCATTCGGTAAAACATGAATGACTACCAGTTTAGCTGGTAAAGAAACTGTATCCAAATACAGATGTAGGATCGCCAACTCAAGGCTAGCTCGAATGTGGGTGCCCGAAATCTCTGAAACCAAAATAAAAATTTGGTTCCAGAAAGAACGAACTGATTTACAATGCCATAAAATATGCTGCAGCGTCCCAATTTCACCACATTCTCTCCAACAAACGTTTGTGCTAAAATGTGCTAATCTCACCACGGTCAAGTACCATTGGTTAACCACCTTCTGGTACATATCCCAATGGTCCGCACATTTTGTAGCTTGATATGTCACATTCAAGGCGGCCAGCCAAACACAATCTTGAGCTTTAAAATTGCTTTTTCCTATTTTAGCATCAACGCTGTCTTCTGAAATCCCAAATTAGAACTAAACAGCCGATAAAACTTTAGGGATTCCTTTGTTCCCTAAAGCTGAATTGTTAAAATAAGAAAAACCAGAGCTATCCATGGGTAGTCTATCAGATAGATCCAATTCCAGCAAGCAATGTCTAATTCTCATATATGTGAAACATTCATTAGGTGGTAAATTGTAGATCTTCTGTAGAGACTGAAAGGTTTGACATTGCTTAACAAAATATAAATCTTTTTGTGACTCCAAGACTACACCAAGAGGATAAATTCAAATGAGGTATAAACACTTCTAAAATCCTTAACTCTGGGGTAAAAAGCATTGTTGTGTGCATATCCGGGTTGTAAATCAAATATTTACCCCAAACTTGGAAGAATTGCTTGAATAGTTGGATATTCACTAGAGGGGATGCGGAAACCCATTTTTATGGCAAGTAACAGCCGTTGAAAACAAGAGTGGTTGAGACATGACATTTCCATCTCCACCAATATTTTGCTAGTATCCTTACTCCACCAATGCTTGATAAAGGAAGCAGCATAGTAATGTTCAATGCTGGGGAGGCCCATACCTCTATACAAAATCTCTTTTAATGATCTTCAATAATTAGCTTTTAGATAAGAGTTAGGCAAACTCCAGCCTTTAGGCCTAATACGGCCTAGCCAGTATTCCAGTCCAGCCTAATGCCCCCCCCAGTTATTTATTGTTGGATCCAGCCTGATTAAATTGTCGCGTTATCGCAACTTCCCACAATATCATCGAGTTCCCACACAGTAACCCCAAGTACTATGCCTAAAGAACAGAAGCAACACGCAGCTACCAGTCTCCGGAAGGTTGACCTCGAACGACGTGTCTTCAACCCTGAATGGCCTGACAAATAATTCTTCGTCCAACGCGGCAACAAAGCCCTGTGTTTAATGTGCAATGACACCTACAGCACTTTCAAGCGGTCAAATCTCAAAGAGCACTTCGATGCCAAGCACGTGCACACATACAGAGACTATACGGAAGACAGGCTGCTCACTTGAAGTCACAGTTGGAAAAAAACTTACCTTAGACACCTTGTTTTTTCTGGCATAGTGTGCCTTCTTGACCTCCTGAAATGGCCTGGTAGTCCAAAAACTTTGCCGACCCCTGTTTTAGATAAACCATTATACATAACAACTGAAGCAAAAGTGGAAGGATTAGCTTTCTAATGATCTATGATTCCTAAATATATTATTATTAAAGTTTATATTACATAGTACTGTATATATATGTGGGTTGCAGATGACATACAAATACAAACAATGACATGGGAGGACCCAAAGAGCTTAAATGTATCAATGAAGTGCTGCACAATTGCACAGTCTGACATGTTTAACATCCAGCAAGTATATACAGAAATGTGTATATTATACTGTGATAAAATTATATATTTTCCCATTTATTTTGGATACTCGCATGTATTGCAGTAGCCCCGGAACTCTTGTGAGGAAGTGATACAGGAGATTCAGCTACTGCCAAATCTTCTGTGTAAATTAAGGTAATGCAATCCATGAAGAATGAACGTTACAATCTGCTAACTGTTAAGTAAAACTTGTTAAAGATTTTGATTAATTGCAATTTCCGCTCCTTTTTATCTGGAGACTGATCAGGCCTAGAACTTGCTTCCAAAGGGAGGGTTGGTTTTCATTTCTAAATCAAATTTCAGATAACATTTGACAGGGTGTCTTGAGGGCAAGTATTCCTCTGTAATCATACCTCAGTGCTGCTCTACCGAGAGATTTTCATTTTATTTTTATTTTTTTAAATCTCAGCAAGGTCTTTACTTTGAGATGTTAAATAGCTTCCTGAATGATAACATGTTTTACTGATTGGTTAACTTGTGGTTGCTTCCTAAATGCTACTTAAAAGCTGTATAGCTGTCAGCGTATGGAAATATTTAACTCAGAACCTGCTCACACTTTAGTATGTGCAGTAACATTCACTTTTCATGTGTTTAACTGCACTCCATTTGCAGGTTTTAATGTATTTTATACACCTTTTTTTTGTTCTTGCGTTTTGCAAATTGAGGGAGAAGCATTTAAAATTGAGGAAAGAGCATTTTCTGTGGTCAAGATATGTAAAAGACATAACTGAATCACGGGTAGTTGTGTGTTTACTAAAACATAAATGAACTTATCTCCCATATTGCCTATATCCTATACATACCTTTTTTGTTTGATTTTTGTTTTCTTATTAAAGAAATGTGCTAACCTATAATTTTTGGGACTTAAACATCCATTTGCTGTATGGTGTTTGTCAACATAATTCATGCTAACACACATTGCCAGCATTTCAGTCCCCTTTGTTTAGAATGCTACCCCAAGGCAATACAGCTTTTACACATAAGTTGAAGCACACCACAACACACAGTATTTTGTTATGGCTCAGTGATTCAGAAAAAGTGCTGAATGTCCGTTTAGGTTCATTCCTGTAAATGCCTGATTTAATAAAGCTTTCAGAGGCAGGAGAGGATACACTTTCATCAGTGAAGTGGGGTGATACAGCAAACCTGGAATGGATTTCGTAAAAGTAATTTTCTATTTGATAGCAGATGTTTTCAATCCTAAAACAGATCGCTTCCAGGTTTGTTGGATCACCCAGCTTCACTGATGAAAGTGTATCCTTGTGGGACACACAAAAAAGGGTTTTGGTTATTAAGTAGACTGGAAATAGTTTATCAAAGAAGGGTCATTCTATGCCTAGCCAAAAAAAAGTATATGTAGAGAAGGAAAACGCAATATTACTTCTTATAAAGACAAATTCTCCAATATATACAGGTTTAACTAAATAATGTATGTAGTATGTTAGGAAATTTAGCAGAATATTAGTTTTGGCCAATACCCACACTATCCCACATAGTGCTGACTTTAGTTATGCTTTAACAACTAAAGGAATCAGCAAGAGAAACCATTTTTCTTGTCTATATTATATATGCATTACATTTTTCTCATACCCTATTTGGTGATTGTTGTATAATTCTGGATATTATGGAGGGGGGACCCTTAGATATCAAGAAAATAATAATTTTAGAGTTTACCTTATGAGCTTTGATCATCATTCCCATGAATGGACATCCCAACAAATTCACCTCAAAGTCAGACTGTGCAATACTCAGAGAAACTAAAAAACCCAGATCTGGGTAACAATCCTGTCAGCAGATTTAAGCATGTCAGATTATAAGTACTATTGTGCAGGATTTTAGAGGAGGTTATCATCAAGACAAGTTCAGCCACTTTCGCAAATTGTTTTGTTTTTTTAAATGAAAAATAAACCTTTATTTGCTGTTATTTTATAAACATTTTTCATGAAAGATTCATGGAGGTTGCCATTGCTGAGCTCTCCTGACATAGTTGCCTGTTCAGTCCAAAACGTCATTTTTTTTTCCAATCAAGGGTGATAGTGTATTTAAATTTCATCATGCTAATTCACACTTGGAAGGCTTGATTTTATCTGGAAAGAAAAATGAAATACCATCTGGAATACATATGTCATAATTATAAAGTTGCACTCATTGATTGTAATCCAATAAGCCAATTATGAAGTTGAGCTTGTTTTTAACGCTATCGAAGGTTGCTGAGTGTTGCCTGTTAGTCTGACTTTTCCAAAAAAAGGAGAGCTGTGTGCCACAATACCCACTCTATTCCCAGAGGGGCTTTTTCCACTTCATAGTTTTTAATTCAATGAAATGGCACAAAGCAGTCTGGCTGCTTTACAGGAACAGGAGAGATTTCCTGTTCTATTCTGAGGCAGATGAAAAATAAAAGTATTTTTTTATGCTAAAAAAGTCTAAGTTCTTATTAGGACACAAAATATGAATGTTTTATAATCATAAAGTGTCAATAAAAAAAAAAACTTTTTAGTTTTTGAGATCCAATGTTAACTGTATATTTGCAGTATATTCTTTGGGAAGTAACTTTGTCCTAAAGTTAATAAAAAAATATTTTTCTCCTCCCCTTTGGTGTTGCCTTAAAAAATATTATTTACAACCTTGAAATACATACCAGGTTATCCGTTGGGGTTACCATCCAGTCCAACCTGTCTCTGGTTCTCTGACACTACTACAGTCTCAGACAAGATTTGTGTGAAGCAGTGTAATTGACTGGCTACCTTTATCTTATGCAGAACCTAACTACCACAAAAAAAGGGAAGTGTCAGGGAACCAAAGGCATAAACCAGCACTGATACGGGTCAATTTTTCAGGGTTTTAAATGTTATTTATAAAGTATTTGTTATTTATGACTGACTCATTTGGGACCTGATTTAGCAGGATTGATATTATTTTATAAATATGTATTTATTTTGATTAGGATTATATCATCCAGTCATCAGATGGAGCTCTATTCTGTTCACAGCAATACCATTATTACTTTTCAGCTGTCCTAAAGAAACCCATTGTAAAAAGAACTACCTGTAAGAGCAGTTACCTATCCCTTACAGTTGACCGCTTAGTCAAAGGTTCCTAAAAAAACAAAACAAAAAAAGCAAACCTTTCTGTTGTGGTACTCTTATAACGAACTCATTGTGCATTGAGAATCCTTTCTCATACCTAGACATAGATTTTGATAAAATATATATAAATCAACAGTTTAAAATACCAATGTTTATTATACCTCCTATCCTTGGCAGTTTTTCATTTTGTTGTTTTTATTTTTGTTTTCATTTTTTTATTTTAATAAATAATCAGTTACATTTCTTTTAGAATTGTCAAGCAAATAACCAGAAATATACAAATCACAAAAAAAAAATACTTTCCTTTAAGTTACACATGTTATCCGTGTAGTGGCCCTGAAGGTCTTTCTTTGCATTCAAATAATACTATAGGGTGGAAGTAACATTCACCATGCCTTAAAATATAGTTTTAATCATTGCATGTGATTTTCCTCTTAAGTAACATATATCTGTGCTTTCTGTATGATTGTTACAGGTAGTATTTTAAAATTAAAAGAAACTCGCCCACAAATTTCCCCTCCCCTTTACTATAAAATAACATACATACCCTTTGGTGTATTGAATTTCTATTCGTTTGGTTTGCTCTTTGACAAACCTTACTACATGGCTTTTCCCCTGAACAGACATTACTACAACTGCTAGCTTTAAGCCTACTCTCTAATGCCTCCTGGCTCTTTTAATTGCTCTCTATAGCAGGTTAGGACCCTGTGATTTTACCTTGAAAGGGAGGTGGAATTTTAATGGTTATGTCTGGCAGACATAAAAAATTAGAACATCTCCAGAATAAAGTCCCAGTAAATCCTTGTAAAAGCTGAAAGGCCTTGAAGGTTTTTAGTTTGTTGGCCTTATCTCCTGTAATGAGATCTCATTATGTTGTAAAACCATTGATGCACCCCTTTTTTGGCTTGATTTGGATTGCTAATACTGTCTTATTAGGAAGAACCTTGTCTCTGAATTTTTTACCTCTTTTGCCAGGGCTTGATCTGCCTAACAGCTCCTAGAATGTGCTTTATTCCCATAACACCATGCTAATCAATGTTTACTAAAAACCGAATCTCTGTGGAAAGAAATTTCCATTCCAACTGCCTATTTAATATTCCACAATTGTTTTAATGGAAAATTCTACTTTTTTATATAATAATATATTCTAGAGGCAGCTTTTCTCCATAGTCCAAGCAAATAAAATCCTTTCCTTAAGGTTTTATTTCCAGATATTGGTTGGTGACCAATGTAGCTTTGTTCTTTATCAACATGCTCTATTCTCCTCTAATTACATTTGACACTTGAATGTTAGCACAGTACATGCTGAGAAAGAGTCACAGCTAGAACTTTCCAAAGCAACTGATTCTTGTGCAACTAAAGATTAGATTTTAACTAATGCAGTCCATGTTCAACCTTTTCAACAACCCGATTAAAAAGAGTTGGGTTGACTTGGTTAAGGGTTTAAAAAAAGCTTAACAAAACATGTAGAGACATTTCATATATATTCTTCTTTGTCATCTCATTTTAAAATATGTAACAATGGGAAACATCGGCACAATTTTTAAATCGGGTTTGTGTTGGTTGGTGTGGTCCATTATAGGCATCATCTCTTAGTGTGTTAGCAAAGATAACCCCAACACAATAAACCCTGCACAAAAATTCCCAAGCAAGTCAAGTAACCCAACATGCAGGATAGTCACTCCCTCAGGCCCAACTCATACAATAAACACCAACATTTCACAGTGACCACAGCATCGTACCCATCATGTGGAATAACCCCCTTCCACACCTTCTTCCAGCCAACACAATACCCCCCACCCCAGCCTGCAGAATCACCCCTTTCAGCCAGCTAGCATCAGTCATTATTTTTATTTACTAAATCAGTATTTGTAAGCAAACACATACCTTTCCTGAGTCTTCCTGGGTTCTGTGCCTGACTTCCTGTCTACTTGTCTGACTTCTCTCTGACAGGGTTGGGTCTTAATCTAGGATTTTAACTAGTTTTAATTTTCAATGTTTTATTTATTGTGGTGATCTGGTGATTTTTAAAATGCCCATAACAGCATAGACATCTGACTTTGGCCTTTAAAGAAAGTGTGACTGGGGATGTCAATAACCATGGGCACCTATGGCTTCTTTTTATCAGATACTTCTTGCGCATTTATTAAAAGTAGATGTACATGGCATGAGGACTCCAAAGGGTTACACATTGTTGACAGCTACTTTGTAAGTGCATGGAACATACAGCCCAGAAAAAAAATACTCTTCTCTGAATCATAATATGTTACTAGTTGGCACACTGACTTTTCTCCTATCCTTTTAATGCATCGGACTCCTTGTGGTTTTCATTACTTCCAGGAACCATATATGTATGTTAAGTAACATCCTTATAAAAGCATATCTAAACCCAAGGACAAAGTGAAATATTTTGCAGCATACCCGTATCTCTATGTAACAGCAGCTTGTTTACATTTTTTAAAATTTTTTTCCCCCCTTCATTTTCACAGGGTGAAAAGCACAGGAATTATGCCATTCTGGACAGACAAATATATTTTATTTTAGCCTGTGACTTCTGCAATAAAGAACATGCTTGCAGTTTTTATTGTAAAGCTTAGTTCCACTTTAAGCACACAAAAAGCTTACATATGTACACACCCCATTGCTAAAACGAAGAAG
This sequence comes from Pyxicephalus adspersus, assembly GCF_032062135.1. Lineage (NCBI taxonomy): Eukaryota > Metazoa > Chordata > Amphibia > Anura > Pyxicephalidae > Pyxicephalus > Pyxicephalus adspersus. The sequence continues at coordinate 91,733,834 of NC_092860.1, forward strand.
TAAGAACCACTAGAGGTTAGATAGGTTGACCTCTAATGTATAGAAAGTAAAATTTAGCCTTTAAATTTGTATACCTAAAACCATATATATTGCATCCCATGCTGCATGAAGCCCTAGTAAACTTTGTGGATTCTTTGTTTTTGTTTTTACACAGGAGAAAAAAAAGAGAAGAAGCCAGCTGTAGCCGATGATGAAGCTAGACCTGTTGATGTATCTCGTTTAGACTTGCGTGTTGGCTGTATTATTTCTGCCAAGAAGCACCCGGATGCAGATTCCTTATATGTAGAAGAGGTAGATGTAGGAGAGGCCTCACCAAGGACTGTTGTTAGTGGCCTTGTCAAGCATATTCCTCTTGAACAGGTATGTGGTTATATCCATTAGTGGTTTGTTAATGAAGACTCCTGAACAGTAGAATTTGAATATATCTTGTGGACAGGTGCAGCTTAGTGTTGTATACACACAGTTGATTGCACACAGTCTGCTTACAATGTTAGTTTATGAGTGAGTAGTGCACTAAATGCTAGCAGATCAAAAGCTAACCCACAGCTAATGAGGCCTTCATTAAGGTTGGCATCCTTTCGGCTGGTGCCCAATCTAAACCCTGTTACCCACATGTTGTCCTTGATAGTTGAAACATGGCCCTCAGACCCCAGCAGCCAGTGCTAGTAGATGCATTGATCTGTAAAGGCACTACAGTGTAAGTGAGTTCAAGTCCTATCCTGTAACATGTAACCAGTCTCTGTTTTAGTTCTGCAGCATGTTTTCAGTCTTTATCTATGCCTGTGGAAAAGCTACAGTCTCTTGAGCATTTTCATGTAATGTGTAAACAGACAGCCTTTATTAGCACTGCATATATCCAATATATAGAGTGCATTTTACACAGCCCCTAAGAGAAATTAGGAGCTGCAAGTTGACTTCATCTATACCTTGTAATTTGACAAAACCACTGCTCTAAAAATCACCTTATTTCCAATGAGAATCAGGGTTCTGTAGCTCGCTGATTCCAACTCATAGCGGATGAGATCCCAAAACTTATTAAATGTTGCCTTGTATAGCAAAACTAAACATTCAGATGTCTTTATTCAGCTCTAAAGGTGGAGTAATATATTCCTTTCCATAATCATTCGAAATGGCAACTATTCTAAAATTAATATTGTAAAGTGAAACACAGTTTCCTTCTATCAAAGCAATGATTTCAAGCAATATTATTTTTGTGAGTTCTTCATCCCTGTTTTATGAAGCCCAGAGCGAGGAAAAATAGCATCTAATTTGAAGACTATTTTCCCTGTTTCATTTTTTCCCACTGGGACTGGTCTTTTATAACTGCGTCCTTAGTGCCAAAATGAATACTAACCATGGGAAGCATTACAAATGGTTGATCAATAATTCCTTGGAGTACAGCAGGGAGGATCTGTACTCTGCCAAGTTATTTGGCTAATTAGATAATTGTCTGTGATGTTTGCTTCAGATTTAAAATAAATAGATGCATAAATAATAAGGAGCACCTGGGAAATTAGGAAAAAAGTGCACTTGATATGATTCATGCCGCCTTAAGTACATACATAAAACAACAATTGAAAAATAAAACATCTGGTCAATTACATTTTATAGTCGTACATCTTCATCATTGCTAAAAATATTCAGAGTAAGGTATCTATCAAGGAAAATAATTTTCCAGCCACAGAGAAAATGGAGCATTTTATTGCCTCTATGTGCAGTCCAAGTGCAGAGCTTAAAGCAATATATTTCTAATTTTTAACATTTACATCACCAAAATTAAAATGTTCTACACACTTACAGGAACTGAGAGCAGCTCAAACAAAATTGATCCCAAATGCCAATTGTCATGTTAAATGCATTGAATAAAGCTGAAATAAAAAAAACAACAAATGTTATATGGATGTAACTACTTCCATGATCTGGTGACACACCAATTAAGGAATGCTCTGTTTTTGGGTGGAACATGGAGCTCAATGTAACCTAGCTATAAGGAGAAAGGTACATAATTCTAAATATTTAGATTAGATTAAGTCCCACCTAATAAATCCATTATCAGACAGGTGGTTGTTGCAGAAAGGGACACGCAATGTCCCTTCTGCAACAACTGCTACCTACCTGTCGTTTACCACCCAGCATTCAAGGTTTTAGGTTGCTAGGGACAGGCTGGGCTTCAAGGACATGAATTGAATGTTGCTGCCTATCATTTATCCTGCAGACTGGTGACATTTAGTAACTTTAGTTTAGTAACTAAAAAGCAAATTTTAGCCAACAGCATTGATGCTACTTTGTCTTTCTTGGTGTGGTCAGTGGTAGGTTTTGTGTGACAGTGCCATTTATCAGTAGCCCAGAACCCACCATTAGTCATGGCAAAGAAGCAGAAATATCCAAGATACAGCAGCCAGTCAGACATGGAGGAAGCTTCATTTAGGGAGGCTAAATCTATTCAATAGGGCTGAAAGAAAAAACCTTTAAAGGGTATAACACTCCCTGGTGTGAAACTGTACAGGATTCTGTGAGTGAAATAAAAGGAGATACATGTTTTGAATTATTTTTCCTTCTGAAAATAACTTTAAGAAAATTATTCCTGCTGTTAGCCATCATAAACTGAGGATTACATTTCATCTAAAGGAAGAGCTCATTTTCATTCAGATGTTTTGTTTCAGCCCCCCCCCCCCCCCCCAAAAAAAAAAAAAAAAAAAAACTTAGCTATATCTTATTTCTGGCAGGAAAACGTGAAAGGAATGGTTGGATCAATACTAACCAAACCTGTTTTGTGTGTATTTTGGCATTTTGTGTCTTTCTCAGGACATGTGCTGAAAAATTTTGCACTGTTACAGTGATTAGATTTGGGCACATGCAGCATTTTGTGTTTCCAGTTTAACACTAATTTAATGCCTGTAAGATGGATTATGTATTTAACATCATCCATTGAATGGATGATGTTAAATACATAATCCTGCTTACTAGGATGATGTTAAATACATATTCCTGCTTACTAGCATCTAGAAAACTACTAAAACCTAAATTATAAGGTAAATATAATATTATAAGTTAAAGTTAATAAAATGCATTACATTTGATGTGAATAGAGATGCATCTCCAGAGTGTCTTTTCCCTTTGAGAACTTTAGAAGCATTCTCTAGTCTGCAGACTAATTAGATTGGTTGGGCACAATCGTGCTGTGAAAAAAAATTGGGTATTTGTTACTTTGCAAGGCTACATTAGAATTAAACTGTTTGGTATTAATTGATTGTTGATCAGTTTAGGATCACCTTTTTCTATTGAAAGTCTTTAATCTGTGTACTCATCGCACCCAGGGAAGCCCTACTATCTTGGCTTCTGCCTTTTTTCTAGGACCCCCTCTTCTGTACTACGCCACCATCTTCTTTCTTCGGGTTCTTGATGACTTAAATTAACGCCGATCTCACGCTGCACATGTGTGAAATTGAGCTCTTGTTTTATCACATTTTAAGAAAGCTTCTGATGGTACAGTGCCCAATCCCAGGCATGCGCAGAAGAAACAGCTTGCAGCCTCCGGTGATATGTGCCACTTTGGGACCTATGGCTATCATCCCTCATCATTTTACTTTTGCAGCTATTTCCCCCATTCAATAGCACAGGGATACACAGGAAAATTTTTTGAATGATAGTTTTTTTTTGTATAAATTTAAATAGGAGACAGAATTAAGAAGTCAAATAAACATCATGCAGTACATGTTTCCCCTATGTTTTAAAGTGACATAAATATGTTGGGGTTAGGTCTTTCGACTTGTGGCATGCTGTTTGCTGGTATTGTTTTGTACTTGATAAAATTTTCCAAAATGCTTGGGTTTTCAGGATGTGTTCATGTGAATGTTTATCTAGTGGGGGTGTTTTTGTTCTGGTTAGTTTTCTTTGTTTTATAACACCACATAAAGATAAGAAGTAACTGGCACATGAAGTGGAATTTTATGTCTTTCAGTGTTTTGCATTACTTCACTTTCCAATTTATTGGCTTATGTTTGTGTGATTATTTCCCTTCTGAAAACAAAGTATTTTAAGAAAACCTGGGCGGATGTTTTTTTTAGGTCATAACCCTGTCTGATCCTTTTTAGATGCAGAATCGGATGGCGGTGCTACTGTGTAACTTGAAACCTGCCAAAATGAGAGGGGTCCTTTCTCAAGCCATGGTTATGTGTGCAAGTTCCCCAGAAAAGGTGGAAATACTTGACCCTCCCAGTGGAGCTGTTCCTGGAGATAGAATTACCTTTGATGAATTCCCAGGTAATATAAGTACAGTGTTAAGGGGTAGGGAGGGACAGGATTATTAACTTCTATAAACATTTATAAATAAGTTTATGAACTCATTGTTATGTGAAGGAGGGAGGTCTGATGAAATGCAAACATGGGCAATGCCATCTAAAGCATGTTTGAACATCTTTATCATGTATACTTTAAATTAATATACTTTATTGTATTACTATAACAACATTTTAATGGAAAGGAATTGATTGCTATTAAAAAAAGTTAGATGCCCATGTATGTGTAGACTTTTATGCCAAACAGAATGTGTTTCTCCTTTCAGACCCCTACTGACCAGCTGTTTCAAGGTCACTTGCCTTCAGCATTGGGGCAGCCAGAGGGTTTATTTACTTGTTTAATTTTTCTCTGCCACTTTGGCATATATCCGAAAAACCAACTCAGGCCAGCACACTTGTGTATGCATCTTTCTCAGAGAAAGCTGTAATAAAGTAATGTAGTCTTTCCTGACCTGGCTGAAAATAGTATGTTGCAATTAAGAATATTTAGAAAGCGCCTAACTGTGATAGCCTATGTATATATATTGAGACAAGTAACAGGCTAGAATGCCTGGAAAACCCTGATCATGAAGAATTCAGTTTGTATGCAGCAGATTCTAGTTAGAGCTATTGTGCTGCTATTTAACCACCCCACCGTTAAACCCGACCTTGGTTCGGGTTTATCGATTTTGCAAAAATCGATAAACCCGAACTTTTCTCACTATTTAAATCCCCTCACTTACCTGGTCCCCGCTGCGATGATCAGTTCTGTTTAATACAGTTCTGTATTAAAAAATACTCACCTTCTCCCCACAGCTCTTCCGGACACGTCTTCTGTCTTCTTTCTTCATCCGGCGAGTGCAGTGACGATCACTGGGGTTTCCCGGTGACGTCGCTGCATGCGTCGGTGCAGGCGGGAGGCAGGGCGGGAAATTCAAAATCCTGTGCATTGAACTGAATACAAAAAGGCTGTATTGAGTCCAATACAAAGAAATCCTCATATAATATATATATAATTGGAAAGAATTAGAACACCCGGCGTTCACGTACGCGTCCCTCGGCGATTCCTGATGATGTCCGTGCGTGCGCCCGTCGATGGGGGTCGTAGCGGGGAATTCAAATATTTTGTATTGGATTCAATACAAACTCCTGTATCCAATCCAATATTAATTGTATTGACAGTTGTAAACAGAGGAGGATGAAGGGGTGGGGAACACAGGTTCTGTTATACAAATCTAGGAAGATATAGATCTTTGGATTAGGTTAATATTATTTACTTTATTGCACCCATATATCGCCAATCTACGATCTGTGTTGTTGCATCCATCCAAGTTTACATATGCAACTCCTAACATTTGGCACCACATATTCTTGCTGATTTTACTCTTCTCCATATCCTGCTTTTTTGGATGGCAGCATAAGCTCCAGGTTTCTTTTTTGTATCTGAAGCTATAATAAAGTACCCAGACTTACTTTTCTCTGGACAAAGATGTACTGCTTAGACACAATTGTAGATCATATATTTTGGATTGTAGACACAAATTAAGTTTAGATGAAAACTTTGCCCAAAAATTAGTCAAATGTAGGACAGATCACCAACAACGTCTATATACTCCCTGCAGCTGATCTTATATCCATAACTGGTTTAGCATATCTCAGCCTTAATTGTTTTCAGTATGGCAGCAGAGTAGTCATGTTTTGCAATGTAATATGTCAGGAAGTACATTTACCAGATGTTCTCTAAAGGTGCGCGTAGGTCCACTTTCTCCTTAACAATAAAAAGATTATCTATAAATAATATATTATTTCAGCTTATTATGAAAACAGAATTGTTATTGCCATTGCCTCTTTCAGATATATCAAACATTTCTTTTTGATTTGATTTCATTCTAAAGCTGATAAATGTAAGCAGTCTCTGACTACACAGGGGAAATATTACCTCCTGAATCTTTATTCACCTATACCTTTTAAAGTCTTGTAAGGCTATACCCAAGGAGACTTCAGTGCAGCCAGGCATCTGAAACAGAAAGAATACTGACATTGCAAAGCAAGTGCCCTACAATGTTTTGACTGTAGAAGTGTAAAGCTCCTCCTGGTTGCAGTAAGGATAACAACATTAGTTATCTCTTCACACATTTCACTTTCTATTCTTGACTAAGTATATTTCAAAAAGGGTGGAGAGTGGTGAAAGGTTTAATTCTATTTCAGATCCCTAACAAATTAGCAAAAATGGGACTTTGAATCACAGTGATCTGTTGTATTTTGGATGTAAAAAACTCTTCTAGGCTGACTTATATGGGAGTATGGAAGAAATACCTTTCCACATGTATTTTTCAGCGGTGTTTTGTTAAATAATTACTTTATTCCTTTTTTTTTAATTCCAAATAGATAAATGGTGAATGTTTACAATCCATTGTTTTTTAGGAGAACCTGACAAGGAGCTCAACCCTAAGAAGAAGACTTGGGAGCAGATCCAGCCAGACCTTCTGACTAATGATGCATGTGTAGCTACGTACAAGGGAGTGGCATTTGAAGTAAAGGGAAAAGGGGTTGTCAAAGCCCAGACCATGTCTCGAAGTGGCATTAAATAAAAGTTTTGGATTCATGCAAAAGTACCCTCATGGTGCGCTTGTGAGCTTTCAACGAACAACTACAATAAACGCTGACAAATTGTTCATTCAAACTTGTACGTTCTTGCCTCATGTTCTCATGACCAGGAATTACCATTTATGACCAGGTCAAGTTAAACGTGTTTGCTCTGTGGACAGTTGTGTATTACACAAAAAACTGAACAACCGCCAGTCCAAAATATAACATGTGAACTAGTATCCACATAAGAGAAGTCATTGTGCCTCCAGATCACTGCATATCCTACCTAGTCTTTGTAGTATTAAAAGCAAGGTACATATTGAGGTATAATGGGCTGTTTTGTAATTTCTGGAAAATATCATTAAGACTTGGATATACAGGGATTCTGAGGCACAGCAACCCATATCCATATGGATTCTTTGTTGAATTTTGGAGTGGCGGTCCAGTCTGTGGATCTTACTGAAGGCTGGTGCCTGCCTTACTTATACTGGCAACTTCAGTTATCTATCACTAGAGTGCTTCCAGTTTACATTAAAGGTTATGTATTTCTCTGACACTCATTAACTTGTTAACATTAACAATCCATTCTCATTGTATAGTGCACAACAGAAAGCCTGCTGCTGTACTATTTAAACTCATCATATGCTCATTACTCTTGCAGTTTGGCAGGTCACCAAAAAACTGGGTTATAGGCTATATTTGCTTAGTATTGAAGAGTTATCACTAGCAATGCTACTCACTGTGTGCTATGTGTGCCAATCTGCAAGACACAATTTTCTTTTTTATGCAGATAATCAAAACACCACAAACAATACAGAGAAAAGCAGATAAATTTATATACCATCTATCGAATGCAAAAAAATATAATTAATAATTACAACCTTGTTCCAATATCTTTTGATCTTAGGACATGAATTTGTGTGAAGAGGGATAGAGACATTGAATATATAAATTACACAAGTTTTTGCTATACTTTATCAGTAACAGGTTCCTTTCCATTTTGGCCTGCAAGGTAGCATCTGCTTAACCACAAATCTATCAATTAAAAATGCATATGATTTAGACATGGGCTCTTTAATGCCTTTTGTTTTAACAATTAAATTTAGGGAGCCTGAAATGAATCTTGCAGTAAATACTTAAAGAACAATTTCCATTCAAAATCAGACTCTTGATCCATTTGTTGAAACAATTAAAACTGGGAGAAAGTATTTTGCATAAATATTTTAGAAAGAAACTTTGCAGTATGCTAGGCAAATAGCAGAGTAATATTTTCAAATACATACTTTAACATCCTATGCAAGGATATATATCCCCCTCCTAGATCCTATTCAGCTGTCTCTTGCAGATGAAAGAGAACAAAATAAATCCAGTGGTTTAGAGCCACAAAGCCTCCCAATTCCCTTGGATACTACAAAGCTTCCAGCCTTAGGCAAGGCTGCTTTTTTTTCCCCAAAAATATACTGTTAACTCTTTCAAATAGCCTAGAAGGAAACCAGATTGAACAATGATGTACTCGGTTATCTCCATCATCTGCCTCAGAGAACTGGTTAGGGGCTCTATACCCACTGCAATCATTAAGATAGGTAGGTACAGGACACCTTTGCCATGTTCCTCTATACAAGTCAAATAGCAATCTGAATACCATTCACTATAACAGGACAAGCATAGAAAAGCCTACCAACAGAATTGTACACCAAACCCAAATTTTAAATGATTTGGTCAAATATATTTACTCTATACAAGCAAAGGCCTTGACTGTGTTAAACACAACCAGGGCCATATTACTAGGATTTTTCAAAGTAAAGATTTTGCATTCTGCCGTTTAGTCACAGTTTGATACAGTTGTGTTTGCCTGAAAATCAGTTGTGTGCTAAAATCATGATACGTTTCAAATTTAAATAATGTTTCCATTTCAAAATTTTTGAAATTTCACACCAGAGCAAAAAGAGTGCCACAAGAAAATTTCCACTGACATTCTGTGGCAACTTGAGGTGGACCCGAACCTTTTTCAAAAAGTCTTCACGAAAGCCCGATCTTCCAGTATGATCCTGAAACAAAACAGCAATCATGCACTGGAAACACCATTGCCATGTTTAAAAAAGCACATCAAAACAAGTCCAAATTCAAAGCTATGCTCATCGTGTATTTTGACATGATGAGGTAGTTTTAGCAAAATTGGTTCCAGAAGGCACAACAGAGAAACAACATTATTATGAGGAAGTTCTGACAAAGCTTGGAGTCAGGAAAAGATGGTCAGAAATGTGAGAAATGGTATAATTCTTCATCAGGACAATGCTGCTCTCACGCAACACTTTCTGTGACAGTTTTTGACCGACACACACATGACTGCACTGGAACATCCTCCATATCCACCAGATTTGGAACCTTGAGACTTTTTTCTAAATTGAAATCAATATCAGATATCGTGAAACAGGTGATAGAAACTGACCTGCTTTACGCCTTCAACGAGTGGAAAATAGGACTGCATCAGTGCTCAATTGTAAATGGGTGAGTATGTTGAATGGGACAAGCATTAGAACATGTAACAAATAAAAGTGAGTTAAAATATCTTTTCTTAATATTTAATAGATAGGCCTCATACACTCAAACCCACACATTTCAAAATGCATATTAAACACCCTTCCCTATTTATATACTCTACCTTCTGCAAAAAAAATCTAAGTTTTTATATAAGAAAATGAATAAGCCATGTGCAGAAGGAGTAGTCAAAGTGAAAAAGCTTAAAAAGGAATTTCCTTTCAAAAAACCTAACAGTCTCCAATGTACCATGTGTTTCCTGCAGACAAATCTGTGAGGGCCGATATCTTAATATACAATCAAATTCTGAGTGCCATTGCAGCGATCTATTTATACCGTACATTCAAAGAGATAATTCTAGTATGGCCCAGGGTACCATGGTAATAAAACATGTATACCCTGTAAACATAAGAGCTGCAAAATAATACACTTAACAAAGTATAAAACAAAAAAGGACACTCAAACAAATCCCACACAACATATAGGGGTTAAAGGTAATAATGAACACACACAAGCCCCCTTCTATATAACTCAATAGGTAAGCAAAATAAATGACAAATGGGGGGGTGGCTTCGCAATGGCATCGTGAGGAAGCTTTCCCTCTGAGCTCCCGCCGCTTCTGATTTGTTTTTCAGTCATGGCAGCCTCCAAACTCAAGCTTTCTCCCTGCAAACCTCATGCCACACGGTAAAAAGACACCAGGACCCAAGAGAGCAAGTAAGAAAGCTGATCTTGCCCGCTATTTCACTCCACAAACCTCCCCAGCGCCAGAGCACATGTCATCCAAGATGGCGTCTGCGCGCCCATCATCCCCCAGTACTAGTATGGGAGCCTCAACAGGGAGCCCTGCAAGCTCCATGGCACACTCCCCTGCTATTTCAGGGAGCCCAGTGCTGTTTCATGAAGAGTCCCGGGGATGAGCTTCCCCACAGCTCTGTCTGGCTTCTGCACAGCAGCAGACATGTCTCCCAAGCCATGCTGCAGGAACTCTGCCTCACTGCCCAAGATAAGTGATTTAGAAGCCATGGCTTCCAGGATAGAGTGTTCATTTCGTTAAGAGCTGGATATGGTACAACAGAGGGTAACACTAGGGTCACAGTTTTAGAAATTTCTACAAATGCAGTGCAATCCTCTATGGCCACCTTGAAGTCCTCTGTAGGTGAAGTGAAATCACAACTTACCTCCTTACTGCTCCATACTGATGACCTTGAAAATAGCAGTAGACACAACAATGTGCGCCTCAGAGGTATCCCGAATCCTACGGCTAACGCAGATTTGCATGCCACTGTGACGGCCATCTTTAACACACTTCTTGATCACCTCTAGATACAGCCATTAAAATTGACGGTGTGCAGAGAGTACGCAGTATCCGAGACCGGAGTTCCAATTTACCTAATGATGTATTATGTCCTGTTTACTACTACACTTTGAAAGAAGAGATCCTGAGGAAGGCATGGCATCTTGGTCCTGTGGACTTTGATGGCGCGAGTATACAATTATTACCAGATGTCTTAGCACAAACTCTGCATTCACACTGCTTCTCTACTATAATATTGTTTTGATTTAATACACGTACATGGTGGAGGCGAGTGGTGCCATGCTTAGATCACATATCACTTTCCCCTACTAGTATGCTCCCTCTCCTGGAGAGTAAGGAGTTTGATATTTACTTGAAGTAGTGTTACCTTGGTGGGCTCTGGCTGTGAGTCAGGGTGCCACCTACTCTTTTCTCTTCTTTCTTTTTCTTCTTCTTGATTTCCATTCTCTTCTCTCCTCTACCCCCTCCCATTCCTAACAGAGCCCCTCATTCTTCCCTAACTACCAAGTCTTCACTTCCCACACGTTTTTCTTTGTCCTGTGGAACTGCCCGTTAACTTAGACCCTATCACCGAGCACTCATGCCACTAAAAATCCCATCCATCAATGTGAAAGTTCTGAATTCCCCTACAAAACACTCTATGGTATTAAATGCCCTCAATCGCTTTAGATGTCAAATAGCATTTATGCAGGAAACGCACTTTCAACATGATAAAATACCATCATTCAAAAGTCGCCCTTTTTAGACGGCATCCCATGGCTGATCCCCAGTTTCCAAGTCCAAGGGAGTCAGTATCCTTACTGACAAATCTATTCATTTGTAAAATAAATCTTCAAAAGTCAGAAGTGTTACATATTAATTTGTCTGTGGAACATCCCAGCTGATCTAAATAAGGTAGTTGAGTTAAACTTCCTAGCACTTCTTAACACAATACGTGGGGACCTTCAACGCTGGTGTCAACAAGCCTTTTTGTGGTTTGGTCGTTGCAATATATTAAAAATCAATATCATGCCACGTCCCCTCTATTTACTTCAAACTTTGCCAGTGCATATCCCTCCTCATTTGCTGCACAAGTTTCAATATGAATTCCTAAGATTTATCTGAAACACTGATACCCCCTGCCTTAAAAAAGTTTCTTCTTCAGCTACCGAAAGATAAGGGAGGGGTGGCTTTTCCAGATCCAATACTGTATCATAGGGCAGTTCATCTGACTCGTCTGGTGGACTGGTGCAGGCCTGCTAGTTTTAAAGGTTGGGTGAGATTAGAAGACTCCGTTTCCCCCATAATGTTAAGTGCGTCAGCATGGTCTCCATCTGAGGATTGCTTTACCCTTCGCCATCACCCTTTGATAGGTGGGACACTTAAAGTAGCGGCAAGATACTTCTGTACTGGGAGGATGGTGAGTTTTCCTTTCTCTGTGTCTCCCATACTGGGGCACCCATGGTTTCCTACAAGTAGGAAAGATCCGGTGTTTAGGATTTGGATTGAGAATGATATTTATCGGGTGACCCACTTTCTACAACCTTCTAGTTGGCATAAGATTGAGCAAATTCAAATAGATCACTCCCTTCCCTGTCTGGATATTTAGAGGAAGGTACAATGCCAACATTTTCCTTCGTCTATTCTGCCGGCACAAGCTTTCCACCATCCCCTTTCCACCTTGGAGAGTTTATGTGTTAATGGAGACCCATTGAGAGGTGTGCTCTCGTATGCATATAAATTGTAGATGACAGCACGTGATACTCCTGTACCTTATTTTCTCGCTAAATGGGAGAAAGACCTTAACACTAAGTTTACACAAGACCAAATAGACTTAATACTGTACTATGGGCATAAGGCCTTTATTAGTAACCAATATCAGAAGACAAATTACAAACTGTTCACTAGCTAGCTCACGGCTAGCAAAATTCCATCTACATATGAGCTCAATGTGGGCGACACATTGGCACACTATTGCATATCATTTGGAGCTGCCGCGCCTTAACAGCGTTTTGGTTGGGTGTTGCATGGAGATCGTTTTGAAATTAACAGGAATCACTATAAATGACAAACCAGGAAGCGATATAAGCACTCTCTGCTGCACTATTTACCTAATGCAGCCAAGGCTTGGATCCCACCGCTATGGAGATATATCTACTCCACCCACCTTGCAGCAATGGATTTCCAGGGTGAATGATATATAATATACGGAGGAACTTATGGGATCGGGGGATCGCTCTCCGCGTAGACGGTACGAACCTGGTTTTACTGGCATGATTTGGCAGATTATGTACGGCTACTTCGCCCTCATGTTTAGGTTATTAGTAATCTATGGGCGTTCCCTCGCCCTCCCCCCTTCCCTTTTTTCTACCTCTTCTACCCTCCCTACTGTCCTCATTCTCTACCCCCATCTCTTTTGCTCTTCTATTCTTCTTCTTACTGTTTAATCATCTCTTCTTTTTCCTTAATCTTCTTCTTCCTCCTTTCTATAATCTAGGAAATCGGTGACCAACAAGGCCTGCATCTAGGCTAATATATACCTTTAGGAGAGTGTTTGTTGAGTAATTACTTTACTTTAGAAAAGTGACATATCAGCAGATGTTTTTCAATACCCTGTTGTAAAGTGTATTGCTGTACTTTCTATCTTTTTGTATCTTTTTGTTTTCTGCTGTTTTTACACCTCCTGTGTGCATGAGTTCTGTATATGTCTGTTTGTTGGTTGCGTATAAAAAAAAAAAAAAAGAACCATTAAATATAGTACCATGCATTTTAAACCCAGAATATGTTGTATTTTTAAAAATATTTTCGCGAGGGCCATTTGGGGTAGCAACCAGCGGCCTTGTTTCAACCAAGGTAGGAGACCATCCAATTTGAACCTATTCTCCAAATAAGAGCTTATAGTCATTCAGCACAGTTCTTTACTGCCTTTCATTGAATGCCACTTATCTTTCTATAATTGCTTTAAGCCCAGGCTTCTGGTGAATTATGTAATGGTTCTCTTGTCTTTTAGGGTCCATATGCCCAGGCTTCATATGCATCCTTTACCTAAATGTCCTTTCCTGCAGTTTATAGGTCATTTTCTAAAATGAAATCTGAACTGTAAGCAACACCATAGGAGTATAGTATGTGTGGAATGGTAAATTTGCTACATTACTTGAAGTAGATACTGACCTCAACATATATCAATATATTCCTTAGTTGTGCACTTTTCCAAGTCACTTGAATTGTTCATTTATGAATAAATTGTTTCTGCTCCATTATGAAGTTACAATGGTAAGTCTTGAAAGCGTTGGACTCTACAATGCATATTTTTATGGTCCTTCATAATTCTCCGGGCCTCATTAGCATACTTTGTCCATTTCACCAGTCTACTAAATAGATTTTATAGATTGTAATTGACATCAAGTTTCTTTGCCTTTTTCCACTGGAAAATGGCAATAGGAGAACAAATGATTGAAGCTGACTGGCTTCTGTTGGCCAACAATCTTTCAGTGGTAAAGGCTATGTTAAAAATAGTCTGGAAACTTGTTACTCATTGGCATAGTCACAAAGCAAGCAGAATAGGTCTGCCTTAATAGGAAATATTTTCTATGCCTGTATAAATTTATAACTATGTCTTTTGTTTTAGATAATCCTAAAGTATAAAACCCAGTGTAGTTTACAATTAAGAAGAATTCTAGTGACATTTTGTTTATAATAGAATATTTTATAAATGTTTACTTTTATATGCTATAGCCAGTTTTCACTGTGCTCCCTATTGTTTAAACAATATTTATTGTGATAAACATAACTGATGGGCTGCTATAAATGACCAGTTTACAGCTACAACTGCTAAACACTTGTTTCTGCCAAGGGAGGGTTACTATGTGTTTGCCATGACAGGCAAATGTGCTCATTTCTGTATTTGGATTGCCTATTGGTTTTTAGGTCCTACAAAAGAAGAGTTTACATAAACTATCAGCATACATAACATATGGTCCTTGATCTTCCTGTTCCAGATTATCAATAATTTTTTTTGATATATGCACAAGGGAAGATTTCAGCTCACCATTTAAAATTTATTTAAAAGTATGTAGCTGTGTACTTTGAAACAGAATGATGGGATTGATTTACTAAATGAATATAGTCTGTTCAGAGTGAATTGTTCCCCTTTTCTATTGCATTTATTGGATTTATACTGATGGTTCATTTAGGCTTTAAATCTATATTATGATGATGATTCATCTTTCTGGATGGTACATAGTAATGCAGAAACAAACCTACTTTGAGAGTTTAGCCATTTGTTGAAACAATGACACAATGTTTTCAAGTATAACTTTAATATACAATACAATACAATACAATGCAATGTGGTTTGCATATATTTGCAATGAAAAGCCTGTACTCATGGTATGTACACATTTTTTATGTGTCAAAAAAGTTAGCAAATCCATCACACTAGCTTTGGGTAACTTAAAACTTGTTTTTTTCTTGTGAAAAACCCCAAATTTTAAAATATTTTTTACATTTACATTATTACGGTTTTCTTTGTAAAACACATTTATATGCTAGACTTTGATTTATATTGAACATGGAATATATTTTAATTCTCTGGTGGTCCATTAATATTAATATCGTCATTGTCAAAAAAGGCTATAAAAAACTATAAAAGGGAATTCTATTCTATACTTAAATCTCCATTCTTGTAACCGTATAGAAATGTGTTAGAAGCTGGTCAGTTCTTATTAAATTGCACAGTCTGGTAGCTGTTTTGGCGTACAAAGTGAAAGATCTGATTGACCAATACTATTCGCTCCTCATGCAGAGTTTTATCAGTGGGGTCTCTAAAAAAGTATCGGCCGTGTACATTCTCCAGGAGTGTTGTCAAATTAGAAGGAGCAGACCTAAGGAATTCATCTTGTGTCATTCTTGCTTCTTGTAAAATATCTCCATGAGTGAAAACTACTGCTGTGAAATATTTCCATTCTGGGCCCAGAAGATCCTGCAGAAAATGGATATATTACAAACTGATCTCACATTCATATATACACTGTGTATATATATATATAAATATATATATATATATATTCACCAACAACACTAAATAAAACACAAGTTTGGTTTAAGATTCTTACCTCTTACATAGAAAAAATGTTTAGGGCAGAACTCCAAACCATATCCATACAGCTGGATATACATTTTAATGCATGTATGTGATTTGTTTCATCCGCAGGAAGATTTCAACTTCAGCACAACCAGACTGGCCAGGTTGCTGACTACAATTTTTTTCTACATTTAGGATAATCACCAACCCTGCTCTAGCATCACACAGAAGCAGTAGAACATTATTAAGGCCACCGATCTTTAATATCTTCTTCTGTTGGAAAACTGCTAGTGTTATACTGAAAGCCCTGTGCTGTGCAGAAGAGCCGTATTGGTTTACAGTGCTGCTGATAATTTTGAAATCTACTACTAAGTACTTAGTAGGTGTATGAAAAAATACAAAGTCTGGTATTCATCCAAAACTGTATTAGGTGCTGTTTTTTTGTCTGGGATTCAATTGAAAGTTTTTAATCTTTGCAACAGTTTCAGTTTATGGCAATAATGAAGACTTGCTAGCACAAGTTAGTATTTAAATTACCCAGAGACTTTCCAGGTTAGAAATTATCCTTATTGAAAATGGAATGTTCATGTATATTTTGCCATCTATCAATGGAATCCTGATAAAAGTTGCAGGAGACCCCATTATTATATTTACATAAGCACTTTTTATTATTTAAAGACTTGGTATTTCACAAAACAGTTTTTACTGTTGGATAAACAATAGTTTTTTTTTGTTGTTGTATTTCTTAGATTTTTTTTTGGTGATTCCTACGTATATAATTAAGAAGTCTTTTAACATCAGAACTTTATACATACTTATATAACTTTATACATTTATATCTCCAACTTCCCGAATGTGAATGTCTATAAAATATCTGCAATATCTCCCCAAAGTAAAAAAGAATCTACTGAATACTTGTTGCCACTACCTGCCGGGCTGCCCCTAGGTGAGTAAAAGTAGTCCACCAAAGTACCACTGACCCGGCCTCTCAATATATATTGGACAGAGCACCTTGTAGATTAAGTCCCCCTGATAACCTGAATCTAACTGCCACAGAAGCTGATGGCCAGAACAGTGACAGATGTCTGCTTCCCATCCATAGTGTAACTGTGTATTGGCTACAAAAGAAGCTGAGTATTCTGGGAAAGGTAGGGGGACTAATTAACAGGGGGGGGTAGGAGTCTGTGTGATTGTGATTTTTCCATTGGCTTAGGTCGAGATGCCTTTTTGGATGTTTAGTGCTTAGAGGTACATTTTCCTTTATTAAAGCTTTAGGTTGAACACTGAAAAAGTATTGGTTTGAGTGAGGATATAAGGGTTTGGAATGTTGTGGTGGCTGGGGACAAGGAAAGGAGATCAATCCATTTGGGACTAGAGTGGTAAAGAAAAATGTGGAAAAAAGGAGACATTTCTACTGTCGAAACTTTGATAATTATAATAAATTATCCTAAATAGGAATCTGATTATATACTGTGAAAACAAAACTGTAACTACGCTTTTATATGGTTAAAGATGTGAATCCAATCCAGAGTTTCAAAATCCGTTTAAAAATGATAAATCTTTTACTTTCAAGAAAATATATTTTATTGAAAATGTTACTTCATAGATTTGAGCACTGTTCATTAGGAGGGTAAGGAGGGAGTCAGACCACTGAAAACCTGGACTGTTGTGCAGGAGCAGCAGACCGGTTGTCCTGTGATATATTAGCTATTAACTTTACAATATTGTTTTTACATTTCCCATTGTACATATTGTGGAGTTGTTAATATTATTAATAATCATAATATTGATATTTATTATTAGTTATATATGACATCACTATGGGTGTAAAAAGTGCCATCAAGAAGAGGGTAAGTGACAGCAGATATAACCCACTAATTGAAGAGAAAAATATATACGAAGAAGATAAAAATGTATACATTTTCTTTTGCTAGACAAGCCAAAATGATTTGTGAGCAGTTAAATATGGATACCTGTAGTGTTCTCTAGAATAAATTAAACAGGGGCGTTTGCTTTTCTTCAAAAATGCTCTATATTTCTCACATTTAAAAAATCATATTTTATTTGGGAGTGCACATTCTGAAGCTTGCAAGTACTCATATCAAATGATACAAATTGACATTGCAGGATATGATCACGTGTCTAGACTGTTTCTACCATGTGATTACATCCAGAAAGATGAAAGCAAGACTCACATTTCATGATCTTTAGAATGTTTTCATTTTTTAAACAAATTGTGGAAATTATGAAACCCAATATAGCCTTGTTCTGGCACAGAATCTTACAGACACTGCAATATGAACATATGGAAAACCAGAAAGAGCACAAACTTTAGAGAAAGTTCAGATGTTTTAATACATGAAATTTTGGACATGGTTCATTTAGTCATAAATAAAGACATCATTTTAAGTGTCCCATGCTACATGTTTGAAGTTTGCTTTCAAACATATTTTTACAGCGATTTATTTTTTTAATAGTCTTAAGAATTATACATTTTTTTTAATTACGCATAGCAGAGTATTTAAGTCAAAGTGACATGCAGTCTACTGCTTTTACCCTATACAGATATAGGGAGACAAGAGATAAATATACTAACTATACTGACAACAGTCTACTGTAATCCCCAGCAACCTAAACTAGGCCACAATTGGTGTCCAGATTGCATTGCTAAACTCACTATGGATTCTATAAAGCATTTGTGTAATATGTCAGCACTATATAAATAAATTATAATAATAACTTCAGACAAAAAGTGAGGTCAAAACCAAATAAAAATGTTGATTTTCCAAGACTGTCTGAGCACAATAACAAGTAATTTAGGAATGGAAGTACAAGAGGTAGAAAATTGCAATTTGAGTCAACAAAACAAAATGGCCAATCCAGAAGAGACGTTGTTGATATATCATACCTAAACTACTATGGCTAGCATGAACAATTTTTGATTTCGTTATGAACTATATAAACATATCCAGAAGTCCTCCGAGAAGCAGACAGAACCTCTAACACTAGTGTGCCTTTTATCAAAATACAAGGTATTCCACTAAGACACTACTTAGGATAATGTCATTCTCCAATATTCTTGTTTTTTAATCCCAGTGGAGTATACAGATGGCTCATATTATCATGTGAGGCCAACTAAAAAGCTGAGAGGATGATTCACGCAGTAAAATTCTATATAAGAAGTCGTTTAGTAGAGGTGATGATCCGTACCAAAAAATTCTCCGTTTACAGTAAAGTTTGTTAAAAAGTACAGTCCATCAAACAGCAAAACTTTAAAAAAAATCAGAAAACATGTTTAAACTAGAGAATGATTACAGACGTAGTGAAAAAAATTCTGTTCCTATTTTATAAAGGCGACAATGGAGTGTCATAAGTACAGACCTATGGGCTCTCTTCTACTTCAACTCTACACTGCTGATGATGGTATTATAACTACAGATTTATAGTCCACATTTCTAATATTTGATTCTACCATTTAGGACACTTACCTTCACATCAGGATTCCCGTCTCACATCACAAGCACCTCTGTACATCAGAGTTCTCCATGTTACATTTACAGTCCCCCCTTTTGAGTCCTCCCTTTACATCATGCTTGCCACCATCAGAGCCCCACTTGCACATTGGCTTCCCAGTTAGCCTTCTTTGTCAATATTGTCCCCCTTTTTAAATCAGAGTCAGCCCGTTGTGTACAAACTCCCTTCATGTCAGAGACCCCCCAACATTTAAATTAGAGCCCCACCTTTTTACTAGGAGCTCCCCTTTACATCACTTTATCAGCCAAACACACATGATTACATCTTCATTCCCCCTTCCCAGGACAATCTCACATTCACATTAGGAGTTTCCCCAGACCTGTGGTCAGGGCAGACCCTCAGTGGGCAACCCATGAGACAGAGTTGGCTGAGGACATCTTCCACTACTGTTTTTCTTTGCTGGTCTAATAATCTAATGCAGAAACGCTAGAAGAAATCCAGTGGTACAAGATCTGCTCTGTGTACAACGGTCATGAGGAGAGCTCCTACAGGCCCATTGGAGTAAGGGGCTCAATCTTAGTTTGATTCCTCTGTGACTTTTGTTCCTATGCCATTGGGACAATACAAGTAGATAAACAAAGTATGGATGGCATCAATTAATCAAACAGTAATTGTAAATATGTTCAAGCTTTGCATTCAGTCTGAATTTATTGAAATCTTCCAAAGAATAGTCCACAAACTCACAGTTCACCTCTAACAATTTGGCAAGACATTTGTTTTTTTCAGTATTACCTTGGAGTCCAAGAACTCTTAAAAGACTTATTACACTTCAGGACTGTGTTTTGCTTTGACTATGGTGTTAGACGTGTCTGATATTTGCCATAGTGCCATGCATTATGGTGAAAGGAGGACTATTATAATGAGCTTTTACTACTGTAGGATTTTCTAGGTCTAGATGTCTGAAGAAGGAACATAAATTTCAAAGTCTCTTTGACCAAAATCCATAATATTCAGAGAATCTGTACAGACTGTAGTGAGGCTTAGAGAAAGGCAAGATATATTAACACAGTATGGAGCTGTATTGTAATCTATATTACAAAATGTTAAGGAATGTCCTATTTGTCTTGAGTTCTGCAATCACATCCTCTGTTTTTTGCTGTTTGCAGATTGAGGAATCCTTGCATCTGCAATTATAGTGAAAAACAGCAGCTGAAAAGCCAAATATTACATCATGTAGGGAGTATAATTAAGTAAAAGAAAGGAAATTCCAAATTGCAGATTACTGTAGATCCTTGATGAATTTCTTTCCTGTTCTGCTGACCATATCTTTACGTTGTAAATACTGACATGAAAGCATGTCTTTTCCAAAAACTTTTTTGAAAATTGGAAGCAAAGTCTGCCATCATCCATCACTGCACTGCTGTCTTGAAACCTGAGTGAGCTGATAGCACCATCACATTCCCTTCATTAGAACTGTAGGCAGTCTTATAATACAGTAACATAATGTTATGTTGTATTTCATGCATTAAAATCAGTAGGGATAGGGATTTTTAACTCCCAGAGACTTTTGAGTTTTTGCATAATATTGATGTCTGTGGCTATTGATTTTTGAGTAAAATTGTAAGGCTGAGGTGCTCTTATCCAAAGATGATCTTTTCCACCAGTGGCAGCAAGCTGGTTTTGTAAATGGAAGGGGGTTACTTTCTTTTGCTCCCTACTGTATTTGTAAAGTTTCCAGAGGGCATCCAATGGCTAGGATGGTAGGCTCACAAGCCTGCTGTCCCCATTTCCTGGTTCAAGCCTTGGAAGGTATGAACTTGCGATAAGACTTTCTTCATCCTATTTATGGATGTTCCATTTATAGACATTGTTTAGTGTCTGACATGTATCTAGAGCTTACCCTGGTGTAACACAATGACAAAGAGGTCACCTGCATTACTGGGCAAAGTGTGGCATGAATAATACATAGGACGATGTGTTTCTCAGATGTTGTTACTAAGCAAGCAGCAGGGATTTGTTTGCAGGAAACCTTTAGGTTTCCCTAGTGGCTCTTTAACCTCCTTGCAATATTTCCAAGTGTGGCTGGGGGTGAATTTTCCATACCAATAGCGGTAACCCCAAGCCACAGTCGGGGTGGAATTGCCAGGCACTTTAAAACTCCTACCTGGTTTCCACATTCCAGTGGCATCCTCCAGTGATGTCCGGCATCTTCTTCCCATGCTGACGCCGGCCAGGCATCTGTGTAACCTGGCAATGCCTGGCCGGCATCTGTGTCCCAGGCGTGTGAACGTTGTGGACACAAGCCAGAGCAAGCAGATGCCCCGCTGGCAAGTGTGTGTATGGAGGGCACTCCCAACACCCTCAAAATGTCCTCCCGACACCTTTTTAACAACGCAGTAGTTTTCCTCGTCCCAATAGGCATTCGTTGTTGGTGTCACCTTTGATTCTGCACTCCCTTTCATTTGCCACATACAGAACATCTACAGGTCCTGCCTCATCAACCTGCGCAACATCTCCAAAATACATACCTACCAGTCCCCAGGGACCACCAAACTCGCAAATGTTATTATCATCTTTTGCCTAAACTACTGTAACAACCCTTTCTCTTGCATCCCACTAATCAAACTTACCTCTGCAATCTATAATGAACTTTTATGTTTTCCTTTACACTTACTTCTCCTCGGTCCCTCTTTGTAAATCCCTGCACTTTGCTTAAGTTTCACCTAAGAATCAAATTCTGACTAACATCACTGCACAGCTCTTCTCCCACCTACATTTTTTACCTGACACACAAATACACCCCTAGATACCCTCTCAGCTCATTTAATAACCTACTAATGACTTCCTCACCAATAACCTTGTCCCATGCAAGGGAGCTGCCCCACTTTGTGATACTCCCTCTCCCTACTTTTTTAGACTTCCTGCTGCTTTTCACACATTTAAACAAACCCTAAAACCCACCTTTTCAAGCTTGCCTACTCATCTTCATCTGACCATTTACCTATCACTACTTAACCATCATTGCATACCCCCTCCCCATAATATACTATTCTTCCCCTCCTAGACTGTATGCTCTAATGGGCAGGGTCCTCTCCTCTTTCTGTGTCACTGCTTGTACTTGTCAAGTATGCTGGTCATCTGCAGCCCCTATTTATTGTGCAACACTGCAAAATATGTTGGTGCTTTATAAAAAAATGTTATTATTATTAATATTTATATGCAATATATATTATTAGGTCAAAAGAACAGTGCATGCCATTGGAGTTGATTTATATCTGATCTGTTCACAGCTAAGGCTGTGTTGGTGCAATGGCGATTATACCATAGTGCAAATACTGGGATCACTAACAATAAA
This sequence comes from Pyxicephalus adspersus, assembly GCF_032062135.1. NCBI lineage: Eukaryota > Metazoa > Chordata > Amphibia > Anura > Pyxicephalidae > Pyxicephalus > Pyxicephalus adspersus. The sequence goes on from NC_092860.1 coordinate 91,756,447, forward strand.
CTTTAGTGCTGCCTTCTTTTATTTGCGAGGGGGGTGCAGTTTTAGCAGTCATCAAGTAGCCGTGTGTTAGCACTAAAACATTTAAATTGTCCACAACCAATATTCAGACTGAAACAGGACCTTGAAACCTGACAAATGGAACCCAAAAGTTAGCTGGTTGGATATCAATGTCAGCACATTTTATATTGAAGTAGGTATCCTCAAAACTCTTTGTTGATTTAATTTCACTCCTATTTAACATTATTGTTAAAAGAAACGTACAACATACAACTTTAGGTGTGTATGTGTAATTATTTTTTTTAATATCCTAGTATTCTATATCAGCCATCTCTTTTCCTATTACATGCCCTTCTTCCATAATAGTGATGTATAGATACAGGGTTTTCTAAATTAGTGACGCTGCATAGGCAATTCTCCTATACTAAAAGCTGTCTCTATAATGATTGACGTGACACTCATAGGATTAACATACAATGTTTATCTTTATAACAAAATACAAATGCTCAAAAGCTCCTGCTGCATGTGGTTAGTGACATTCCAGTCTGATGAAAAGGCCCCAGGGATGGGGATCATTGGGAATCTGGGGCCAATAAAAATTTGACTGATATACGAATGTATCTGCATATATAATGTAATATTAAAATTCCAGTTAGCGCTAATGTTGTTTCAATATAACTTTTCAGTTATGTGAACATCACCCTTTATGTTTTTGGAAAACCATTTAGGAATAACACTAATATAACATAAAAGGTCACAGATTTGATTTTTAAGCACATACAAACGATTTATTTCTCTGTTTTAGCACCCTAATACCTTTTGACAGGGTGTATGTGAATAGCGTAACCTGGCCTGGCCTTACTGGGAATAAGTTAGGTAGAGCTCGTATTAGCTGTTTCATCTGGCAGCAATTAATTTCATTCAAGATTTTGAAACACGGACAAAGCAGATCTCCTGATAAGGGATTAAAGATAAAACTGCAAATCTGCAGGGTCTGGCAGTGGAATGTACACCAGCTACACGTGTCCATGTCTCTATTCTTCAGTTTCTCAAAAGAATTGATAAAGACATGCACACAAAACAGACAGAGAAGAGGATTGCTCACCCTTAAAAAGCGATAGAAATTACTCATCTCATTACATGAATTACCTCGGCTAATTTGACAGTGTGCTGGTTATCTTCTTCGCAGTGTGGAATGTCTGCCCTTAGGACAAGTAGGGCCATATGTAACCCCTGTGAAAAGTGCTGCGAGATGGCTTTTCTCACTCTCTTCTTCACCTCGTTCTGGCTCAGATTGCTGTGAGGGATACCAGGTGTGTCCAGCACCTGCAGTCTTAGGCCCAGCTCCTTCCCCATCCGACGAGCGAAATTGGGCATTTGTATTCTGCACAGTCGGCAGTCTTTGGTAACAGAGTGTGGGAAAAACTTGCTCTCAAATTCATAACTTCCCAGCAGGCTGTTTCCCAGAGAACTTTTACCACATTTTGTCTTTCCCAGTAGAAGCAGATTAATGGTGATCTCATTATTACCATCCATTTCTTCTCTGTCAAAATAAGTAATCACAGGACAGATGTTAATATCAGCAACCTCAGGATTTATGGTTTGCAGGTTACATCCAAAGAACACCTATAAATGACCAGATTCATGCCAAACCGTTAGATGTAGGATTGTAGGTCATAATTATCTTATGTCCTGAGGACATGTGAAGACTATTTTATAGTGCTCTTCAAAAAACAAAGTAAAAAAATATATATGTCCCTTTGCTGTCCTGCATTTTACAACCTGATTCACACAGTGAATGGAGAACTTACATTTCCTATGATGAAAAGTAGATATATGTTGTGTAGTGTGAGCAAAAGAAATATGAAATTGTAATCTTTTTGCATTCTAATTGCATCCTAGTCCATAGACATATTGGAATACTGTTTTATATAGTGGTACCTAATAACAGATTGTTTTTAATATTATAAGAATTAGTTCGAGGATATACTTTGTAAATGCTAAGAAAGTGGCACACTTTAATTTTGGAATGAATACAATAGCTAAATTAGGTTAAATAAAATACACTTCAAAAAAGCCTATGGAAATGGAAAATCCACTTAAAGGTAATCCACTAATGCAGGTAATAATGAGGTCAACCTTAGATCAGATGCACTTATCATTGAATTTTGAATGATCTCAGAAGTGCTTCAAACTGATGTTATTGACACAATTCCAAAATCTATTGCCACAGGCCCTAGGAGGTACAATTTGCACTTTGCAAAGTAAATGATCACTTATGGTGAAGCTGTATTCAATTCTTAGCAGATTTGATTAATCACTGTATTCGTTAAGCTACAATGTGACAGATAATACATAGCTGAAACAAAAGTATAAATATTCGGTAAACATATTTTGTAAAAATGAAGTAAGTAGATGGGACGAGTAAATATTCCTAAACTTTGCATACTCTCTAATACCCCTGGGCTCAATGTTCCTCCATTAACAAAAAGTATGAATTTGGTAGTAACTGGCTGATCTACATCATACTGCTGATTGTATTCACACACGAGATGGCCAACAATATATGTTGGATAAATCACACCTGTAGTCATACATAGCGAGCGGTCAATCCATAACAACCAGCCAAAAATTATCTTCATATTATGTTCATTATCGATACTGCATAAGCCCAATATATATATATATATATATATATTATATTTATATATGCAGGAGCTGGGTTGTTTTTTTTCATTAGATGGCACTGCGCACATGGGCCCCAAAACACACTCCAACCTTAAACTTAACACATTTTTCCCATACTAAGCAACTAAAGTATGGCAAAGTACACAAAAGTATTAGGCATCTGTTGCAACACAATAATTGCTTATATTTTTAATACATCAGTTTCTAATAATTTAATAATAATTGTCTAAATTGATAAATAAAAATAAACAGACTGATACAAACAGGTGCACATACATACAGTACACTTATCCATGCTAAAAATCATACTTCCACATACATACACTCGGAAAATACTTTTCTTTGTATTACTGGATGTGATTTAAAAGAAATTATCATATTTGTGAGGTACTCTACTTAATTGTATTAAAAAAGATTTAATTCCGTGTGCCTACCTTGTGTCTTCAGTAGTGTGAGATGTAGAGTGTGAACTTTAGCACAGAGATGATGCTGTCCCTGGTACCACACTCAGGGGAGTACAGAATCTTTGTATTAGTTAATATGTTACATAGGGATCAAAGTTTATTGAAGATAAGTATGTGTGTGTGTGTAGCAGGCACTAAGTTTTTTCAACCCACTCCCCACAACCTCTAATGGACATCCTATAAATTCCTTATCACACAGGTAAAAATATTACACAATAATTTGCTTGAAAGGAGATACATTATGATTGGCATAATTACTATAGCACTTTATATGCAAATAAACAGAACAAGTATATTCTATGTTCCAGTACTGTTTAGTCATTTAGGTAAAGTGTTTATTTTTATTGCTGATTAGCTTGTTTACTCAAAGCTGTACTTTATATAAATGTTGATTTAATTTATTTATTTGCTAAAATTTAAACATGTTGGTAATTGGTTCCAAAATCAGGTGTATTAACGTTATGGTAAATGTTCCTGTGGGGATTTTGGTTTTAAAGGGAAGTCACAAAATGTATTTCAGTGTAAACAAATCATGCTTACCTTCTCTTTATACCAAACAATATATCATGGTGGTTTTGTTATTGTTTTTATTTATGGTTTAGTGTCTGAATTAGTAACCATGTCCAGTAGGTTACACTTCCAAAGGTTCTCGCCTGATAATCGTGTGTAGTGTGTAGAGTGCGCATCGTTCATCGTCTGAACGACTGTCCTGGCGGATCCACGGACGATGAACGACGAACGATCCTAATGCAAGGGAAGGAGGAGAGCGCCCAGTGGGGTGCCGCTCCTTTGTCCCCCCCCCCCTGCATAGAGGAGAAGGGTGCTGTATGTACATCATCGTTCATGCATCGTGCAGTGCTTAGTCATTGAAAAGGATTGTGAAAGATCCTTTCCAACCACTATAATTGGAAGTGTGTACACGGCTTTAGATTTTCATTGTTTGTAAGCAAGTGATAAATCCCCGCCACATCTACATTTTCTAGACCATAAGAAAAAAGTGCACTTTTATCACTATGTTTTCTTTTTTATGATCTTTTCAAACATAAAATAAAAATAGAATAATTTAAAAATGTTCTGTGTTTTTTCTTCTTGTTCATTTTGTTTATATCCAATGTCATGTCTTATCTTGACTTTAGGGTGGGATTCCCTGCTAGGCTTGGGCTAAAAGCCCGTCTTCTGTTCTCTTTTCCCTCTTCCATTTCTTTACTACTTTTTTTTTTTACCTTTCCTCCCATGTTTTCCTTCAGCTTGATACTTTTTCCCTATGCTGGTATTTCTGTAGGGGAGACAAGGGGGTTCCCAATTCTTTTGATCTGTAGCCTGCCAGAGTGGATGAGTCCCCTGAGTGCAGTATTTTAGCCTAAGTGGTTAGTGAGCTTTTTATTCTAGTGACCATTTCTCCTTTTCATGTTACTTCCCCCTTTTTGCCTTTATCTCTACTTTTCTGCATTTCTTCTATTCGTCTTTCTCTCCTTTCTTCCCGACCCCCCCACCCCTTCCATTTACTTTTGTATGTGGAGGGTTGAGCTTAGGTGCATTTCAGCATCCTGTGTTATTACCTATTTGTACAATGTCAGCATTAAAATTGTCTCCTTTATGCACAGGGCCTGAATGTCCCTGAAAAATGAAGAGCTATCTTGACTAATAGCCACAGAAATTTTCAATTTTACATCCATGAGATTCCAAGACACAGGGGCAGACACTTCCCTATTGTGTATTATGTATTATACATGATGATCCTGCTAGAAACACACCACAAAATCCATGGCTGTGTTATAGAAATAGAGAGGAAGGTGTTCTATAGTTGTAACACACCTTCTGTCCTCAAGTAAACCCTGCACTTCCTCAGATACAGCAAAGTGAGTGATTGTTAAAAGTGTGTTACTGGTAGCTAAAAAAAAAAAGGAAAAGAAATGATGTCATTGTTAGCTAAGGACTGATAAACTTCAATTTATTGTTCTTTTTTTCCATCATATAGCATAAACACAAGCAGGTTGTTATTTATAACTTCCTGTCAATAAATGAATGTTATCAGCGCAGTTGCTGTTTGCTTTTATCATTAAAGTTGCCTGCTGAGCTTCAATAAAAAAAGAGATTTTAAAAAGTCTACTGCTAATCTGCAACAGAAAGATCTGTTTATGAAACGCTTTAATCTTTTCTAGTACATGGTTATCTTTGTTGGCAAGAATAATAAAATGGTGGACTTGTGAAAAAACATGTTCTAGTAGAATGAATGGCAGAAAGATCAGAACAATATTAAAGCATTTCCTTTTTGTTACAAGATATATTATCAGTTATTGACATATGTGTGATGCATAAACTGCTGTGTGAATAGTTAAGCAAACATTTAACAGATGCTAAAGCCTGAGTGAACAAACATTCACCAGAAAGCACATTTAGTTGTTTTCCTTAATAAACAACTGAAATTCAAGTCCTGTGGACACAACAGGAAGTCAGGACAGTTTTCCCAGAATCAAATGTTCCTACTGAAGGCTAGATGCAGGATCAGCTCAAAACCAATACAAAAATGTGGTTTTGTCTTTACATACAATTTATTGCACAGTATTATACATATGTAGTCATATGAAAGCTTTATTTTTCACTTTTTCTTTATTTTTACTAAATATGATATTGAGTTATAGTAGTCAGAAATCTCTTGAGGTCTAAAAGTTACTGCTCAAAACTGAAAAACTATCCTGGGATATAATTATTTTCCTGGTGTTCCACAGATTCATCTCTCAGCTCTTGTTCTATGCAAAAAGCTGTGATTATAGTGATCTCCTGAATGGCATAGTGCATAGTCCCAAGCAGAGATAGATAATGGTGAGGGAGGGCACACAGATCACCATGATGTACAAGGTGTGCTGACAGAATTCACCATAAGCAGAGTGTTAGGAGGTTGCTGTGTGGGGAGACAGGTATCTGTAAATCTTGTGTATTTATTAATGGGGTATAATGAGTCTGTTTTTGTCATGTTTTTAACCACACTGTGTCATTTTTAGTAAACAAGTATTTTGTCAGCATGGTATAAGAATTCTTGTTAAATAAGCAGATGTTGTATAAAGGTAGCATAACAAGTGATAACTAATATTGACTATGTATAGACCAGGTAACTGCCTCCTATATTTCGTTCCACACGGTGGCGCTGTGTTTCTGTACATGTCTATGTAGTTAGCATAATGTAATAAAACATGTGGTTCCAATTTTAGCAAAGAGAACATTTTAAGTATTTTCGGTTTAAGCAATGTAGGGTCTGGTTTATTAAAACCGAAGTAGAGAAAATGAGAATAAAATGGACTTGTTACCCATGGCGACCATTCAGAATACGTGTTACCTTTTTTTATTTAAAATATAATGAGAATCCTGACTGATTGCTATTGGCAACAACTCTACACTTGTGATTATTTTATTTTTTTAGTTTTGGAGCCCATATGTTTCTAAAACAAACACATAAGTATTCAATAAATAAATGGCTATACTCAAAACTTTTATATCTTTCTTTTCTTGTTCTTTCTTTTTATAAATATGATGTAATAGATACCATTTGGTATCTATCTGTATTCCTTGTGCACACATTTATTATTAAGGTGGATCTGGCCTGAAAATGTTAAGATTTCCTATATTGAGAATGTTTGGAACTGTTAACTGAGCATAGGTAGCACCCTAAAAATATACATTTTCTCTGCAATTCTGCAATGGTGTATGGTATATGGTATGCAATGGTTGTATCTGGATTGTGCGATCCATGACATCCTTCACTGCTAATCTCAAGAGATCTGTAATGAGTGATTTACGGCTTAGTGTACACTGTAAGAAGATGCAAACAGGCAGGTAAGTTTGTTTCATTGCAGAAGAGACATAGCTTAATAAAGAGCTTGTTTTGAAATTTTTTAAAGAATTCTTTTAAAAAACTTCTCCACCATTGTTCAGTGCTGAAGCTCAAGTCTCTGCAGTGCAACCTAGGAAAGTTCCCTATTAGACTGCTGGATAGTCAGCCTTGTGGAATCAACAGGTCCGCTTGTTTGCTTGTGTTTAGTATAGAGGTCTTTCTGACATTCTGCAGGGAAAGAGAAAGATAGTGGTATACCTCAGGAGGGTCAGATAAGGTCCAAGGCCATCCCAATAGTGGGAATATGTTAATAAAGAATAATAGAGATAGAGAAGGGGTTTTTGTGTGTCAGAAAAATAAACAATTTATTGTGTGTATTAATTTAGAAAAAATATTTCTTGTGATTACTATTTACATGAGTACAATAAATTCAAAAAAGTGAAACAAAAACACTAGTAAACACAAAGTAATGATGTCAACAAATGCTAGAACAGCAATAGTTTCAGTATTATCTTTTGGCTTGAGTACCGTGAGTACAAGACCATTCATACAGCTAGACAAAGAGCTCCTGGTAATGTTAAACAAATAAACCAAAAAGGAAGGTCTCCTATGCCCGACACGTTTCACCTAGTAAGGCTTCATCAGGGGTAATGAAGAGACCATAAGCATAATGATATCTTAGTCGTTTGAGCATGGATGGTAAGTGGTTGGTTGCAACCTTTAGGAAGGTGGAATGATCCAAATAGAGATAAAATTATGTGAAGGCAGTGATTAGGATAGGCCAGAGTGCCTAATTATAACAGATTTTACAAGATATAAGTAATTCGGAAGATAGATTCCCATTCAAGATGATATGAAAAAAGTGCTTGTATTGCAGATAGGATCAGCAAGCCGTGAGCACATCCACTTGTAAAAATGTGGCAAAGTCTTTCTGACATTGACTTCTGTCTGATGGCTCATGCCATGGATTATCCCTGCATTATTTGCACTACAGTTGTTCTCACCTTGTTAGTGATAATCCTGATATATCAGCCATTTTATCTACTACTTTCAATCATTGTTACATTAAAGCTAGGTACACGCGTGCAATAATTGTGGTTAGAAAACGAACGACTAACGATTATGCACGATTATTTTGAACGATCGTATTATGCACAATTCTGTACATACTTTAACAATACGATTGTTCAGATATAATCCACCAATAATGTACACACGCTAGATACGATCATTTGAACGACGCAGGAAGTGACATGTAAAGGAGAAAGTGTACTGCAGAAACATCCACGATCACTGAATGACCGAACACACAATGGACAGCGAACAATCGTTGCCCAATCAGATCCGCCGGGACGGTCGTTCGTTTCCAGCGACAATCCCCATTCATTGGCATCGTTGTGCACTTTTTTTGTTAATGATTATCAGATGAACGGTCGTTAGTCGTTCGTTTCCAACGATAATTATTGCACGTGTGTATGCAGCTTTACCTATCTGGAGCTGAGGTTTGTTTGTCTGCACCTGTTCTGGTCATCTCCTGTTTCTGGTCATCCTTCTCTTGTTTGCTCTGACCACTGCATTATAGACATAAACCTTTAATTACAGTAGATTTAAAATACAGTAGATTTTTTAAATTATGTTTCTGAATGACGTAACAGACTGGCAATTGTGGAAGGTCAGTTTTTCCAGACTCCTGGTAGTTTGCTCATTTCATTAAACACTTTCAATGTATTTGTATAAAAATGCTTACCCTTTACAAAGGGATTATAATAATTATTGGACCTAAATTATAGGTAATGACACAGATCTTTATATGATTATTGTACATTCTTTTAAAAATACCTTCTCCCTTACTTTCATAAAGAAAGGATAGCCTCTCTTGCATTTAGATGATGTAGTATGAAATAATTTAAACACAAAGGGGTATATTTTTTAAATTAGTAAATAATATGACCATTAAGCTTCTGCATACTCAAGCAATTTGCTGGATTCATAAAGCTCAGTACATTTCCCTGTGTTTAATCCCTGTGTATATCATCAATTCAGTTTGCTGTATCTGAAATTTGTATTCCTAATATAATTGCACAGGAAAATAGGGATGAATGATAGCATGGGTGTCATCTGGATTTGACTGTATCTTTATAAATGCCAAAAAGAACTTTTTGTAAATGTAATGTATTTTGGATATATTTGACTTTGAAAACTAAAACAAATGAGTTTTTATATCTTTTGGTTTACATTTTATACATTAGAGTTGGCATATCCTTGGTGCTTTCTAGGGTTCTGGGTTGCATTTTATTTCCAGTGTTTTTTTTAGGTGCTGGGCCTGTAAGGTTTCTCTCTGTTCCCCTTTGAATCTTTTTTCTTTCCCCTTCATCATCCACTGAATTACTAGTCTAGCATGTAACATATAGGGCCTGATTTATTAAAGCTCTCCTAGACTGGGAGAACTTGGGTGATCCAGCAACCTAGAATAGAAATAAAGGAATGATTTCTTAAAATCATATGCTTTAGGTTGGGCCTGGTGTATTTCAGGTTTGCTGTATCACCGATGATAGTCTATCTTCTCCAATCTTGATGAGCTTTAATACATCTTGCCCTATATGTTACGTGTAAATGCTAGACTACTTTCACTGCTTGCTTGGATGTTCTTGGATGGCAACATTTTTTGTTGGCTGGTTCTATAGCCTAACAAAGAATTGTCCACCCGAATTGGCCCCAGCAGGCATTTGTATAACTGGTGTTGTGTTCCAAAAACTGACTGTGTTAGCCATTACTCATTCCTTTATCAGAATCTGTCCTCTTAGGTGTAGGGGGATGAATGTGGATCTGAACACAAAGGGATGTTTTTATAAATTATTCCTCTGATAATTTGGCTATATTTTCGGTCACAGCCTTTTGAATCCCAAATAAATTGTGTATTTTAAATTCATTAGAAAATTAAGACCTTTTCTGGCACCTAGCGGCTAATTATAATCAGGAGAGCAGAGCAGTCACAACACTAAATGACATTTCTGCTAATAAATAAAGGCATGAATCTAGGTCAGGGTATACTGGGAACATCTATAAGTCATAGTCCTGTCTAAGCAATACCCTTAGGGAACATTATAGCAAAAACTCAGCATGTTTCAGGGCCGGTTATAAACAGGTATTATCAACATGCTCCATGCATTCTATATGGATGGCCCTTTTGCTATGCTTCAGACTCCTGTGTTTAAAGCACAGTTAATACAGTTGTTTTAAGCTTTCCAGAAGCAATGGAGACTGAGCCTAGTTTTCTTGGATAAAACCAGTTTTGTGGACCAAATACATACATACATTTTCTTTTTGCCTTGTTTGCACAATGTAATTAGTAGTCAAAACATATAGCTAACAAACTGTACCCTATCACAGTTTACTATATCGAAATGAGTGTTGCTTCTGTGTTCCTTAGGTTTGAATTATCAGCATTTTTTTATGTCATAAAGACATCTGGAACATCTTAAAAATACATCGGTGGACACTTTTTTTTGCCGTGGTCAGATGACAGAAAAGACAGACTAGTGATTTACAAGACAAATGTATTCTGCAAGATTAAATGAGACACAAGGGTCCATGAGCAACCTCTCTAGGGATCGCAGCATCAGTCTTGTATTTATACCATGAAAGGCTGCATGAAAGACTAGTACACACCCAATCAAACCACAATACTGGCTGAAAAGGAAAAGATAAACAATGTTTTAATTAAAACACACCCCATTTCCTATATATTGTTTCATATATTCTCAAATATAATGAGTGGGAAAAGCAGAACTGGATAAGGTGTGTTTATGGGGGCGGGTGGTTTTTACAAACATGTTGAAGGTGCTGACTGCGTCTAATCTATAACCAAAACATGCAAAGATATCTACGTTTTGTATATAGTACATATGAACAATGACCTAATGTCATCATACAGTTAATATAGTGGATAAAGAGGAACTTGAGAGTTTTTGTGTCACAAGGATGTGGTATTTCACATCATGCCTCACCATCCTGGCCTGTTCTGGTGCGTGCTCATGTGTATATATAAATAATGTCATTGTAGATATTTAGGAGAGTACCCTTCCTACTGTTACCCCTTTTCCCACTTTCTAAAGATTTCCTATTTTCTGTTATATTAGCGTCCTATTATAGGGGTGTCCAGGGGTGTTGTTGAGTGACAAATTTCAGAATATATTGTTCACGTTTTATGTCCCTGAAATAGCCTATGTTCTTCTGCTAACTTTAATATTTTGTATAGTGGTTGTGAGCATATTTTGTATAACAAATAGAATGAATGCAACAAGCAAAAACATTTTTGAAAAGAATCATACACTAGTGAATAATACCTCCATTGATCACATTATTGCAGCAGACAGAGGAGATCAGTGGTGGCATTAGACAAATCAGGCAAAACTGAAGACATAACTGTGGCACCAATCTGGTGCTTATAAGTTACCATAACATTTGTTTAAAACTGAAATTGCTAACTTAAATTTTGGAATTTTTAAATCTGCTGTGTATTAGGCTAGAAAGTACACTTCAACACAATAAGGTCCTGGCTCAAAGCGATTCTGATGCTATCTCACAAGATAAAGCTATAGTATATTCTTAAATATAACACAATCCAAATATAACCGAGGTGCCTATTTTCATCCTAAAATACAGGAATATTCTTTGACTTGAGTATAAACTTAGGACACAGAAAGCAGCAGTCACTGGTAACATTTAAAACAGTAAAAAAAAAAAAATACCATAAAATGAATGTATAAATGAATAAATACACCCATGTGTGTTATTTTTAATGTATTTATTTAAACATTTAAAAAATTCAAATCACAGGGGTTCATTCTGTATATTTTTTTCATCATTTTACAGGTTAAGGTATTTTAAACATTTGATTTGGTTATGATGGATCACTTTCTTTTAAAATATCTTTTGTGCATGGTTATTGGACGTCAGTAGATGGCACTGTGTCCTCATATAAAGTGTGTAACAAACTATAATAACTGCATTTGTCTCTCACAGTTTTTCACAAATTACAAAAAGACACAGCACCATCCACTGGTTTGTGACTTGAATAGAATTTGATATTTTTATGTAATGACATTTCATGGGGACATAAATCTTGGTTTATGCTTGTGAATATTTGATATGTAATGTGTAGATTTCTGCATCACTTCTGAGTTCTGTTTGGATGTTGACGTCATCTGGAAAAACCACAGTGCATGACAGGGAATTAGGAAATGACATACCTTAATGTGCTGGATATCATGGTGGTCATGAGGATCAAATTCACCTCTTACAAGATACCGTATTTTTCGGACCATAAGACGCACTGGACCATAAAACGCACCAGTTTTTAGAGAAGGGAAATGAAGAAAAAAATATTCTGAAATAGTGTCCTAAAATATTTTATGTGCATTAAAAACCAACAGCACAGTCATAAACACATGTAATCAACCCTGTAAAGTAAACAGCAGCATTTAGAACCATTATTA
>NC_092860.1:91769638-91782371 GCF_032062135.1 Pyxicephalus adspersus
ACAGAGGCTACATTTGGACCATAAGACGCAGGGACTTTTTCCCCCCACTTCTGGGGGGAAAAAAGTGCGTCTTATGGTCCGAAAAATACGGTAAGTATTCTTCTTTTACAGGGTACATTTAATTTTTTTGTGAGATTCTGTAGATTTTGACATAATGGTTTGAATGTTCAAACAGTGTGAAGTACATGTTATGGGATAGGGTCTTTATAAATTCTAGACTTTACTTAGGCTTTATGGTCTACTCACAGATCCAGCATTTTTCAATGAATGTAAATGTTGAAATGACTGTTCCTATATAGCTGAATAAATAAAAAGTAATAACTATTATTATTATTACTTTTATGCCTTTTGTCTTGCTACGATTATTTTTATTTGGTTCAGTTGTCACAGAACACCCAACCTCCTAATGCCTACACTTTATATTTTTCTAAACTATTTAAATACTCTATTGCTGTTTATACTATTGTTAGCAACAACTTATATCTTCCCATCTGCCTTGATTTACAGGTTCTGAGATTAAACAAATAAACAATAGTTTGGATACAAATTAACAAATAAAAACTCACTTTTATAAATGACTATTCTGCCTTGGGCAGGGACGTTGTGCTTGTGAACATAATTCAGAAATTCTCCATACCTTTAAAATAGAAATGGCAAGCATTAAAATATCATTACTTTAACTATGCTTGGCTTACAATATGACATTAGTGTACGCCGTATTTTAAAGCATGTTGGAAACAGCCTATCCTGCAACAAATCAACAAAATGTTGACAACAGCAGAATGTATGTCAGGAAATGAGAGAGCTGATCTTGTGGGAAGCAGTCACCTGTTCACTTCATTACTGGTTTCATTATGTACATAAAGACTTGGCTTGGTACAGCAGAAAATTGCTTGCAGCCTCTAGTAACCAATCAGCTATCATTTATTAGTGCAGGGTAAAAAAAAAAAACTCAATGCAATTGGTCAGCAGTATGGCCCAAAATGTTTTCCATGCTGAGGCTAATGGAAGAAAGACTAAAATCTAAGTTGGTTATTAGAAGGAAGCTTAAGAAAAAGATGACAACACCATATGATGACAAAACTGTCTCTTTTACTGATAATGTCATTTTGTTCTATATAAATATTTTTTAGGAGCTAATGGGTAGAAAGATGGTACAAGTGCCTTTAGTGTAGCTAGCCTGAATCTAGAATATGGATAATCAGAACAATATTAGCTTTGACATCCAGTGATTGATTATGCTTGCCATCTGTATTTTTATTATTTATAATTTTTTATTATTATTATTATTATTAATAATATTAAACAGGATTTATATAGCGCCAACATATTACACAGTGCTGTACATTAAATAGGGGTTGCAAATGACAGACTAATACAGACATTGATATAGGACGAGAGGACCCTGCCCCAAAGAGCTTACAATCTAGTAGGTGGGGGAATTAACACACAATAGGATGGGAGATATGTAGTGGTGGGAAGTAGTGATGGTTTCAAAAGACAGAAGAAGATGATGGGTAGGCAAGTTTGAAAAAATGGGTTTTGAGTGCTCTTTTAAATGAGCAGAAAGTAGGAGCAAGCCAAATAGGACGAGGAAGACCATTCCAGAGAGTTGGGGCAGCTCTAGAAACGTCTTGTAGCCGTGCGTGTGATGAGGTTATGAGTGAGGAAGTCAGTAGTAGGTCATTGGAGGAGCGGAGAGAGCGGCTGGGGGAGTATTTTTCTACCAAGTCAGAAGGGTAAGTGGGACAATACCTGTGGAGGGATTTGAAGGCAAAGCACAGGAGCTTGAATTTAATTCTAAGGTGAAATGGAAGCCAATGAAGAGATCTGCAAAGAGATACAGTGGAAGAGGAGCGGAGGGAAGGATGGATGAGTCTGGCTGCAGCATTGATAATAGATTGTAGAGGAGAGAGTCAGGTTAGTGGAATACCAGAGAGGAGGAGCTTACAGTAGTCCAGACGAGAGATGATAAGAGCGTGTACAAGGAATTTGGTGGCCTCAGAGGACAGGTAGGGGCGGATTTTGAAGATGTTGAATAGAAGAAAGTGACAGGCTACGTACACATGTTGTGGTGGTGCTTGTCTCGGGTGAGAATCTGACATGCGTGCAGTGGTCCACCACTGTAGATCTATGAATGAATAATGGGAATGACAGCTCTGCAAGTCAATGGGGGAGAGGACAGCTGGGTGTCTCTGGTTTGTCCTCCCTCTCTATAGCACAGAATGGGCATTATGTGTACAGTGCTTGTTATTTCATCTTTCACTGGAAACCTCCAGTGACTAGTTAGAAAAACTACTATTTGACTTTAAAGTAGTGTGTGTCAAGTCAGACACCTGTAGGAAGAATGTGTGTGATACTTGGGCTTCAGAGAATCTTGTGGCATTTGACTTATTAAAGAAATGTATTTATAAATGAAACATGCTTATGTTATGTTATAATGGTTTAGGGTCAATAATATTTTGAATTCTTTATTCATACATTATATTTGTTTTTACATGTTATATGAAATGATTGTTTAACAAATAAACCATAAATACAGTTTACACTTATGACAATGAGTACAGTTTACACCTATGACACAGGTTTCACAGAACATTATGCATAGGAAGGAGCACAGGAGAGTATCAGTTCAAACCCTCTGAAACTGAAAGTTTGGAAAGGACAGTCAAAATGCAGTATGATGCATTCAATCATACTGTATGTATACATTTTGGATTGAGGTATTGATCTCTGTGAACAAAAGCTTTTTCTACAAAAAGGGTAGCTACGAAAATGTGAAGGTATATGCCACTATAAGTTCACTTTAAATGATTATTAATATTTACTGAATAAGGAAAAACTTTTTTTTAATGATGATTGCTTCATAGTAAAGGAATATGTGCTATAATATTCACATATTGTCCAGTGGACTGTGCTCAAGAAAAGAATATAGATCAAAATGTGTGATCATCTGCCTGAAAACATGTTAAATCAAGTCTTCCTAACATAACTTTATTGTCTGGGGATCTATGAAAAGGCAAACTATGTGCACAGAACAGTTTATAGTGTTGTGATTGCAGAAAGACAGTGTGAGAACAGAGTGTGCCCAATTCCAGTTGTGTAATGCTTCCTAAATGTGCTAGTATGTATCTCCCATTTTATTGTCCTGTTTTGGAGCTGCTTGTCCTGCTTTTCCTTTCATGAGTTTTGCAGATTGCATGTTTCAAAAGAAGGTACAAGATAAAGATAATAGAGTTTTTTGTAAATTTTATCTCATAACAGTCATTGTGAAACAGCGCTACAATTCCCAATGCAGTTCTGATATAGAAAAATAATGCGTGGGGAGATATGTTTTAGTTGCAGCTTCACAAAGTATAATGATTACAACATTAAGTGCATACTTTACAAAGTGCTCTGTCTAATACATGTGACATCAATTTTTCAGTTTGGATCAGTTCTCGCTCAATTTATATAAAGGAAACACTTTGAATGTCAGCCAAGTGAGTGCCAAGTTCGGAGACGTAAAAGTAATGGCCTCTTTGCACAATTACTTGAGAATTATGATACCAGGGGATTGAATGTTTTAGATAAATGATAATGTAAAGCATGTTTCAGATGTAGACAGGCTGCTGTGTTTACCAAATGCCTGAGCTCTGACAGTCCCTTGGTGTGTATACACAATCATGCACAAGACGGAGTATCGCACAAAGCTAGCCCAAGCACAAGTAAACACCGTCACTCAACCAAAGTGCCTGCAAACCAATTTAGTAAACACAAAAATCAAATATAAGCAGAATGTAGCATGAATGTTTTACAATCTTTACATTACAGATCTACGTACAATAGAAATCAAAGTAGTAATGTACAAGGGTTAACTGATACGTACTCTTTGTTTCTGAATTATATTCTTTATTTGATGAATATGCCGCTAATATGGTATGAAGATCTTCATCTGGATGGTATTTAGTCAAAGTCTGCTAATGTTTTTCTAGTAATGTTATTTAAGTGATACTAAGCTTGCTTTCAGATAATTGAGCTAAGTCATCTACGTATTGTGAAACAAAATATTTGCACTTTGGCATCCCATGGTCCATCTCTCTTCAGCTGGTTTGGCAAAAAAGAAAAGAAAAAAAGAACATATAGTTTTCTTTTCTGTTTTTTCAAACCCTCAACAAGACTACTGGACAACTTTAATTCCATTCCTAGACTAAGCCAATCTTTGTATTCTTCATAATTGCCTGTTGATTTGTTGAACCAGTTTTTGGGTCATGATCACAACATCCTTACTGCTGCTGTATAAGAATATTTTCACTTTAAGATCAATATATAAAAAGTTTGTCAAAAAAGCAACAGGACAATGATGAAGCAGATATAAAAAAAAAGTAGAAATGTAGAAAAAAAAAAGACATGTGTATACAGCTGTCAGGTCATATCAAATATTCAAACACTATATACAGAAAGAGAAGCATCCGTCAGAATCATTGCCTCATGTTTAATTATCCCTCTGATGTCTGCTGCCCTTGTTATAACCTTACAGAAGTGTGCATTGCCATAATTTTACATATTTGGTTCATTCTGTAGGGTGACCTTATGTACACTACGTGATTGTACTACATCAAAGTATCTTACGCAAATAGAAATGTTCTTTTTGGGAAGCTGTGTGACAAAAAAAAGTTCCTCTAAGGTTGCCCCACATTGTAATGTACGGGCCAGGCCGTGAGTTGAAAATAAAACATTCGGGACTTGTCATTATGCAAAATATTGCAATGTAACTTGGGCCAATACTCCTAACATGTTTTATACTGATTATGTATCCAAACTAATTATTTGCATGGATATGTGCTATTTTATTTAGTTTACAATTGGTTTAGGGCAGTGGTGGACATAGCCTGTGCAGAACTGAACTGGGGCCCTCTGCCAAACTGTCTTTGCTGTTGGCTGAGGAGCATCCAGGGCCCTTGTGCAGTGGAAGACTTTGCACCTCCCTATGTCTGGCCCTGGCCTAAAGGTATCTCTGACCATTTTTTCTAAATTTAGGATACGGTGCAGAATCTTTTTGGTTTGTCTTATGGATAGGGGTGAACAGAATGATCCAAGACAAAAAAAATGTACACATTATCCACCTCCAATTTACTAGGTATATTCGTACTATACCTGTAAGCTATGAAAATAAATATGTAGTGGATGTAGTGGTAGCGTCCCTCAATAAATAGGTAGAATAAGATACCCTTAGTTGGGTGGTTTCCAGCCTCTTTTGGCAAACCACCCATTGTTGGCACTTTGTCCTTTTCTTATTAAATGAGATTGATGTGTTTATAATATATGAAAAGTATTGTATTGTGAGATTTGAAACCCTCTGTCTATTTCTGTTTTTCTTATAACTGTAAGCTACTAGGACTTTGTATCTTTTCTGGAGAAGGGTCATTGAGGCATTTAGTAGCATTATTGGTGCCCCTTAACCTGAAAATCTCATTTGCAATTGGCCTTTCTACAGTGATCTAATTGGATCACTTAAACTCTTTTTAAATTTAAACAGTGCATTCCCATCAGCCTACTTTACAATGGAAGGGACTTGATCAGAGCCAGATACACAGAACATATAATCAGCACTCTGGATTCCTGGCCCCATAAAAGTCCACTTTTATTTCTGTTTCAAAAGTAATAACACCAGGCCGCTTATGCATTCAGATGGTCTGTACTTTTTTTAAAGCAGTGTACACATCACATACTCTTTCTTATACACATTGGGGTTGATTTACTAAAACAGTTAAGGATAATCACTTAGCAAAGTAAAGCTTTACTCGCTTCATTCTGTGCAAGACAAAGGCTTTCAGCATTGGAACTGATTTACTATAGAATCTTAGATAGTTTAGATCAGTTAGATTTCAGGGTTACATGGAAATTTTAGCTTAGTTGATCACTGCATTTGGCTGATAACAGTTTGTTTAAAGTGGTAAAACTCACTTGAAGTAATGTTGTCAAGCTATGGGCAACACGATGGCTCAGTGGTTAGCACTCCAGCCTTTGCAGCACTAGGTCCTAGGTTTGAATCCCAGCCAGTTTGCAAATTCTCCCTGTTTCTGCGTGGCCCTGCATCCTAAAAACATGCAGTAAGGTTAATTGGCTTCCCCTAAAAATTGACCTTAGACTACAATAATGACATATGACTATAGTAGGGACATTAGATTGTGAACTCCTTTCAGGGGACAGTTAGTGACATGACTATGGACTTTGTACAGCCCTCTGTAATATGATGGTGCTATATAAATACTGTGTAATAATAACTAGGATGGGAAGTGTGTTATTAGCATCACCCCCTCCTATTGTGTGATACTTCCCCAACTTCTTAAGATTGTGAGCTCTTCTGGGCAGGGTCCTCTCCTCCTCTGTCTCTGTCTGTCATTTACAACCCTTATTTAATGTAAAGCCCTGTTTAATATGTTCACGCTTTATAAATAGTGTTTAAAAATAATAAATAAAAAATTTCATCCATGGGAAACCATAGAAAAAAAACCTGAAAACACTGATCCAGCCACCACAAGCTGTAATATATTACATTGTTCTTTTTAGCTAAAGGTACACTTTAATAATACATTTTCAGGATGGCTCAATTTTCAATGATTTTGGGGTTCATTTACTTAAGGAATACAGATCATTCACATAGCAAAGGCTGATTAAATGAGATAAAGCTCTGCTGACTTCAGCCATCCAATCATGATTTGACATACACGTGACTGGGTATTCTTTGCATGGCATTTACTAAGCTAAAAGTAACGCAAGGAATACCCTAATGTATGGTGTTTGGGACTACTACTTCATACAGTGTCTTGAACATCTACGTCTGTGTATGTCATTGCAATTTTAGATGAATTAGAAATGAAATACCTTTAATACAAATACAGATAATAGACCATAGAAAGGGGAAATGTAAAGCATGTGTTTCAGGCTCCTACATAGTACAGTATTTTTTATTGCCAAAGAAATTTTCTGACGTTGATGCCACCTTTAATCTATAATTAACCCTGTGTTTCCTCTGAATGATGATCATCTGCTATAAATTATCTGTGAAAATGATCCCAACCTCAGTCCAGGTCTCCTGAGATTTCACTGATTAGGGGACAGAAAACGATGTAAGTACATCATTTTGCTTTCCATCCATTATAAAGGAATGCTACTAGGAAGTAATCCAAACATTATAATTATAAACACGAGCAGTAGAGACTCCTTACTGACCCTTATTCAGTAGTTTCTATTAGCATCAATCCCATGTAGGAAATGATGTTAATATTTGACAACCTGAAGTCATCTCCTTAGGTATGAGAAACAGTTACATCAGGCAGCCAATAATGGTAACCATATGTTCCACAGCTAATGGTATGTTAAAATGAGTCATGAATATGTACGTTACCTGATATTTTAGGGTAGCTGAAGTGCTATATTCTGAAATATAGGACATTGAATAATTACTGCTTTCTAGTGATGAAGAAAAGGTTGTCAGTGTTATTGTTAGTATCTGTCAAGCCTAAAGCTGAACTCAAGACAATCAGCTAGATACACAGATGATATGTATATACAAGAACTGTTCTAATTGCCAATGGCCTGTGCATTAAAGGAGTTTATCTCCCCACTCTGTAACTGGACATTGAAATAAGAACCAACACACTGATGAGCCCATTTATCTAACATTCTGCTATGTTCTTCTATAGGCATGCTACCTATAGTACAGCACACCAACATTGTCACACTATTTCTCCCCTTCTGCAAGTCCCACTGCACAGAATGTGAAATAGAATGGCAAGTGAAGTTCAAGTAACTACCCTGCACACAATATCCTCTTCTTCTCTAGAACCCTAGGGTTCCTCTAGAGGTTGCTGGGGGGTCCTTGAACAATTAGTAATTTGTGCCTCCCAGTTTAAATTATACTAATGATCATTTTAGCTATCTGTAAGAGTGACATTATTCCCAATGACCAGCAATACAAGAGACATTCCTTCCAATGGCCCACAAGCTAATATACTGTGAGCTGTGGATATAGTAAAAGCAGGGGTTCTCTAAAAAAAAAAAAAAAAAAACCCACACTAATATACTGTGAGCTGTGGATATATAGTCATTGTAACAGGGGGTTCCTGAAGACCTGAAAGGTATTTTAAAAGTTCCCTTATGTTAAAAGGGTAGAGAAAGAGTACTCTATAGGTTATCTTAAAGAGTTGTGGTGATACAACCCACCACCCATCTGGTGCAGAAAGATGCCAAATAAGTACATTGAACATTGGGTATGTAGACATCCCTAAGATTCTTCTGTAATCATATGTAGTAAAAATCTGATTGGATCACAGAGCAGTGCGTTAACACAAAACATGGAATATTACCTAAGAGTTAGCACATTAGGACAATACATTAGTGCTTATCTAAACAGGAAGTTTTAATAACTCCTGTTTAGTAGTATTTCTATCTGTCATACAATCGCCATGTGTATCTATGTAGTTTTTAATGCATGTATGTTAATATGTGTTACATTAATGCATCATATTAAGTGAATAGGCCAATGCACCAAAAACTGATAAAAAGCATGTGTATTACAGGTTGACACTCAAAAACCCGGAAACCTCCGGACCTGAGGAGTTCCGGATTTTTGAAGGGTATACTCACCTCCACACACAGACCATCCTTCCTCTCACCGCACCTGTGGACATCTGGCACAGTTCTGTATTTAGTGTAGTAAGCAAGACCTAACAGCTGTTTCTGTAGAACAGCACCATCAAAACATAAGTGGCTAAACAGTGTAAAGCGGAACATGTATTGAAAATGCGCTTCGAAATTCATGCCGGAAAACTAAAGGAACCGGATTATCGATAGCCGGATCTTCGATTGTCAACATGTACCATGCATTGCTAATTCTTAGGCATAACTCACCAAAATATGTCCAATACTCAATAAATTTAATACTAAACTTTTAACAAAAAAACACAAAAATCTGTTAAAGAAAAAAATAGTGAAACTTGTAATATAACTGTACAGTAGCATGTATAATATTTACTATATATTTATCTAGCTATATAGTTATATATATATTTATTATATAAAGATTGCCTTGTAGTAGACTCAATACAGCTATTTTGTATTGAATCCAATACAAATTTATCTGAATTTCCCGTCGCTCCTCCGCCCACACAGTCGCATGCACCAACGTCCCTGGGAAACCCCAGGGATCGTCTCTGCAGTCACCGGCTGGAGATCTGAGGAAGAAGATATGTCCGGAGGACCTGCAGGGACCAGCAGGACGCCGGGGGATGCCAACGGAAAGGTAAGTGTTTTTTTTAATGTTTTTAGCGACCCCGAGTGTGACTCGGGATTGACGCTTTTTGCAAGGAAAATCCACCCCAAATCACACTTGGGATTACCGCTAGGGGGGTTAGATAGGGGTTGTTTGTGACAGACAGATACAAACAATGAAACAGGACCCTGCTCAGAGGAGTTAACAATCAAAGAGTAGGGGGAAGTAAAATACAATAGGAGGGGCACTAATAACCTTAATTTTCATAGTCATACCTTGAATATTACCTTGTGTTGGGTGTTAATTAGAACCAGTGCAGAGTATTAGGTAACAGACCCAGGGGCATACATTGGGGGGTGCAAGATGTGCAGCTGCACGAGGGCACCAGGCCCTCTTTAGCCAACAGCAGCCCCCACATCCAGGGACAGACCACCCACCCCTCTCTGCTTACTGTGCTGATGGGGGAACAAGAAAATCATCCAAGCACAGGAGTACTTGTTCCCATGCATTGCTTCTATTCTATGATATCTGAACACAGCACAAGTAGGACATCTGGATAGGTTGGATGAATTGTTAGTTGTCTGTTCGGTGTTGCTTTTTGGGTTTAACCTAAATTTTAAAGAATATATATTTGTTTAAAATTTTACCCAGGAACTGCTGATTTCTACTGCTGTGGGACTGGGGCATCAAGCATTATTGTACTTGCAGGATAGTTTAAATTTACTGCAGGCAAGAATTGTTCGTAAGTGCATCAAGCATAATAATACAGGAAACTCTGAACAACACCGCTGCTGGTGGATCCTACATTATATAGGCCTCCATTGCTTTCTGCATCCTGAAGTACTGTTATTTGTTGTTATACAGCGTATACTAAAAAGGAACTGTAGTTTATTAATTGTGTCACTTGTTGTAAAAAAATACAAAAATTGTAAAAAATACAAAAATTTAAAGACCCCAATAAGCTGTGAATAGAATGATCTTCAATATGGCTTTTTAGTTTTTCTGCTGTCATTACAATGCTTTTGTTAAAAAAAAATATCAGATGTAATGCTTTATAAATAAACCAATAAATAAGAAGCCTCTCAGCATCAGATATAAGTAAAAACCAAGAAGAATTGAAGAAGAAATCCTTTCTATATGAGCTCCATAATATGGCACACAAAAAAATCTCTTTATTCTAAGTTCACATTGGCCAATCATTTGATGGAACACTTGCTTTGTAGTATGTATACTGTCTTTGCATTAAACATGATGGAGTATTACTGAAATGTCGTATGAATGTTGAGAGGTTTCAGAATAATATTTTTAAATGTGGGTAATATACAGAGATATGTTGATTTATATATAAAAATTATTTCTGAGTGATCTTTTCCTTTAAAGGAATGCTGTAATGTTAAAGCCTGTACAGTTGAGTTATGTTTAATATTACATAAACTTATTATAATAACTTTCAATCTTGTCTGGCTCCACAGTGGCATCATTAAATAATGTCACTGGGGTCCACCCTTCATGTTTCCTAGTATAGAAATCGGACTCCTCTCTGTAAGAATGCACTGGGATTACAAAACCAGAACTAGACTCAAATCTTATAACCGTTTTCAGCTTTGATGGAATTTTCCCATCCGACAGGCAATCAATGCAAAAAGGAGAAAAAAATCTAATTCTACACTAAAAATATCCCTTTAGAACAGTTAGACTTTAACCATTTGAATGTAAAATCGAGATTTGCTATTCCTAAATTGTGAACAGTTTTTAATTTGGGAAAATAATATACAATAGTATATTGTACAATAATAATAATGTACAATAGTACGCCGCTCACAACAGATGGCTACTGGTCCATTTAATGTTATCTCTTTCCTTTTATATATTTCCTTTGTTTAAGTTAATTAATTAATTCAGCTATGATATTAAAGCTCAAGCTATGATTCTCATATATATATATATATATATATATATAAAGTTTGACCCATGAACATATTTATACTCCACATACCTGGGTACTAAGCCAAAGTAGAGTATGTAGGGTTGTAGTAGCTGTTGGCACATTCACAGAAGTAGGAGGAGGAGAAGAAGGAGAAAAGAGACTAAAAAGCTCTGTCAAACCAATACCAACAGCACAAGCTTTCACAATATATAGCCTTTCCTAAACAAAACCACACCTTCCACTGGATAAACCTACCACATCTAATATATCACAATACCTACTATATCACAATATATAAAATAACAAAAAAATGCAACCTGCTGTGTCGTTTTATCCTGAATAAAATATAAACACAAATAATATTAATTATTAATTCTTAACATGCTAGTTAATATATATATATTTTGACATGCGTTATGTATAGATTTAAAATAGTCTCCTCAGTGGCGATTTTCTGGATCACCAAGGAATATGTATTACAATCTTTTTATCTACTCTGTTTATTAGTGAGGAGATATGAATAATACAGGGTGTGGGTTAAATGATTTTATAGGTTTGGGTTTTAATGTTTATGCAAATAAAAGGTAACATTCAATGTCCTGTGTGGTGGGGCATGTTCTCTATAAGAGCTAATTTTTAGGGTAAGATTTTGGTTTCTTTGTAAGAATAAAGCTTTAGCATATCAGACGGTGTTGTAGTTCAGTGGGTATTCCTTTGGCTTTGAGTAATTTGGCCCTTTTTGTCACCATAATGGCCTACGTTATAAAACCTTTTCAAAACTGCTTGCCCATCCTTCCCTTTACTCAACCATCAATCATGTATCTGTACTTTTTGGTCTGAAGTCTGTAATTCATACTTGGGTTATTTTTTAAAGCAGTGGGGTTGATTTACTACAAAGGTTTAGGCTGTTTACGTGGCAAAGTAAATTATCACGCCTCAAGGGACAGCTTTACTAACTTCAACCTTTCAATCATGTGATAGCAAAAAACATGTTTTATTTTGCATTTCCTTGGATGTGATTGGGTATACTTTGCAAAATTACCTTTCACAACAAAAAGTAAATAATTCCTTGCAAGGTGATAATTCCTTTTGCTATTTGAACAGCCTGAACTGTTTTATGATTATTCTAATTATTAAACTGTATTTTTAAAGCGCCAACATATTAGGTAGCCCTGTACATTGAATTAGGGTTGCAAATGACAGACTGATGCAAACAATGACACAGGAAGTGGAGAGGGCCTGAAAGAGCAATCTAGTAAATCATTAGTAAATCAACCCAAATGCTTTATAATATTTTTCTACTTTTTTAACGATAAAAAGTAATTTTTTTTTATATAAATATATACAATTCTACTATATAAATACAAAAATAGATTAATAAATGGCTTACATCCGTGTCCCTTATTCTTTGATTTGCTGCTTCAGAGTCGTGTTTTAGTCCTATGAGCCCACACACTGGAATCCCTGGTTCTGCTTTTGGGATCATTTTTCGCTTCCATGGAGATAAATGAATGGACCACAGATAACAGAAGTTACCTGGACTGCTAGAA
>NC_092860.1:91783380-91808805 GCF_032062135.1 Pyxicephalus adspersus
TGACAATCTGTTTTTTTACTAGTATTGTATTTTAGGATTGACTATTAGCAGACCCCTAGGACAGGACTATAAAACTGTTTTCAATTTTGACATGTGCTGCACTTCTACTCTTATCCATATATCTGCCTGAGAGTGTAGAGAAGGGCTGATGGAAAGAGATTAATACCTATGAAAATGGAATGCATGGTATCTGAACCTTCCGTTAATGTTAGGATTAGCCATGAAATTAGCTAGGGTATTAAAATAAATTTATGTCGGCCTTCTCATTTCTTGAGGGCATAAATACTTAGCAGGTGTCCTGTGCATTTTTTTAGTTCTGTTGCAACTGCACTTAAAGTAGAACTATCAGTAAAAAACAAAATACCACTTACCTGTACCAGTGGTAACCCATTGATTCCTCCGTGATCCTATGCCATTCGATCCCAAGCCATTCCCGCTTCAACACTGGGTGCGGCCATCTTCGTTATCTTCTTCCTTTGTCACCCAATCTTGCACTCTGCAAGATCGGGTGATATTAAAAAAGCTGACATCACTGTGCATGCAGCCAGCAGCCTCCTGGGATACATACGTCACTTATCCCATGAAGCTGCGGGCTGCAATAGGTTTCTCATTCAGTTCTTACCACCGTAGAGGGAAATGTGGAAAAAATAGTTAACAAAACACATTTTTCCCGTATCCACTTAGGTTTTCTACCCTTTTATATAAAGTAAAAAATGTGGTCTACTTGAACTACTGGCTGAGCACACTTTAAAGCAACTGCTCCAGTGGCGCAATTGGTCAGCGCGCGGTACTTATATGGCAGTATCTGCTGAGCAATGCCGAGGTTGTGAGTTCAAGCCTCACCTGGAGCACTTTTTAGACTTCTTTTGGCCTTTTCAAACAGTACTCTGCCTGAGAACTTTCCATCAAGGCAGTAAGCAGCAAAAGGAAGGAAAGAGTGTTGTCCCCTTCGATGTTTGTATGAGCTGTTTTCCAGTCACGCTGGCAAGAAACTTTATATGATGGACCAAAACTGAAAGTTCCGATGTCCATCCAGCACTATCCAGTAATCAGAGGAGTGGAAAATGGTAAGTCTGTTTTTCAGTTTGACAATGGCTGTCTTCTTGCAAAATGTCCACAACTTTCTTTCAACTCAAAAGGAATTTTGTCTGCTAAGAAAAATGGGTTCTCACCGTACCCTAATAGGTATGTGTGGGAAAAAAAGACAAAGCAACCCATACAGTTGAGCCCTGGTGGCCTAATGGATAAGGCCCTGGCCTCCTAAGCCAGGGATTGTGGGTTCAAGTCCCATCTGGGGTGGTTCAGTTCTTTTGCCGTGTATCCCCAGTGGCCTAATGGGTAAGGCACTAGTTTACTAAGCCAGGGATTGTGGGTTTGTAGTCCTATCTGGGATGGTTGAATTCTTGTTGCTCATCTTAACTGCATTTGCAACCCCTATTTAATATATAGCGCCATGTATTATGTTTGCACTATATAAATACTGTCTACTAATAATAATAACTGTAAAAGCTGGTATGTACACTAATTCAAGAAAAAAACATAGAGTTGTAAATCAATCTTTATATATATATATATAGTTGTCCTTTTAAGAAGCCGAGAGATAATATATTAATAAATCTAAATTTCTATTGTAAATCAGTCTCACATTTGACTGCTCCTGTTTAGTAGTGACATGCTGTGCAAAAAATGATAGATGTATCCTAGTGTCATAGCCTAGCAAAAGTCAAAGATCTTCTGTAATTAAATGAAAAACAGTCGTCCCTGCTCTGTTTCTACCCAAGCTACACTGTCAGTCAGTATAATGAAGCATGGCAGCTGGATAAGTGTTTAATGAAGATTTTGTAAGGACTAAACAATATTTTATTGCCCGATTTTAGTGTTGACAACAATGCTACAGGGTTTTGCTTTTTTAAAATTGGATTAAAGTCCTTCTTAAAAATGATGCAGGAAACTTGTATGAGTGAACCATGTGGTGATTAGATTAGCGTGCATAATGAGCACATGAACATCAAATTCTCATTATAGCTTGTGGAGAATTTACAGCATGTTGGAAAATCTGTGTGATCAATGAAGGTTTGTCTTCTTTCAACCACTCTCATTGAAAACACATTGACCTGGAAGATTGCCCACCAAAGAATGTTTAGTGATTGTCAGGTTCACTGCTTTATAAATAGACCCCTTATAGTTTTTTGTGTTCTGGGTGTAAGAAGATGAAGTGATTTTCTTAAGTACGCCAAGGATATAACTGCAAAGGTCATATCCATTCTTGATTTGCATTGGGTTTCTTTATGACAGTGTAATAAAACATTTAAATGATTTCTTTTGGAATTTTAGACAATGCTTTTTTATAGGGATAATGACTGCTTTATGACTTCTTTAGATAACTTGAGTTTTAAATCTTTTTGGGCACAACAGACTTATATCTTTAGAAAGGATATAATTTATACATGTTGTCTTGTACATGATTAGTAAACATATCAGGCAAACATTTGAAGTTTTTTTTTTTTTTTTTAAGTAAGCATGTAGGTTAAATACAGTATATTGTGTTTGCTTTTTTCGACGTGAATGTTTTTTTTTCCTCCAGCATGTGATAGTTGGATAGTTGGTGAATTCTGTCACTTTAATGAAATGGTGTTGGACTAGATCTGGAAAGCAGTAAGCATAGCCAGTAAAAGCGAGAAATGTTAGTTCAAAGGCTTAAACACTGTTCTTTTGATACAAAATTCCTTTTAGCTAACGGAATTCCAATATTTTCAGTGCAGGAGCAACCAGCTAAGTGGCCTTTGTAAAGCAAACAAATATGTCACATGATAGGACTGAATAAAGTTTCCGACAATACATCCAAAAGCAACCTAATCCAAGAAATGTGGCAACTGACTCGGAATTAGACTATAAATGCTTCACTATCTGCTGGTTTAAAACAAAGATTACTGACTATAATAAGAAAATTAAATCATTACAGAGATTCAGTGCTCTGTCATTACTGGGGTCAACTTCTGAAATTAAATAGATCTACAATTTTTCCAGGAGACATCGTTAACTTTGAGCCATAATGGTCTCTGGCATTACTTGTTAGCATTATAAATCTAATCTGCTGTGGGGCTTCTGGCTCTTAAGTAAAATTAAAAATGAACAAAGTTTAGTGGTTGAGCAATTGATGATAACTTCTTATGACATCTATAAGAACAAGTTGCTTTTGTGAAGTTGTTTTCTGTGCTTTGCTTGCTTTGTCAAAATTCTGATTTATCTCAGAATGCTGACCATATTACCATACTGTTTATACAGACATAAGTGTAACAACCATTCCCATGTACTATACTGTGAATATAGGCTCTGCCACTAGCTGGTAGTGGTATGTAATTGTGATGACGGGATATTCTCTGTAATGGAACTACATGGTTCTAAACAAAAAGGGTTCAACATTGTGTCCAACACCTGCTTGATTGGGGGTAATAGGTGTTGGAAAACATCACCTGCTGTTTGATACTAGCACCTAGGCCTGATTTATTAAAGCTCTCCAAGACTGGAGAAGATAGAATATCATGGGAGAACCTGGGTAATCCCATGGACCTGAAATGTTATTTCTTAAAAACACTTGGCATTAGTTGGCAAATATTTTCAGTCTGGGACCAGATCCAAAACTGTAACAAAGGCCTTTTAGTTGAGTTACTGCACATCAAGTCAGCAAACTTTATTAATTAGCAATGCTTAGACCGAAGACACTTTGTCTGAAAAACAGTTTGACTTCATGCTGCACACCCTTGTCTTCCTGAGTTCCAGCATCCTCTGACCTTCCTGTATATCCCAAGTGTTCAGTGTCCCTGAAAATTCCTTCCAGAGCTCTGGTGTTCTCAAGTCTTCATATGTACCCTGAGAGTTCCAGTGTTGCTGAGGGTTCCTTCCACAAATTCAGGCCCATGAGACTTCCTTTTGGCATTAGGAGTCCCTGTGACCCTGGAGATCCTGAGTTGCCTCAGAGCTTCTCTGTGACCCTATAGTTTCTGTATTTCCTTTGATGTTCCCGTGATCTGGTGATACCAGAGTTCTTAAGTGACGACAGAGATTCTAAAAGACCCAGTGTCCCTCTGTGCTCCCCAGAGTTCCTGGGTCCTTGTGACACCAGAATTGCTTATTGTTCCCAGTGTCCCTGCATATCACTCCAAAGTGTTACAATCACTCCAAAAGTGTTAAAGAAGATAAAGGTGCTTCAGATTTCAAACATGCCTTTCATTCCAAAGAGAGGATTTCACTTTCACAGGGTGCATTGACTCCAGAGCTACAAGTAAAGCTGCGTACACACTTGCAATTTTTGTCGTTGGAAAGGATCTTTCACGATCCTTTCCAACGACAAGGGAGTGCACGATGCATGAACGGTGCTGTACATACAGCACCGTTCATGCTCTATGGAGAGGGGAGGGGGAGAGCGACGAAGCGGCACCCTGCTGCGCGCTCTCCCTTTCCCTTTCATTAGGATCGGCTGTCGTCCATTGTCCGTGGATCTGGCAGGTCGGTCCACCGGACGATGGACGACACCGACTGTACACACGGCAGATTTTCGCCCGATAATTGGCCGATGGCGAATATCGGGCGATAAAAATCTGACGTGTGTACGTAGCTTAAGATGTTCAATAATAAAAAATCTTTACTCAGTTCAATCAAAGCCAGACAGAAACAATAACAACATTTAATGAACAGTATATGTTCTTAGACAGAATATGGGAAAATCTCAGCTGAGGTTTATCAGATAAAGTTAAGAGGTTAACACTCTCAATCAGGAAAAACATTTGAATTCACACCTGGCACTCTTATCTTGGACACAGAAATCCTAAAATAAAAAAGAAACTAACAACAGATCATTGTGGCATTAACAGAAAATCTCATGTGGTGAAACAAAATAATGTACCTGTTGCATAATGTGAAAATAGGAAAAATAACATAAAAAGTTAAAATTACAGAGCCTCATGGCCACTGGACTTAATCCATCCATATTCTATAAGCTCAGACTCTTGGAAGCAAAAGGTATTTTCTCACATTCTATATCAGTGCTCGCCAACCTTTTCGGACCCTTGGATCACTAAATTTTTCCGGCTCTGGACATACACAAGTTAGCGAAAGATTCAGCAAACTAGCTAAAGTACTGCAAAATAATTCAAAGACAATAGCACAGACTGCTTAAATGGCAAAAAAAGGCCATTTTGAAAAATGTTAAGTTAAGTTATGTTCCACCCTATTTTACCATACAATCTAGAACAATATAGTGTTGCAGAAAAAACAGACTCTGTACAAAAGGGTCAGAAGCAAGCTCTGTGCTGTGGATGTGCCAATGACATATTGGAGAGAGTAAAGTATAACTTAATATCTGTCTATGCCTACTATATCTAAAACGTCTTACCTGAAAAAGTAAGAGAGAAAGAATAGAAAAAAGCCTGACCTGACACAGTGTGCTAGGGAAGGAATATTTGTCAGCTACAGTCATTCTCAAAATGGTTTCAGAATTCATTATTCAGACACCAAAAAAGGTACAAAATAGCAGAGGTTTGAAAAATAGGAAAACGTACTTTTGTCAAGCAACCTCAAAATAACAACAACATCCTGAACAAGAAACCTGGCTAGTACTGCCAAAAATGGAACAGAACGTCACTGGTATAGTAATTGGCGTCAGTGATTTTTCCTCCGAAAAATAAAAAGCTGAACCACCTATAACTTCAGTCATCTAATAAAGGTATCCCAGTTACACAATTGTAAGAAGTCCCAGTACAGTAAGCAATGGGGACATGCAATGGTATACATATATTTAATTCATTATTAATTATTACTTCTGCTTGGGAAAGGGATTTATAAAGCGCCAACATATTACGGAGTGCTGTACATTCATTACATTTATTACAAAGAAAGTAAAATGCAGAATTTTTTCAGCACTGCATTTTTGGTGGAGAATTAAGTATAAGGCCAGCACGGAAACAAGTAAGCCTGGACATTGTCTGGAGTGTAATATGGTTTTATAATACAGCACATTTAATGGGAAACAGAGAATGATATTGCAAATGATCTGTCCATTTGTAGGTTATTCCTCTCTGTCACAACTGAACTTTCCAGAATGCCAGTACAGCGTAATCGATTGTACCCTGGAGGTTTTTTATCCTTAAAGTCAATCATCTCTTCTTTTCCTAGAAGACAGCTAAACATCCTATTAAACATTCTGAGGAATCTTGTATTTGCAGAATGTTATGTACACAGAACAGATGTAATCAAATGTTGACACTAATTAATTATATTTAAGGAAAGAAGAAACATATGGAAGCTTAAGGAGTTCAGATAGAAAAGAGAACTTAATATGCTGATGAATTCGAACACTTTGCCTGAGTATCATTAGGTAAAATAAGTTATCTAGAGATTTGAAAATTGGTCCATGACCAATAAAAAAATGTGTACTGAAAACAAAGATTCTTAAATGTAACAGATCATGATATAGAGACATGTGGGCTGTATCTTATGATTCTATCAGCCATCTGCAAAAAAATTAAACGATTTTGAACCAAAGATTAGCTGAATACAGAATGCACTTCAATGAGTTCAGTTTAGGTTGCCAGATGGGCCAAATACCTTACTGGGTTGGGTTAGGGGTTCATTGTACACAGGGCCAAATACACTAAGAAGTGTGTTTTAGTAAAGCATTACCCATGCAAGAGTTTAAATATTTATTTTTTCAATGGGGCTTTATTATTTGGAATTTGTCCGGGACATTATGGTTGGGTCAATGGCTATCACTTTTATCTTTGCAGCACTGGGGTCCCAGGTTGGAATCTCAGCCAGGACACTATCTGGATAGAAATATCTATATCGATATAAATGCGTGGTAATAGTAATAGGAACACCTTGGAGCCTTGGCTTTCAAAGCTATGATACAATGAAATTACAAGCCCTATTAAACATTTATTCAGCTCCATACATTCAAGGTGCATCAATACCATCATCTCACAATCTTTTTTATTTAGAGAGCAGTCATGTCCCAATTGGAAAAGCCTGTCTCCAGACAAAATTCTGCAGAAAAAGGGCTTTTGTATTTTGTGTAGAAGCAGTGGTCTCTCTACAGAGGCCCAATTTGCCTTTGCTCAGTAAGACATGTGGCTCTATTATCAGCAAATTTCATTTTCTCTGTTAATGGTCCTGATGTTCAAGTTAAAAGTGCTTCTCTACCTATACAATTCAATGGGAATGCAAAGGCAGCTTGGAGCAGGTTTATGAATCATAGAAGGAGGTAACATGCATGCTTGAGTTCTGTTTATAAAAAATATTATGTTTAATCCTGCCTATTTTTAGGCAGTATCTTGCCAGATCACAATATGATCTGCCTATCCCTTTAATACAAGTCCACATTCGCAGCATTTTCTATACTAGTAGGTGGCCTTTTTGTAATTTACTGTTGTATTTGTGTGTGTGTTGGTGGGAATGCTTTCCTTTATTTAGATGTGTATATAGCCTAAAGTGGAAAAATATTTTCAATAAACATAGAGTGGAAGGTTAAACCAATTATGTACATTCATTGAGAAATATGAATTAATTTGTCTAAGAAAAATATTAAAACAATAGAAGTTTTAGAATAATGGTTTTGGGAGGGAAGAAAATTACACAAAGTCAGCTTGGCAGGAAGTGAAGAAGAAAACCAGACAAAGGAAGGCAAAAACTATTATGATGTTCCTAAATAAGAAGCAGTCTGATTTCCTTGAATAAAATTGATATTTTCCTTTTATACCTAAAATAGACTGTTGTTGTTGTGATTATTCATCAGGGCAAACTTCCATTTAGGGTGACTAGAAGGACTTGCCAAATTGCTATATTTAGTGGTTTATTAACTGGAAGTTTGTAATAAAATAGAGCGGTAGTACTAAAAACAGAAAGAGCATACTGTGAATGACCCACTTTAATACACCAACTTCATAACCCCCTTTTTCAGTGTAGTTTAGTATACCAGTCAAGAACACTAGGATTTAAGGTACTTTCATGTGTAAAAAATGATCTATTAATATTATTATTTTGAGTATTTTTAAATGCATTTTCTGAATGAGTGATTTTAATTGCATATATCTGGAAAATGGGATAGGTGGGGATAATCAAAAATCCTCAAAACAAAGCCATTCTTAAAAAAAAACAGGTATACTAATTTGCAAATGGCATCTTTCATTGGTAATCTCTATGGCAATACCTGGCCACTTGTAAATTAGAAGTAGATGGTAGTAGTTCCTCTCATACTATTCAGCATAGGCTCTATGCTTGGCAAATGTGTAAGTCTCTGGATAAATCATAGAATATAAACAAATATTGAGTTCTTTGGGATTTTTTGGGGCAATCGCTTTTAACCATAATTCATAAAAAGTAACATTTATTTTTTCACCATATTAACAACAAAACATTATTATTCAAAGTCTCATGAGACAATACTAGAATTGCCATAGAAAAAAAGAGAAGTTAGTTAACACATGATGGCTTCCAGGGCTCTATTTCTTAGCAAAGATGTATAAATATCTTCCACACAGAAATATAAGATATCTGGAGCCAATTGTACTCAACACATTTCACAGTTAGGAATCAATTACTGCCACTGGAACACATAGACCTGGAAAATTTACATTATTATGTTTCCCCATTGTAGTGTTTTATGCTTTTGTTAGGCTCTGGTTCAGCACCAATACTCACCAGACACCAGTCCCCCAATCTAACACTGCACTCCTCACCTATAGCAAGCTTGCACTCAGGAGACGGTTGCCTTCAGGACTTTTGTGTGCTAGGAATGGCTTCTGGGGAAGGATTAACAGAGGACCAAGAGCACAGAGATAGTGCTGTACAAAGGATTCCAGCAGAGGCAAGTACAGAATACAGAACCATACACAGATATTCCGTCCACCAGATGAGGTATCCAAGGATAAAGACCAAGCAGAGTTGGTGCAGACCAGGCACAAGGTCAGCATACAATCACAGGGTCAGGAACAGGCAGAATCAGCAACAGTAAATCCAATGAATAAACACAAGCAGCAAGGCAGCACAATTAATGCTACAACAGGCAGTTGGTGACTATAAAGTCCAATCAGCCAATTGCCGGGCAGAATGAAGCCAGAGACTAATCTGCTCCTAAAGTCCCCTTTAGCTGTATGTGCCGGGGATGCTGAAAAGGTTGAAGCTCAGTCTACACAGCTAAAGGGAAGCAGGAGATGCTACTATCACCTTGTTCTCCTTGCTGCTTCAAATGACACCGCTGGACAGGGTGTAATACTGTGGTGACGAACAGTACAAGGTCCTGGACATAAAAGCATCTCTTTACAGCTTTAAAGTATTACAAAATTACATTGTCCAAAATAACTGGAGGGCTGGTGAGGTTGCAGTCGAAATGAAGCATGCTATGATACACTACACCTACAAATTATTGTTTTCCCTTAGTTACCTTTTTATTTTGTTTTAAAATGCTATTCTTTAAATAACACCAAAAAAAACTTTCATATACAGTAAAAGAAATGTGTTTAGCATGCATTTCTATTGCAGCTAAAGATAAGGCTTTGTTGGAGCAAACACTCAGCAATACACAAGGGTGGCTTGATTTCTATTGAATCATGCTTCAAGAAACCTGAGGCATGCAGTACTGTCACTCTGTGAATTAATAATCTTTACCTCATGGATATACGGTCATATATTGCATGTAACCTGATGTATTTTTCTTTCTTTGTTTATGCTCTTCATGTTTACGGTTGATGTCCAGGAAAGAGATCATTATAATCTCATCACTACGTTGCAGCGTTTTACTCTGGGAATATCTAATAGCAGTGACATGAGTGTTGATATTTTTTTGAATGGTAGGATAGAAAACTCATATGTTAACTTGTCTGTTGTATTTTTTTCTTATTATGATGTAATGCATTTATGAAGTACTTAATGTTTCTTTTTATAAACCTTTTATATATACAATAAATGTATGTTCGCGTATAATCCACGTGCAAGTGTCAGCTTTGTATTGAGGAATTTTATGTATTGCTCCAAAGTACTGTGATGTATGGTATCACCATATAAATTAATAAAATAAATAACCATATGAACAATAAAATTATCCATATTTTATTCTTATTCATTTTTGCCAATTTTTACTAAACTTAGGGAGTTTTGCTTTCAGATCTGGATTTCTCCCTCATATAAGTCAATAGGAGCGCAAAAGCATCTCAGAAGAGTAAGGGGCACCTTTAAAGGATTAAAATTAATCTAAAATAAAATATTAGAAGCATTTGATGATCATCAGAAGCTCAGGGACAGTATATATTCTGATCCTTGTAAAGGTAAAAACAAGACATATGACAACATTTGGCTGGGATATATTTTATTTTTAATTAAAAGATATTCTAGAGAATAAATTAAGGTGATGAAGAATAAGGCATGCATTACAAACATAATAACCTGTGATTTTATGTATGTTTAATTGTACACAGTTGTCCTTTTATAAAAAAAATGCACAAAAGCCAATGATTACGGGCCAGATTTATTAAAGCTCTACAGGATCAGAGAAGATTCCAGGTTTGCTGGATTACCCAGGTTCTCCTAAGAATGTCTCTCTTCATCATTCTTGGAGAGCTCTAAATCAAGCCAGATTTATTATATTCCCAGCTGTAGGAATTATAATGCATTGGAAGTGTCACTCTGGTATTATTATTTTTAAAATAGTTTTCCCCACAAATACAAAAATAAAAACATCTTAGAAACAAATGTCAAGATATTTCTCAGGTAGATGAAGTCACTGTACCACAGAGCTGTCAGTATGAATGGCTTGCTCCCATTGTCTTTCATGTGTTCCTGTGGTGGCATATGATGTTGTGTGAAAATAAATGAAACTTTTGCTCTCAACCTGAGTATCTTACCTTTGGATATAAGCACTAAATACTGTATTGTACAGGCAGGATAAGGTAGGTTTCTGTCTCATCCAACTATAGTCCCAACCGTGCACCAAGTTTCTTCTCCTTTGCATGATTTCCACTTTTCTTTCCTATGTAGCCTTAGAAGAAATCAACATTTCATTACATGCATAGTGCAAAAGATATCACATACTTTACGTCCAACCCTGATTGTATGCTCTGAAAAGAAGATTAAAGTTTTTACGTGCTTAACAAACTAAAAACATAAGTAAACATGTGAGCAATAATCGCCCAGATAAATATACTTATTTTTTCAAGTACATAACAACTTCAAACAAAAACAGCAGAGTTGTGAATAATGTGTTTTCTATTAGGAATTATTTGGAAATAATTAGACTTTCTTGACACTTTCCGTTATGAACTTAACATCCTTGTCAACAAGAAAAAGGAAACACTTTCATGTATGAAAGATTTCTAGCTGGGGAATTAAAGGTTGTGGCAGCCTGTGTCCTTGGTAGTGTTTCCATTTATTTCTTGAAAGCGCAGACCACTGATCTGTTCTGCAAGAGATGAATCATCCTTCTTTTAACTGGCTCCTCAAGGATTTGCTATTGTGAAGCCAGGGCTATGAGGTGTTAGGGAACAGACTGTCAAAGTACCTTGAGACTGGAAGTCTTGCTACAATTTTGCTATATATATGTGTTTGTGAGTATATATATATATTATATATATATATATATTTATATATATATATATATATATATATCCAAGAAGCATTGCACACCTTTGGCACTATAGTCTTGTATACACTTGTAGCATTAAGAAGAAGGTGTGCTTAATGAGTGAAAATTCATGGCGACTCCTTTATTAATTATTTCTAATTGGTGAAGAATGATAATTGCCTTCTTAGACCGAAAAAAATGAAGAAAAACAAGAATGGAATGCAGCATTATAATTTATCCTGTAGTGACATGAGTATTGGTGGGAGATTGACACTTATAAAAAATCAGTTTCCTCTGCAAATTTTGGTGATGATTCCTCATTTTTAGAGAAATATTTGGTGCAATGTGCATCAAGGAAGGTAAGAATTTACACTTTATTTTACAGGGAGATATTTTTATTGTTTTGCAGGGACTTTCCGGTTTGTATCATCTGTCAGATTCTGTAAAACCTTGTATACATGTCCAATGGATGTCCGATGATTGTCGCTGGAAAAGATCTTTCATGATCATTTCCTGTAATAGATAAACAATCGAGCTCTGTTCAATAAAGAGAGAAGGAGGATGGACGAGCGAATGACACCCTGCTGTGCTCTCCACCCAATCAATTGTTAATTAATCCACCATGAGGAATTTATAAATGACATCAGGGAACTGTCAGATGTCACGTTTTGGTTGAGTTAGGTATGACTGTTCATCTCAGACAAATTTTATCTGAAGTGTGTACATAGCTTTAGCAATCCAAAAAGTTGAGTCAGACAGACAACATATTTTGCAAAGTGACCAATCTCTGATGAGCTTGTGTTATAGTGGGCTGTTTACTACTATAACAAATATGCTAAGCAAGATTCTGGAGGGGTATTTTAAATGTAGACTGTGACCTGAGCTGGGGCTCTGAGATGGTGCCTAGACATTTAGGATCCTGGCTAACTGGGATAGAATGTGTTATCTGATATGGGACAGCCCAACCTGAGCTGTTCCTGATGCCAAGATACCAAGAGCGAAGTAGAATGGTGAAAAACTAGAACTTCTTTTTAGCTCAATGCTGTAGTCATTCACCTGGCAGAAAGCGAAAATCAAAAATTCTGTTGCATTGGATGCTACATTACCTTGCAGTTTGTATGCAAAATCTGAGGACCTTCCAGGCACTGCTAGCTTAGATGTTTGGCTATTCTTTGGATATTCCACACATCCCTGTTCCTAGTTTTCCTAAATTAACCAAGGCTCTATTGATTAAGGGTCTCACCTGCACAAGCACCAGATACGTTGATGCACAGCAGCAAAGTCACCATTGTGGAGGCTCCGTTTCCCAGTTTACAACCACATATAATTTGCCCAGGGAGGGGCATCTTACATGACTCCATCCACACACATGGGCAACATTTGCATTCTCAGATCAAAGACAGTGTCATTATAAAATAATTATTTTGTTTAACTGAAGTAACACAACACCATTTACAGAAAAATTCTACCCATAGATACATTCTTATAACAATACTCCTATAAAAATCATTAAAATATATGACCATCGTTTGTGAAGATGCTATCAACATGCACAAGTAAATCAGTAAGGCACCAGTGAGCTTATACTTCATATTTCATTTTGCAGTGTATACAAGAGAAGGCAACAATGGGTATTTCAGTCATTCAGTTAATCAAGATATGAATTATTTTCCAGAATTGCTCCCCGGAGCATTAGGCCAGTGTTATACTTCCCAAAGCTGTCACGGGCTGTCATGTAAGACTACGGGGATGTTTTATCTTTGCACAAGGGCTATATTACTATTCTTGAAAAGTATGTTTCTCATTTAAATTTTTGAAACTTCAGCAAAATCAGCCATTGACAAAATGCTCAAAAGGAAATATACAAGCTTGTATTCAGAGTAACAGAACTGGAAACATTCTGTATTTATTTTAAGTAGGTTTTCTATATATATATATATTTTTATATATATATATATATATATATATATACACTGTGTTTTCGGTAGCCAATCCATTCGGTGGTTTAACGTTAGGTACATTCTGTGTATGTTAAGTATTTTTTAGGTTTTATGTATGCAAATGTTCAGTAGCATTTTTGATCATATACCGCTGTATAGGTTTCAGATTTCCATTAATATTAGTAATACAGTAAGACAAGCAGGGCTTAATAATTGTATGCTGCTGAATACTTGTAATGCATTACAAGGACACATGTAGATTCTCAACATGTGTTAAATGTATATACATATCTTCTTTACACGGACACCAACCACACCCAGCTGGACACATATTTAGCAGACAACTTCAGGTCTCTGGTTCACTTCCTATGTTCACAGCAAATTTGCAGCTGCTCTAGCACCTATGCTGAAATATTTCTGCACCAGAAAAACATTGATCCCAACACAGCAGGCTGAGTTTTACACTATCCTGCCATTAAAGAATGCTTTGTTATAACACTTTTGTATAATGTTATTTTGCAGTTTAAAACAACAAGTATACACCTAGAGAATATGCTAGTCTAATACCTTTCCACTGTGGTAATGTGTGTTTTACCAATAACATATAGCATCTTGTGACTGAGAGGCAGACACGATAGATCTACTATTAACAAAAGTAAATCATTATATTACAATATGCAAATAAATATACATTGCTGCTTTCCTTGCAAAAACTACATGTAATAGATTATAGCATATAAGGTAAATTAAGAGAATTTTTGATACTTGCAGTTGTAGTGTTGGATGGCTACTGCAGCCAAATTCACCAATCACATACAATTATAACTTAGGCCTCAAAATAAAAATTCCTTCAAGGCAGCTACCTTATTTAGTGTTTCACTATGAGATAAAAAGTGTCTAACAGCAGCACTTCTAAGACTACCAATATAGATTTCAAATAGGTTATTCAAGCATGATTTCACTGCTCACATGGAGAAATGGGTGCAAAGGAATATACTGAATATTCAGGCATTCAAGCTCAAAAGAATTTCACTTCCTATCTAAATCGAATCACAACACACCTTTACACAAGAATGGAGCTTTGGCACTACCTGTATTTACCTCTTTCAAATGTAGTAATGTTGCAACTCACCCATATTCATGGCCCGACGTAGGTAAGAAATCCATAGTACTTTGTATATAAAATGTATTTGTGAAAAGTTGTAACAGAAAAGTTATATATGCTGTATCTTGCAAACTTGTGAATGTTATTATTTTTCTGATCTTCAAAAACACTTATTTTGTTATTTGTTTATTTTTGTAACAGTGACACAAAGTAGTTGTGACAATAAGTAACACAACAATGAAATAATAGCCCCAATGACAGCAGAAAGCAATACAGTTATAGTAGTGCGCTATATTGCACACAGACCTCCAGTACATGCTGAAATATCTACTGCATTTACTACTTATCTAGCACGGTGTAAGTTATAGACGGGTGTTTTATTACTCAGTAGGAAACTAGGCTATGTCCCCTTACAGAGCAGGGTAGTCCCTGGACAGGAAGTAGGCTACGGCCTTCCCAGGAAATGAGGTGCTGTTAGAGAAGTTTGGTTAGGCAAGTGAATCCTTTTTAGCTTTCTTGCATGCGAGACCAGTTTGTACTCTGCCCCCACTTGAGGGGTACAGCCTTGTTTCTAAATATTACCTATTATATGGACATTTATTCATTCCATTCCTGGGCTAAAATAGATGTTGCGGGGGCTCTATGAAGAAGACAAGAAAAGGGGTCTACAGCTTAAAGTAGAAGTAGAACCAGAAGCAGTAATGGTTTAGACAAAATGGAGCCCCAAATGCTCCTCCTGCCATTATGTCATTTGGGGTCCTGGATAAGATAGGGGTCTGGCCCAAATCCAACCCCTTAAAATAATTTCTGACCAGGACTTCTTTTTTTGTGGAAGCTGTAATATTATCACGGAATTACAATAAGTATAAGCTTCCTAGTACCCACATTAGCAAATATCAGTAGTTCTGCTCCCCCTAAAATGCCCTATCTCTATCTCAGCAGCAGAATTTTGTCTAAATATCAATGTTTTTTAGTCTTGTAGATTCAGACTGAACCACCAGTGCTCTGCTTGAATTAAATTTGAAAAGCTGAACAGCAACTGTAACAATGTTTCAACATCTGACATACCTGTGGAAGAATATATACATTTTCATGCAATGTTATTTCCCCCTAAATATTAGATAATCTGTTTCCCTTTATACATCATCATTCTGACAACTGTGCAGCTAGGTATTAAAGTTCACAAATATTCTAATCGGTAGTGTAATCCACACAATAATTAGCATTGATTGCAGCATTCTACCAAAAAATATGTTTTACTGTTTTGAGCATTTAAAGGCAAATTTAAAATAATTAGCAAGTACATTAACATTTACCACTGCCTGCACCTTTGCAGAAAACGTTTGATGTAATCAAGTTATCCAAATGACATGGTAAAATGCATAGAATCACATTACACACCAGCTTATACTAATTAGTTCTATAAAACCATATGCCACATCTGGTATGCAGGAACAGGATGCACAGTTCAATGTATACTTGAAAAATTCTATTTTTCAGTATTCATTATCAAATAAACATAGTCAAATATAATGGGAAAATGTATATAGACAGTTGATTGGAATATATTATTCTTCACCGTTTACAACTAACTGGCATTTCTGAGTATGATTATTTATATTTTAGGAATTAACTACACCAGTAAATAAACCAGATCTCCAGATCTTTTCATAATGCAATATTTTAGAAATCTGAAATAATTTCACATTTCCTAGGGTCTGGATTTATTCTTTTTCTATTTGCCACATCTCTGCCTCTTCAAAACCATCAAACTTTGCTGCTGTATTCATAGTTTCTACTGTGTGTAAGTAAAATAATTCTATGTAGCAATACATAGAACTCACTGGCAACTTTTTTAGGCACATCTGTTCAATCAGCCAATCACATGGCTAATAGGAACCTAACGTTAAAATTTACATGGATTCACCAATTTTGGACAACAGAAAAAAAGTTTGACATGGTTAGTCTGCATTGTATCAATAGCTGGTACTATAGCTGGTGTTGGAGTCATAATGGTGTGAGAAATATTTTCCTAACACACTTTGAGCCCCTTACTACCAAATAAGTAACACTTAAATAGTAAAGCTGAACTTAGTATTGTTGCTGGCCATGTCCATTCCTTTATAACAGAAGTGGATCCATCTTCTGATAGCTACTTCCAGCAGGATAACACAATTTGTCACAAGGCTCAAATCCTCTCAAACTTGTTTCTTAAACATGAGAATGAGTTCATTGTAAGCAAATGGCTTCTACAGTTACCAGATCCCACTCCTAAATAACACCTTTGTGATGGAATTGGAGGTTCACATCATGGATATGCATCTGACAAATTGGTAGTAACTGTGTGATTCTATCATGTCAGTATGAAGCAAAATAGCTGAGAACTTTTCCCATCACCTTGTTGAATCTTTGCCACAAGGAATTCAGACTATTTAAGGCAAAAGGGGTGATTCAACCCATTACTAGTAAGGTTAGCATATAATATATGTATTTTGAATGCCAATGAGTGAATAGACTTTCTAATTTTGATTTAGATATAGGGGAATGCCTGGTAGAATTTTTGTGTTATATTTTGGTAATATACTCTTTGCGTATTTTTTTATTGTGTGAGTGTAAAGATTTTTTCTCTCCTTTCTAAGAGGATAAGTTGGAGCCACCTGTTTATATATTAGTAATGAGAAGGGAAGAAATAAAAGAAAGAGGTTTGAGGCTAAGGGGTTTGAGTGAACAAATAATTATGTATTTATACAGTTTTGATTCATACATAATTACAATAAACAAAGGTCATAATGTATTCCCCCTCTTGTTAACATATCACGAGATTGGGGTATTAGTACTATACATCAGTGTTCTAGCAGCATGTATAAAAGAAAGAAAAAGGAGACCGTGAAGGTTGCATATGGCCTGACGCATTTCACCACGGTTTTGCTTCATCAGGGGTATGTTACTATACAAGCTGTGCGGTCTGTGAGAGTGATAAATGTCACAATATTATTACCATCATCAATTGCGATAGAGGTTTAGTTGATATGAATTCAGCAGTAGATATTGTGTTTGTGATGAGTTTTATGAAAAACTGGATATTAGGTTGATTA
The DNA here is from genome assembly GCF_032062135.1 of Pyxicephalus adspersus. Lineage (NCBI taxonomy): Eukaryota > Metazoa > Chordata > Amphibia > Anura > Pyxicephalidae > Pyxicephalus > Pyxicephalus adspersus. The sequence goes on from NC_092860.1 coordinate 91,801,129, forward strand.
TATGGTGCCAACACTATACAATTTCCGCTTTTGAAGTTTAACATTTATCCATCACATAGGGATAACCATGATAGGGATAGAACTGTTCCTCCCAATAGTTTTCTGGACATCTGGTAAATTGCTGGTGTCAGATGTAAACAAGATGAGAGTCCTGCCCAAAAGTCAAAAGAGTAAAAGTCGCTAAGAACCTCACAATGTAAAAAGCCTAGGCTGAGAAGGGTTAAAATGCTATATATGGTTAATATTTAACCTGTTGGGGCTATAAACCTTTTCTTCCTCTCTTTACAACACAATCACAAAAAATTAGATTAACAGGTGTCACTGGGACAGGAGAACACCAAGAGCAACACAACCCCTCAAAATATATATGCATTGAATTCTTCCATGCGTTATTAAAAAATATGTTTTGTTGCTCCTTCTGCCTACTTTTGAAATATTTATCTTACCTTACTTTTCTAAGCTTGTACACAAACAGCAGAGGAGGATAAGCCATCAATTAGCATACACTAAAGCCGCATACACACGTGCAATATTAGTCTTTGGAAATGATCTTTCGCGATCCTTTCCAACGACTAGCACTGGACGATGCAAGAATGAGCCCTATACATACAGCGCCCTTCTGCTCTATGGAGAGGGGGAGAATGACGGAGCTGCACCCTGCTGCACGCTCTCCCCCTTTCCTTGCATTAGGATTGTTAGTCGTCCATCATTCGTGGATCCGCCAGGACAGTCGTTCGGACGATGGACGACTGTCGCTGTACACAGATTCCTGCCCGATATTGTCCCTGAGCCAATTATCGGGTGAGAACCATTGGACGTGTGCACGTAGCTTAACAACTAGCCTGCTAATTTAATCTACTCCTTGTGTATTGGGTTACATGGTCAGTGACAATGGCATGATGCTGGACTGCATTTTGGGAAAGTGAAATATGCTTCCTGCATGGCTCAAATCCTACATTTAATAAATAATGTATTTTAAAACATTATTAAAAATGTGTTCAGGGCTAGCAGATTCTAGGAATGAAGCAAGGATGGGATTGCCTTCTCTGAAACAGGTAATCCTACTGAAATGTTTACCCTATTTTCTTGTTCTGGCAGCAAATGAAAATTTTACATTCTCAGTCCCAGTGACAATGGTCACCATGACAAATAGGAAGAGTTATTTTTCCTAGAAGGAACAGGAAGCAATAAACATGAACAGATGTTCTAATCCTTTACCACTCTATCCAAAAATAAAACAAATAAAAAAAAATTTGACCAATAGTAGGGTATGGTTCAGAATTGTTCATGCAGGGATACTACTTTTGCATAGGGGAATACATATCTAACATGAGACACTATAATTAGCCAAGAGTTAATACGACTAGTTTGAATGATTAGAAACCTTTGTATGTTAGCAAAAGTGACTCTGCTGACACTTTTATTATAATTATGCTTCAAATTCCATATATGGCAATTTTAATCAGTGTTACAAAATGTACTTTCCAGAAAATAACATCCTTGTCTATTTTCATCTGCTTTAAATTAAACTGCTTGTGGCAGCAATAGTTGATACATTTAGTATTGCCTTAATATTTTTAATTTATCAAAAGAAAAATACTAACATTTTTATATTGTATAAATACTTGCAAATCATTTAAAGCTGTGATTAAACATTTTTTTTCACATTCACCTTGCCGGTTTTCCTATTTGTTGTCTCCTAAACCTCTACCAATGGTTCATTTACAGTACAATTGTATACGATGCAGTTTTGCAGTAAAACTTGCCTGAAATAATGAAAAACTCTTGTTCTGGCAGGGTTAGCCCAATTAAAATTGAAATAACTGAACACAAGATTCCCACTATTTTAATGATCTGATCTCCCTGGCTATACAAATACATATTTGCTTTTAAAAGAAGTCTTGCTTCATCTGTTATTAACTTTCCAGCACACCCGTGAAACTTCCAGTGCCATATACACGAGAGGAACCTATAGAACTGCTTATGAGTGTACCACAAAAAGAGGTCTGAACATCAGTTTCAAGATTCTTGTAATTACTGTGGACAAAAATTATACATACTTTACCAATGTCTACAGCACCCAGAATAATCTATTGTCTAGTATGCTTGAATGGGGGCATGCTGAAGCACTTTCTCATCTCTATTCCCAACAACGCACTGTCCCAGTGGAGCTGCATTTGGACAAGTCCTTTGATACCTTGGAAATTTTCCTAGAAAAGTAGCAGCTGGCCCACTTCCTTGGCAATGACCCTTAGTGCACTCCCAGTCAATGTGTAACCTAGTGACTCCAGTCCAACTCGTAACTACAAGTACCCTCCCAGTCCAGGTGTTATCTAGTGACCCCAAGTGTGCCCATGTATTTCCTCAAAGTACTTATGCATCTTAGTGACACCTGTGTCCTCATGTGGTCCTCATGGATCTTCATGTGAATACAGACCCCTGCACTCGAACACTTGCTCAGATGTATGTACTTATGCATGCATTCATATTATGCATCACATGATGATTCAGTTATCTGACCTCCATCTGATGTTTGTATGGGGCTTTACGACAGAACAGGAAATGAGTATTAAAAATACTGACTAATCAGGAACATTTTAAAGGGGGGTGATGGGAGGAGGAAAGGGGGAAACTTAGCAAGCTGGTTGAATACTGGTTGCTGTGTGTCTGGAAAAGGAAAAGCATGCTAGGGTTGTGAATCAGTTAATTGCCTCTGTATGCTGAGCCATTCCGACCAAGGAACTGAACGTGTATCTGGGCTAAAATGTTACTAATGCAATGTATTATAGCTTGGAATTCTTCTAACTCATGATCAGAATGTTTAAATAATAACTAAGCAGCACTTTATTTTTTGAGATCATAGTTCTAGCTGAACTCCCACAATGATTGTTTTATGAGAAATTCTAAACATGCCTAAATGTGCTAATTCTAAGAACAAACATATTTACCAAATTTCAAGATCCAAGCAAATGTTGTTAAGGTTTTAATACATAAATAAGCCACTAAGTGATCATCAGCTAGATTGTGACTGCAAAAGTTCTATAAAAGAAAAATCACATCAAACTGTTTTTGTTCACTTTACAAGTGTCTTATTTTTATACACATCTGCAGCCAGTTAACATAAACATAATCATAATTTTTAGCTATTAAATAATAATTATATCCTTTATAATTGTAATTAAGGGTCCTTCCAAACTACCAACAGGAATTATATGGCAGTAATAGTCAATAAAGTACTCACAATAAAAACACACTGGAGGTTTTATGACTTTATAAAATCATAGGAATCTTGATTTGCTGAATTTCCTTTTGAACTGAACATACTACATTTTAAGCATTTTAAAGTCCCACCAATATGCAAGAACCACACGAATTTCTGAACCAAACTTTTTTTATGGTTAATAAAGGTAATAAGCTGGAGCCCCTTCTCTCCAATTAAGTTTTTTTTACTGATTTCCCATTAAAAAAATCATTGTTAAGCCACCCAACTGCCAAATCTCTCTACTGCCCACATCTTCTATTGTCATGAGCTATACAAAGACTCTTAGATGATCTGCACCATATCTGCTGTAGACTCATACATTACCTGTTTACGGAGGAAGAGTAACAAATATATATTAGAACAAAAACGGAAGCTAATTTATAAGGAGAAAAAACTGCTTGTCATGTCATCACAACCTGACACATTAGAAGTAGAAACCTTATACTCACACAATTCATCATATGAAACAAAAGCTGCCCATCCACAAAATCAAATGAAAGAGAATAAAAATGTATCCATGTGTCTTCAAAAAATGTAAGGTTGTTAAAATGTTTTGGTGAATAGTAAGGCCAGAAGGTGAATGAATATAATAAAATGTAAACGGAGGGTCTTTATGAGTATGTGCACAGGGGGAACAGCAGGAAAAGGGTAAAAAGTGAGAGTTAGTTCAAAGTAAATTTACTGCCATGTTAGAGAAAGTCAAATGTGAAAGGGCACATCCTAAATAAGAAGCTGAGAGAGTTCTTATCCTAGTTAGTGACAGCTGTATTTTTTGGAAAAATGCTTTGTTAGAAATTCCTCTTTGAGGAGCAGCTGATATATTAGAGGGTCTTTTGTGAACAGGTACCTTGCAATAGTATGAATACTTGATTGAAGGGATACCCCTATTAAAGATAAATAACCATTTTTTGTTCTAAAGCTTAGTTCAAAGTTTAGGGAATATATTTGTCTACAAAATCGATACTACTGGAAGGAATACTGTACTGAAATTAACCTTAGACTAATTTAAACTGAAAATATTGACTGGTTGTAATCTGTATGACTCCCTGATCAACCATTTGAAATGTTAAAGTGTTACGCTTACTAGACTGATGCTGTGTTGCAGTGATAGGAGCATGGTGGTGTCAAGGGATTACAAAGTTCTTAACCTAGTATCAGACTGTTACTTGACATCGCCAGTGAACTTGAAAATACTTTCCAAGTAGGTCATAATTTACAGAACACACATATGAATTGCAGATGGGCAGTTCACAAACAGGTTATAGAACTGAGAGTACAAAACAAGGCAGAAAAAAAGGCAATGATAATGTGCAGGGTGCAAATGTGAAATGATAATGTACAAAGATAATGAAGAAAATGTAATAATAAACCACAAAGGCTAATTTTGAATTGTAGTTTATTGAAAGCAGATCAGTGGAAACTTCATGTTTTCTCAACTGTTATTAGCTAAAGGAAAATCTGCACTCAATAATCACAAATATAAAGTCATGCGAAAAGCAAAATCCTGTCCAATTTGAATAACCAGTCAAATGTAAGTGAAATAAGGTAACCGGAGTTAGTCTTTAACATTATTTGATAATTTTAGGTAAATATTTACACAATTTAACGAATAAAGATTGTTGTAATGTATAGTGATTGCATCGGGGACTGCATGGAATCTAGTATATGGCCAGCCACATTACACCAAGTAATAATTTTTTGGAGATACTTAAATGATCTAGAACAGTGGTTGCCAACCTTTTTGGTCCCGCAGACCACTAAAATTACCAGCCCCTGACGAGCCAGTTGTCAATCAAATGGGAGGAACCTCCCCATAGTGACATCATAACATCATAACCCCGTCCACTCTGCCATTGCAGATCTGAGCCTGGCATGGGATAGTGGGCGGGTTGTGTCATGAAACACAGCCCGCTCACTTCCCTAAGCCAGGGATTTGCACAGGGGACGTGGTCCGCGGCTCTGGCCAGTGCGTCCCCCCTGGCAGGGTCCTTCTCCTGTTCTACTTGGGGGTGCACCGGCCAGAGCCGCAGACCACCAAAATCTTCTCACGGACCACCAGTTGGCGACCGCTGATCTAGAAAATCTATTTAGCACCCTCAGTCCTCAGGAGAGTTTTAGATAGAGAAGAAAAGCCCATTTCAATTCAAATGGGCGAGTGTAGGTGTAGAATGTCTGATCAACTGACAATTGCCTTTTATATGCTCCTAACATTACAATGAATATAAATGGCACATTTATCTATTTCCGTGTACAGGGCATATAGAAGGTGCTTTCAACCACCATTGTGAAAAAAAACAAATAGAGACACATATAGCAAAAAAAATGTTACAGATGCTCCAACTGTCTCACTTTTTCCAAAATTGAAATTAAAAGTTTTGACTGGAGTCTGGCTAAATAATATGTCACTATGTAAATTTCTTGGGTGTAATAAACTTGATCAGTTTTTGTTAAACCAAGTTTATATAGTCAGTCGTTTTCTTTGATGATACATAAAACTATTTTGCTTCCTGATGTGCTTCATGGAAAGAAATGTACTGGCATGGCTAGCCAAGTAGCTTATGTCAATCAGCACATTTTTACCATCTGTGGATTCATGATAAAATGATCTGTTTAACATTAGGATTGCACAAAGCATTTAGTAGCCTTACAGCATTTTCTTCCTGTTTTACTTGGAAAAATCTTCAGTCCACATGTTTGTTGGCTGCAACTTATTCATGCCAATGACTGCTAAATTTCTTTCTTCCTCTTTCAATTTTGCCATTTCTACTTTTTACTGCTGGTAGCACACATCACTTGAATGATATCCATAGAGTTCTCGTACATACTTTCTAGTATGCTTAGCACAATAAAAAGTTATATAAAATGTGTTGCATAGCTCATTTTCATATTTCACGCTAGGACGTGAATGTCTCATTCCTGTCCCTGCATGTTAGGCCATATAGAGTTTCAATTAAATATAGGCAGCATGTACAGTAAAAAAAACTTTTTTTTCAGTCAGTTTTTTAAAAAGTCTAAATTACTGTGTGATACCAGTGTCATGAATGCACTCATTATTAAAGGTTTATTTTTTTATGTAAAGATTTTATACACCATATATTTGTGACTATAAACTGATTTTTTTTTCACAGACGCCCTGAAACAGCTGGGGTTATCCCAGCACTTATCATAGATCAATGAAGTGATCCCCACCATGAAGAGAGGGCAGGACACTTTGAAGATTACATATTAATTAATATGTGGCTCTGGCTTTTATGATTTAAATGTCTGTTTTGATCTGATCACTCCAAAAAGTATTAAAGTCAGTAAGTCAGCCAGGTGACATTGAAAGATAATTGTTTCCCAAAACACATGTACAATTGATGCAATACATAGATACATATGCTCTGTGCACTGTGTTGCCCTGCATTGGGCAAGGATCTGCTGCACATAGACCACAAGCAATACTGGTGACTAATCCCTACTCCCCAGCCCCTGCTCTACATTGGCACACCTTTCAGAGGTCAGATCTTCTTGTGTGAAAATGTGATAATTATATTGATGCAATACAATAATATACAATATACCATATAAATGATTAAAAAGACACCAAATATATTAGGCTTTCATTTTACCCCCCCCCCCCCAGTATTTATAACAACATATAGTTACAATTTAACAAAAAGTAGACAAACAACTGATTATGTTTAGGAGCATATTACACTAGACTGTAAGTTAAAATTCTTGGCATTTCTTTTGAAATAATAAATCTGGATATATGAGCTAAAATTTTATCTCTTCTTTCATGTGACAGAAGATCAGGAAATGCAATTATGACATTTTCCAGTTCCTTTCAGATCTTCAATAATTAACATGTGGTACAGCAAGTGTGGTCCCAGATTTGTTTTCACGGTCCTACACAAGTTTCTCATTTATAATAAAAATAATTTATAGAACTCATCTCTGTTTCTCATAGTGTCTAAAGTAACAATGAAGATAGCATACTGTAATGCAGTCAATGATTAGACATCAACACATGTTCTTTAATCCTTTTAAAGAAGAAAATGTAGGCACCTATATGTGCTGGCTTGAACTACTTTGTATACTTTGACTGGCTCCTTTTTGTTATGCACACATACAGTCCATCAGTCTTGTAATATAATGTTCAAGTTTTTCTCTTTGCCTTGGTAATGTCTAACACTAGTATGGGTGGCCTTATTGATCAGGAGTGAGTGGGTACTCCTGAATTCTAAGTAACTGTTGGGTTTATTCAAGTTAAACCGTTGGGTTCAAGTGTATTTTGCAATACATAGGATTCACATTTTTGCAAGGAAAAATTATTGGTCATAATGGCTGCAATTTATTTTTGCCCGTCATTTTATAAAAGAATGTGATCAGTATGCTATGCAATTGACTTGCCATAGATATGCTAACTCCAC